>NW_020897750.1:4488478-4550394 GCF_003984885.1 Neopelma chrysocephalum
GATAGTTAGCAGGGCTCAGTGAGCAGTATGTTGGCTAGCAGAGCAGTTTTTCCTTCCCAGAGACTCCAGGGCCAGAGCAGTAATTCAGCATTTCTTCTTGGCAGCAATTTAGGGACTAAGGTGAAAATTTCTTCCTCCTTAGTAAATGTAGTTCCAGGTCAGAAATAAGGCTTTTTTAGTAGGATGCTAATCCTACAAAAAATTGGGATTAAATCCTGTATTACTGCTCCTCAGTGTCTCTTTGCTCTGCAAAGAGATCTCCAAGATTTCCCTGGAGTTTAACAGTAGAGATGTGTACTGGAGACTTGATATCTAGTCTAGATCTAGTAATGCTGACCCTGGCCCTCCCACCAATGCAGTGTGTGACATCAACCAGCACTTTTAACTGGGATGTTTGGATTAGACTGTTGGTATGATTTGGTATGTAGGAAGGCTTTCCATTCTGAGGGCAGACATGGCATTTTAAGAAAATATATCCCCAAACTTGGTGTTACCTAATGAAAGCGCAAAAAAGCGTACCAGTCACCATGAAATTATTGGCTGCATTTCTGTTCTGAGCCCTGATTTTGAATCAAAGGAGACTCTTCCACTGCTCTGTGCACAGTGAAGTGGAGGATCTCCAAGAAGTTCAGAAGAGACCAAGCACGGTGCAGCTACTGAAATGGGTGGCAGTGCTGCCCTGAATTTCGGTGGGAATGGAGTTAGGTGCCACTCAACGCTACTGGAAGTGCTTTCCCTGATTTGGTCAGGTTAGCTGATGTGCTTCATTAGTCCTAAACCTGCCACTGAACAACAGCAAAAACCCACAAGTGACGAAAAGAAGGCAAATGAGAATATGCAGATGTAATTTAATTTTTAGAAAGCAGAAAACCACCCCCGTAAGTTACAGGAGTGTTACATATTTGTGGCAGTCAGCCAGCTTTATGATGTTTGCTTTGTGCTCGAGCAACTTGCTGTTTGTACTTCTCATGCAGTTTCTTGTAGCCTTATGGAATACCTTGGGTTTGATTTGTTCGGTTAGTAAAATTCCCTAACAAGCAATTTTTATCTGACTGAATAAGCACAGGATGGTGGTGTGGAAATGGGCAAATGTTTCGCGTCCATCCCTGTTATTTTTAATCCTCAAATAGTTATTTATACAAATAAGTCAAGTTGTGGTATCCTTTTGTATACAGGGAAGGAAAAAATGGCCTGTGCTGAGATGAAAATTTCTCGGAAGCTTCTTTGAGACTTTGCTGGCTGCTGTGGAGGGAGTATTTCCACCCAACGGTGTCATGTCACAAGACGCCTTCACCATGCAACAGCATTTTTTTAAGGTCAGCTGTTTTCAGCTGCCCTCTTGTTGAAGAGGTAACAGGTGTCTACAGGTGAAGCACAGCCCTTACATTTGTTAATTTTTCTTCCACAAGCAAAATATGTACTTTCTTTGTCATTAGTGTGTTTAGAATCCATGTCTCAAGAAATTACTCCTGCCTGTATCCATGGGATCTTGCCTCCTGATCCTTGAACTGCTAGAAACAGTGTGTGTGTGCAAAAATGTACAAGCCTTTGCTGAATAAAACTTCAAGCACTCCCACCTGGGGCTGGGAATGTGTCAGATCTTGTAGGATAAACAGTGTTGGGAATGTCATCACCCAGCAGTGAGACCTCCAGCAGAATAGCAGGAGTGTTGTGTGTTCTGAAGCTGTCCCCAAAACAGTGGCAGTAGAAGAGCTAAGGTTTTTACACAATAGCAATGGGAAACTGAAGACACCACTCAAGGAACAGTTCCCTGAGCACGTACAGATATTAAGGCTGTGGGTTGGTTGTGAGCGGGGCTTTGCATCAAAGGGTTGGCAGGAAGCGACTGTAGGCAGAAGCTGTGACACACACCTTGGGAGAAAGGCAACCACAACCAGAAATCAGAGGGACTCTGACAGGAGGTTCAAACAGGATGTGTTTTTGTGGCTGGAGTACAGATTTCTTCTACCCTGTATCTCACCACAGCCAGCACACTGGATGTTCTTCTGGTCCGTGTTTTGTTGTTGGTGCTTCTGGCTTTCTTTGCTTCTGGCTCGTGATCTTTCTGTCTGCCTGAGCCCCCATGGAGTGACAGAGGAGAAGCACTGAGCAGTCTGAAGGGGATCTGGCAGCCCCAGCTGAGGGTCTCCTACCTGCAGACTTGGGGCCATGGGAACAGCAGCTGTGTCAGGGCTAAACTGTCCATGAGAGTGGCCATTCCTAGGAAAGAGTGATGTTTGTGCATCTTGTTCTGAGCTCACTGTGCTGGGCTTTGCACCAGCACAGGAGTAAATGGGGCTCACCTCCTCTGAACAAGACATAGAACCAAGGCCCTGACCCTTGGTGGCTATCTTGACCCACGATCTGTCACCTTCCTAGTAGGAGCAAGTGTGATAACAATTCTGGGACAGCATCCAGCCTTGATAATTACTTTTCACATACTCTCTGTGCAAAATGCCACATCTTGAAGTCCACATCACTTGAAGTGTGCAGGCACTGTTAGTGCAACAGTAACTGGGATGAGTTGTCTTTTTTTCCCTTTTTATTTTTTTTTTAATTCTTTGGTCTCCTCTGAATAGCAACTCCCCTTACCCCCGATGGAAGAAAGTACTGGGCTAGGTGAGCCACTGTTCTGATCTCACAAGGCATGTCCTCTGTCTTGTTTGAAGTGGTGAGCAGTTTCCCCCATGTTTTTTCCCCCACTGTTGGTAGTGATGAGACAGAGGTGGTCTGGGAGTTTCTGCCCTGCTTCCTGGCACTGGATGTTGTATGTCTCTGTGCTGGCCGAGGTAGGATTTGTAATCACTTGATTTAAAACCAAGTTGGTGATGGGCTGCATCAGCACCAGCAAAACATTTGTTACGTTTTGGAACATGCAAAAAGCTCAAAGGTTCACAAAGCTTACCCAGTCCCAAAGTCTGTTTTGGATAATAGTGCTGTGGTGGGATCTGTGTTTGGAACAACTTGCAGAGCCCCAAACGGTGTCAGGTTCAAAGTAGTCACCTTGCTGTGTTTGAATGCAGTGTTCAAATCCCTTATTTCTGCAAGGCACATATGAGAGAGATGCCATCAGTGGGACTGGCAAGGGCTGATTCCCTTCCCTGCTCCTGGCTGTGCTATCCCTCCTCCCCGTGCCACCCGTGCACAGGCACGGATTGCCCGCACTGGGTGTGAGTTGGTGCCAGGCTCCATGTGTTGCCACCCCGTGGGAACAGCTGTGTGACGTTATTCTGTATATTAAAGATGGTTTATATATTGACAGTAGTGCCATTGTGAATGTGCAATTGATTTTGTTTCACTGCTACTATTTTCATGTCTGGTGCATTGTCCCTCTGAGATAATTGGGATTTGCTCCATCTAACTGGGTTATGTTTGACATTGGTAATGTGTGGATAGTTGCTCTCCCACAGTGTCTCCTTGTAATCTGTGCTGAAGAATGATGTCCAATCCTCTCATCACTTTCAGGAGCCAGCACTGTGTGTTCAGATATGCAGAGGGAACCCAGTGCTTGTTGAGCATCTTGTTTTGGTTGACTTGCCTTTTTTATAACCAAATAAAAGTCAAAATCAATTTGGAATACACTGGATTCACAAACAGTGAATACACATCATGTTTCTAATGTGGTCTGAGGTTTCAGAAACAGGAGAAGTTCTAATTTTGATATTCAGCATACAATAGAGTTGAAATTTTTTGGAGGAGTGAGAGCTGCTTCAATTTAAGCAACCACTTAGAGCAGAATATGATTTCCTGATATCTGGGAAATAGATATAGACTGTGGCAATATCTCCCCATATCTTCATAAGAGGCCAGTCCTCCAGACACTGAGCTTTTCAGAAGAGTTTGGCACTGGGCTTAGTAAAGGTTTTCTGGAAATCCAGCCATGGGGGATAATGAGTTGTTCTGGAAAACATGGCTCAAATGTTCTTTGCCGTTGATCTTCCATCCCATGCATTTTTAAACAATTTGCCTGGTATGGTTTCCGTTGCTTCTGTCTGACAGTGAGATGACACCTCTGTGCCTGGTGTTCAGAATCACACTGATGTCTTGCTGCCTTATCATATTGCACACCGAGAATATTTTATGAGCTGTTGGTGATCCTCCTTGTAGGCCTCTGCTTCCCCAAGATTCTCATCCTCATTGCAGATGCCTGTCTGCAGTTATCATTCCCCAAACTACATTACTTTTCTTTGTCTATCCAGGCAGATCTTTACTTTGAGCCTTGCTTTCCCTGTTTCTGCATGGATCCTTTTGTGTTTCTTAGCTCTCTCGCTGCTGCTCCAAATTTAGCATCATCCGCAGTTGTAATTAATATGCTGTTTGCCTTTGTTTCGGGTCATTAATAAGGATGTTGAATAAAAATCTTCTGCCTATTGATTCTGGCATGTTCCCATAAATAGCATCTGTGCACAGGCACAGTGTACTTGGAAGCCTAGCAACCCGCCAGCTCCCTGCTTGCACGGTAGTTTAACCTCATGTATCTTGTCTCTCTTGCATCCTCTTCCTGTCCCTATGCACTGGTTCTCTCTTTTGTCCTTTTGCACAGGCTGACTTGTTGTTTTCTCTTTCTCCTCTTCCTCGCTGTTCCTTCTCATAAGTGCTTCTCCCACTGCTCCAATTCAGAAGCATTTTGCTTGTGCTGTGCTCTGTCGAGTGAGCTCATGGTTAGAAATGCTTCTGTCACACCTTGTGCTTCTGCAGGGCTCCAGAGCGGGGAGAGTGTGCTCCCTGTCCAGGGGAGTAATGTGTTGGGATCCCCCTCACCATGGGGTGTTTACTCCATTAACCTCTGGTTTGTGTATTGCAGAGCTTGCAGGGTGTCAGACACAATGGAAGAAGGAAGTAAAATTCCTGTGTTTGAGACTGACTCTGCCATGAGGCCTTCAGAAAGAGTAGGGAGAAACAAGGAGGAGCCCACTTAAAGCCTCTGTTCTTCTGGATTAAATCATCTTTCTGTGGAAGGATCCTGGATTAGGAACCAGATCCTGGTTTACCTTCCAGTCAAAGGCCTCTCAGAGACTGGTGTTGGAGTTGTGCAGAGCCCAGAGCTCTTGGCACAGGCTCCGCTGTTTCAGGTACTTGCACCCAGGTCTCGGACTTTTCTTGGACCTGCAGCAAGCCCTAAATCCCCCTGCAGAGTTTTGGGTCTTCACTGGGGTGAATTGGCTTCAGACAATTGTTCTGAAGCCAGCATATTCAGATCAGTGGGAGAAAAATAGGCTTGACCAAAGCTAAAGCTCCTGTAGATATTGCTTTGAGCAGATGGTGATTCAAAGCAAACCGTAGCTGGCTGAAATTCTCTAAAACTGTGTGAACTTGGGACTTCACCACCTCTCCAGGCCAAGCTAGCTATTGCTCTGGGGAGCTGCAGACATGGCACACAGCATTCCCACACCGTCCTAGGGGCAAGGGAAGATCGTTCAGCTCTTGTTCCAAGTAAATTCTCAAAAGTAACAATTTTACAGTAGCAGAAGCAGGCCCGAGAAGGCCCTGCAGAACTGTAGAGCTCCTTGTCACAATATTCAGAAGGTGCAGAGGTGTGTGAGGATAACAAGTGCCTAATAACATGTTAATTCTTTGTGAGTGTGATTTTGCTTTGATAAGTCATCCTGGTTGCAGAGTTGGCTAACTAAAACATGCAGAAGACTAATCTGGCTATTTTAGCAGTTTCCTCTTCGTACATTAGCTATCCCACTACATTAAAAAGAAATATAACAGAAATTGTTTGGTTTCTGGGTTGTTTATTGGTGCTTTTCTTGTGGTTTTTTTCCCCCTTTTTCTGCAATAAATATTATTTACTCTTTATTACTTAGGAGACTTGTTTATTTACAGGTCTAAGAGGGAGTTTTCAGTGTAAGGGGGAATTGCTATTGACTGGGCTGCTTTGCTCCACGTTGTACTCCTTTTCTATTTCATGGAGATGGTCACACCTCACACACACTCCCCACCCCCCAAAAATGAGACAGGTAGGTAAGTAGTGGCTCTCTTGTCATGTATTTACTGTAGCTGTGCATGATTAATGTAAAATCAAGTGGTTGATAGTCTGATTTTTGGTTTGAGATCATAATTTATTCTGCAAAGGAAAGCTTGAGACCTATCTTTATATGGCAAATATTTGTCATCTTGGCTGTTTATACATTGGGAATTAGTGGTCAAGTAATATTTTTGGGCACCCTAATTGCTCTAAGAATCACAGAAACTTGCTATCACCAAACAACGCATTTGTCTGACAGGATTTGTTTCTGGTCACTAAACTCCTGAGTAAAGTAATTTTGTTTATTTGTTTCTGGGGATGTTTCAGCCCTCAGGATTTATATTAGGAAAATTCCTGCTCTTATGATTCCTCCTCTGCAAAGCCAAAAAATAGGCATGTTGCGTGGGTATAAAGCCCCAGCGGCTTTTGCTTGATCACTGCAGTAGAGGGTTGGGGCTGGCAGGTCCCTGGAGGGCTGGAGAGGGCTGGAAAGTGCTGTGGCCCAGGGAAGCCCTGGGAAAGCCCCATTTGATCAGGACAGCATGTTCCTGGGAAGCTCTGAGGGTATTTCCTCAGTCTGGTACTCATTCTTGTTGGCATTTCTGCCTCGCTGCTTCCCAGTCTGCACAGGTGAGAGCTGGCTTGTTACCAGCTGTGGCCTTGGGGAGAGCCCGGAGTGCTGGCTGCCCCCTGGGAAACAGGAATCCCCCTCCTCTGGCTGGGGTTAGTCCCTGGCCTGAAGTACAGCCAGGCTCACCTGGTTGTGGTCCAGGGCTGGGGACCTGCTGCCTGTGCAGCAACAGCACTCCTTTCCCTCTACCCCGGGGTTTCCTGGGAAGTGTGAATTGGGAATGGTGCTGGGATGGGGAGTGGGCTAGGAGGTGCTGTTCAAAGGTGTGGACACACAGGGTGGCATGTAGACCCTAGGGCAGCCCCCAGACTCCCAAAATGGTGTTGTGTGTTCTGCTGCAATGCTGGTGGTGTGGAGTGGGCTGAATGAAGGGGTCTCTGAAGCTGAGCTCTCTGTAAGAGCTGAATCATCAAGGAGCAAAAATCATTTGTATTCAATGCAGCTATTCCATGTGGTCTGTGTATCACCTACACTCAGCCTCTTTCCTGCACTGGACAGAGAAAGGAAGCAAAATCAACCTTAATGTTGCATAGATCTCATTCTACCCATTTATCTTTAATTCTGGTTTTAAGCAATCATTCACAATTAAGATGGATGAATGCCTTGAGAAGCACTTGGTCAATTAAATGATCTGTTGCTCTGAAGTGGTTGAAAAGCCCTTTTGTACTTTAAGGAAGCAAAGAAATGGCTGAATGTGGAAGATTTCAGCCCGTGACTAGCATGATGTTAAGCAGTCATAAAGCCCACAGACAATATTTTTGTGTAATGATTCAGGACTCTAACCTTAATATTTTTGTGTTAGCTGGGTAATGTCAGTATTCTGTGTGTCACAGATCTGTTCCCACAATTACAGCCATTTGAGTGATTTGAAAGGCCTTATTTAGTGATGTTTCTGCACAGCTCAACATCACATACAGAAAATGGAAGGATAGGTTTTCCCTCATTTCATAGGTCCAAATCCTTGCTCTGACAAGCCATGTGCAAGAACTGCAAGACTGCAGTGGAGCCTGGAGTGTTGGGGTGTTGGCATTTTTACTGATGTGAGACTAATCTGTAAATCCAGCAAAATCTGTAAATAGTGTGAAGAAAGAACACATGATTTTAGTTAATTTCTGTACTTCACTTCAGGCAGATAAAAATTTTAATTTTGTGATAGACTTCAGTGCACAACTGCACAAATTAGCTTTTTCTGGGAGTAGCATGAGCACAGCAGCCTGCTGAAAAGGAGAATTGTTTCTTTGGCATCCAGAGCTGGTTTTAGGGAGGCATCATCTTTACTGGGACCATTTTGACTCCAGTTGTCTGTTGCAAGGAAGGCTTTGGTTTGCTGTACAAATGACAGGGAGATGACAGGAATTTGGGTCATGTACATAATGTGAAACAGTTTGGATAAATCTGTTTTTGATGGATTCGCCACTGGAGTGGATAAGGTCCATGTGCTTCTTCAGTCTGCGGGGGTGACAATCAACATGAAATACGGTTGCTGTTATTTTACCAAATGTCTTTCTATTATATTTTCTCTCAGATGCTGTAATTTCAAGCACTGTGAGTTGGGAGTTGATAGCGGGACACAGTAGACACCCACCTATATGTACAGATTTTTGTTTTCTTTTTGCAAAGACAGATGTTTTACATTACACAGTGGGAAAAGGTGATCGTGAATTCCTTTCTAGCCACTGCATGTCTAACTGGGTTCCCCTGCTGGACAGACTCTTGTGCAGACACAGGTAGAAAACCCCCTTATGGGGATCATGTTTTCCCTTTTTGTTCTATTAACTCTATTTAGGTATTTGAAATAGGCTGTTTTAACCAAAACATTTCTGTGTGTGTAGGGTGGCAGGGAGCCCTGGCTAAACAACACATCGCTGCAGATGGTGCAAACTCATTTGAAGTTGTCCTGTAGTACTCTTGCTGTTTGAATCTACTCTTGGTTTAATTTCACACTTGTAAAATGAGCCTGTCCTCCTTAGGCACAGCATGAGAATTCAACACCTATGGGAGGGAGACATAAGAGCCTGCATATTATGACAGCTGGGTGTCTTGAATGCGAGTAGTTGTAAGTGGTCCAGTTTATTTGGGACTTACATAATACTTTCCTCCTAACTGTTCCCATTTTCTCTCTGGTCTCTCTCCAGAAGGAGGAGCAGCTGTTCTTCCAACCCTTTCCCCATAGCCTCTTCTTTTGTTGCAAGTCAGAACAACTCAGGTTACAATTCCCATCCATCACATGGGAATTCAAAGACACCAGAGGTGCAAACAGGGGACACATCAAAGGAGAAGCAGTCAATGCACAGATGTGTGGCTCGAGCAGGCAGGCCTGGGTCCACTGTCTCACTTCTCTGCCCCAGCCAGCCATTCCCCCTGCCTCTGGAAATGCGAGGTTAACTGGCTGGAGCATGTGGGAACATGGCCCTTGCTGAAAGGGGAACCAGGGATGTAGCTGTTCTGTGATGGTGGTCAGTGGGGGTGTTATTTTAGGCATGGGGTTACACATGTTTGATCTGTGAGTCCAGCATGGAGCCAATGGGATGAGTAAGGAGCAGGCCTGCTCTTGTACTGTCTTGGCCATCTGAAAAAATGCTCAAGGCAAGTTTAACATGGCCAATTTTTTAATTAAGGGAAGGAAAAGCACTTCCTGAAACTGAGGGAGATGGAGAATGCTCCACTTCCTGACGCCCTTTTAATACCGAGTCATGAGCTCCTGATGATGAGAGAAAGTTTTATTGTGGAAACTCTGGCACAGTTTACATCTTTAGGGATGGGGTGTGATGCTCTTAAACTAGCTGACAGATCAGACTCAAGCAAAGACCTGTCTGGAGGAGGCTGGCAGTGTCCTGTTGGGAAAGTTGCTGCTACTCTTCTGACAGGAGTGGTGAACTTTTACTGCATTGTGCTTGGCAAAGGCACACTGCATAAACATGGCATGGCATGGTGCTTCAGTGCTGGCAAACCCTCTGAACAAGCACTGGCTGAATGGGGAGGGCTGGGAAGTGGAATGATGTGCCCCTGGGTCTGTGAGGCAGAGGTGGGCTGAGAACCTCACCTCCTGTCTGCCCAGCCTCGTCTTCTGAGTGACCTTGCCGGTGTAAGCAGGCAGAGGCAAGGATCATCTTTACATCAGAGAAAGCAAAAGTAATGGCATTTGGCCCCTTGGCACACCCTGTGTTTTGTTTTTGTGTCTTCCAGCGTATTTCTGCTTCCTGATGACGGCTCTGGGCGTGACGGCTGGTGCACATCGCCTGTGGAGCCACCGTTCCTACAAAGCCAAGCTGCCTTTGAGGATCTTTCTGGCTGCAGCTAACTCCATGGCTTTCCAGGTGGGGTTGTGGTTGCCTGTTCAGATTCTTGGCCTCCAGCCAGTTTTCTGTCCTGTGCAGATAGCCTCTCAGCTTAGAGACAGCAAAAGAAAGGAAAAAAATACCGGCAGAAAGACATTTATTTGCTGTAACACATTCTGCTGGCTCAGGGCATGCACAGCCCCTCTCACTACCCACATAACAGTATGGATTAGACAGTCCAGGAGCAATAATTATTTAAGGATCACACTGAACGTGCCCAAATCAGGGGCTCAGCCCCCCAGCAGCCTATCTGTGGCACAGGTCAGGCCCCACACTTCAGAGGACAGCATGGAAACTTCTTTAAGGATGAACTTGATGCAAATATGTCCGCATAATCAAATGCTTTTATTCATCCAGGCAGTTGGAGACTGTGTGCCCAGAAAGGAGAGCAGGCATCCTTTCACAATCTTAATTTATCTCTGGTTTATGCAGCGTTTTTCACCAGTAAAATTCAAATACATTTGCAAAGGAGTGTGTTACTAGCTCTGTACTTACTGATAGGCAATCTTAGACCACAGAAACATTTGTGTAACACCCAGCTGGTTGTAGGAGTTAGCCCCGAACCAGTGTGAATTTGGTTACTCCTCTGGCTGGTAAGGATAGAGATATGAACCTGTAATAACATTAAACTTACTGAGCTTGGCTGCCATAACCCCTTGTGGTACCATGTATGTGCTATGCCTTGAGTTTTCAGCTTTTACCCTTCAATTGGTTGGTTGACTTTTCGTTCACGTACCTTAACAGAGGATGAAAAGAGTCCCTTTATTCACTTCTGTACTGTTCACTTATAGTCTTTGATTTAATTTTTTTTTGTAAGGTGAAAAGAATTAATTTTGTTAATCCCTCTGGACATTACAAAGAGCACAGTGCTTTTTGGTTGAATGTGGAAGTGCATCCATTTTGACTATAACCTTTCTTTATTCTGAACCATACTCCAGCAGCTGCTCAGTTCCTTGTAGAGCTTTGCAATCCCTTTGCTCAGTGTGTTAAACAACTGTTTTGAGTTTTGAGAACCCCCTGGTACTGTGCTCCTGTTACACAGCTGATCTTATCTTTCATAAGTAATTTAAATTAATGTGTTGAGCTGGTTACAGTGAGCCTGCACACTGGGATTTCATTGCGTTCTGCTCCCCTGTTGCCATGGATTTTGCTCTCAGTCGCGTTGGCCTCATCACAGCTTTTGTCTGAGGACATGGTGTGATTCTGAGGCAAGGAAGTACTTCAAAGTAAATTCAGGCCACCTTTGTGCCCTTCATATCAGAAAGAAAACGAAAGGCCAAATTGCCTGCTCTAAGTTTTAAGTAGTCTGAAGCCTGCTGCTAATTACCATGACATCCGTCGCCTAGTAAAGGCTGTTTTTACCACCACATGTGTGTTTTTACCACATGTTAAATATTGAGGAAATATGCAGACTTCTTGAAGGACAGAGGAAAGAAACTTTGCTGTAGACTTTTAGCTTGATGCTGCGTGGGCTGTGACGTGCTGTACTTCCTCTGAAATACCATCAGATGCAGCCATTTTTGCCATGTGGCCTGGTTGGAGCATGCTGAGCTGTGTTTCTTCTCTCCATCTAGAATGAAGCTCTCACAATTTTGAAAGACTGTGCTTCTTGCTGTCACATGTCTGTTTCAGCCATAGGTAATACCCGGCTTATCGATCTCCTCGTCTTTAAGTTCCAGCAGCTCAGCTGGGACATGCTGGTGTCTCCACTGCTCACTGCCTTGTGCCGATGCCATCGCTGTGACACAAGCTGTGTTGTTCAGCTGAGGTTGTGCTGGGTGCATTTGTGCACAGCAAGTGTGGCCATATGGAAATCTGTGTCAGCACACTGAGACTGTTTCATAGCCCAGTCTGTTGACACCTTTCAATCCGCAGGTTTATTAAGGGAATGCTTAATGAAACCTCATGTCTGCAGCACTGTCACAGCATGATACTGTCACTCTCTGCTTTGGAAGGGATTTCACCCCTGTGCATACCTGAAACTTGATCAAAAGCAATGTGTTCCTGAAAAACTGGTTGCTATTTATACGCTCAGAGCATATTTAACACATGCTCCAGCTCTTGGTGTATTTATTGTCAACAATTCTGGCCTCTGGCCTTTATTTCCTCTTAGCCTTTGTGGGTTTTAATTAGATTCATTTCAGTTGTTTCACAGCTTCCTAACCCTTTCATCTGGGGAATCATGTCTTTTGCCAGCCCTGCAGGTGTTTGCTGTGGTATGAAAAGCCAAGGTAATTTCTCACAGTATCATTGCTTTTCCTGGTTGTCTGCTGTCCCACAAGTAATTTATCAGGTGCTCTTGTGACAAACTGATCAATTTTCTCACTTGAAAAATTATTTCTGGTTAAGAAAGAGGACCTTTTCTAAATGTGCTTCTTGCATGACCCCATTTTATTTTTAAATTACTTAATCTTGGCATTTTCCAGTCATATGGATATTCCCACTGAAGCCACTTGAAGCAGTGTAGAGGTTTTCATTCCCTTTGATTTCTCCAGGAAGGTAAAGGTCTCCCCTTGATTTCACTGAGGACTTTGGTGGCTTCCTTTGCTTCACTCAGTTTGCTTTGTTTTCTCATGCAAAGGGATAGTTAAGATGCAACATACTGGAGTGCTTGCAAGGGGCTGATCTTCACTGCCTCCTCTCAATGGCTTAGATGAGTCAGTGCTGCAGAAAAGTGTTCCCCTCATCCCCAGCCCACTCCCAGCATCATTTTGTTCACGACATGACAACAGAACAGGGCTGAGCAAAACTGAGTGCAGTGGAGCTGAGATCTCTCTGGGGCTTTTGTTCCTCTCTTGTCCCTTGTGTGCTCTTGCAGGCAGAGAGCATTTTTGCAAAGCTGCAATTGGACATGGAGGCATCTGAGCTGGATTCTTTAGCTGCTCTTTGCAGTTGTTCCTGGAGTGCCCTCCCAGTGCTTTCTCTCAAATGTTGATAGCTGAGAGAAAGAGCAATGATTTCTGCAATGCTTTCAGCATAGGGCTTTTGTCTCACAAAATACAGATACAGACAGTTGCCATCAGCCTGTGCTTGCTGTGTCCTGTGGTATATTCAGTGCCACGATGGCTGGCGCCCTGCACTTACTTCAGAGACACCACAAATGGTTTGCCTGGTTCTCATGGAAGCAAAGCTGCTGTGGTTGGTGGTTGTGGGTGCTGTTCTTAAAATTAACCCAAGCCTTTCCCTCCTTTGGTTATTACTGCTTGGGTACCTCCCTGAGTGTGCAAAGATGGAAATAGCAAAGGAAAGCACACTCTGCTAAGAACTTTCCAGTTAAAGTTTACACTCTTGTGAGCATTAACTAACATTTCCATGTTTTGGTGCTGGTGTTGAGCAATTCAATTCATACATGAGTATGTGGCCTGAGGTTTGCAAGTGTTGTACGTGCTTACAGTGCCCTGCACTAATAGCTTGGCACCACTGCAAAAGCCACCAGTTTAGTCCGGCGCATTCAGCCAGTGCATCCTGCAGAACAAATTGGGAGGCTGAAATCCCTTCTGCTCAGTAAACTCAGAAAGTCTCTCTTTATAGATCCAAGCGTGAAATTTTACAGCCATGAGGCATTTCAGTGTAATGTTGTACACTACAGTAGTTGTAGTGATCCACAAGCTTTGTCCCATTTTCAGGGCTGTGTTTGTGCCTGGAGGGTGTCAGTGGTAACCAGCTGCAACCAGCTCAGGAAAAGTATGCCAGAACTGAGAGCCTCTGCACAGTAGTCCCCTGAAAATAAATACGCAAGCTCCCCCATGGCAGGTTCTTAAAATAACAATGTAAACATGTATGTACCCTGTCCCTTCAGCCCAGCGAACACCCAGGGTGGACTGATGATGGTAACTCAGCCAGCAAATACCCAGGGAGGGCACAGCACCAGGTGGTCTGATGGTGGTAACTCCCAAGAGGCTGCTGGCTTCCAGCCACCTCCAGCCCTGGGACGTGTCCAGTCTGTGTCACCAGTTCCTGGAGCAGGTCCCGTTCTGACAGGGAGCAGCGTGATGGGCTGGCTGTCTGCAAAGCCGAGGTCCCTCAGGATGTTTTTAGTCAATAACCTTTCTTGAGCAGCGTCAGAGAGGGGCTTGGTGCTGCCACTGTGTGGGGAAGGAGCTGGAGGTTGTGCTGCCCGGCCTCTCTCCTCTCAGCTCACCACGCTTTCTGTGCAGAACGACATCTACGAGTGGAGCCGCGACCACCGCGTGCACCACAAGTACTCGGAGACGGACGCGGACCCGCACAACGCCCGCCGTGGCTTCTTCTTCTCCCACATCGGCTGGCTCTTCGTGCGCAAGCACCGGGACGTCATAGAGAAGGGCAGGAAGCTGGATTTCACTGACCTGCTGGATGACCCTGTCGTCAGGTTCCAAAGAAAGTAAGTGAGAGTGAGAGCGCTGGGCCCTGATGTGAGATGGGGGTGGAGAGATCCTTCCGCCTGCTTGTCTAGTTGTGGCTGATTCCCTATTTTTATCTCTCCCTTTTCTCCCCTGAGGTATCCTCCCTGCCACCTTGATGGCAGGTGCTAGGACTGCCTTCCTTCTGGCCCCCACTGTTGCCACGTGGCTGAAACTTGCTGACTGTCCTTACGGGCCCTGCTGCACAAGCAGCAAGTCCTGTCCTTGTCCCTCTGCTTTTCCAAAAAGCCAGGGCTGGTTATGAAAACAGCTGTGGCAGGAGTTGCTCAGATCTTGGCCTTCTGCTTTGATCATAGGAGCAAATGCTGTAATCACTAACTGCCTTAGTGCAGAAGTGCACATTTTACTCTGCAAAGCCATCTTTGGCACCCGTGGGCCAGTGCAGGCCAAGTGTTTCCTCTCCCAAGACTGCCATTCTGCACAGGATTAATTATCTCCATTGGGAATTAGCACAGGCCTAATTCAGTTTGCTACACATGCTAAGAGAGATGGGAAGTGAGCAACATTCTTTGTCCTTTATGTGAGTACCTGTGCTTTAGGCACAAGAAGACTCTTTCTGCCTGCAAGCATTTAATCCAAGCGGTTTGGAAAATTGCATAAGGCCATTTCTGTGTATCTTCTGGGTGAGGGGAGCAGTCAGTGGAGTCTAGAAATCAGGTTTTTTCTGCTAGTGCACAGACTTCTCTAATGCAAAATTAACCTTGTATTGGAAATGCTCGAGGAGTGAGGAATACTACCTTCCACATATGGTTGCTTTTACTGGTTCCTCAGTTGGCAGTGCCTGTTTGCAACAGCTTCCATGCAGTTTGCTGCAGCTGCTCTTGGTTATTATCTTTTCCAAGACAACAGCATCCCATGAGAAGTAGGCTGTACTGCTTTGGTTATGCTGCAAAGCTTGTGTAGTGAAGAAACACATTTTCTGCAGGGAAGTTGTATCTTTGCAAATGTCTTTGCTCTGGATTTGAATTTAGGACTTTGGAGTTTACCTTCCCTTATCTGGGAATCAGAATTCGAATTTTTCCTTTCTACAAGGTCAAAATGTTGGGGGTTTTCGACAGCATGGAAAACCTGGCAGGTCAGATCAGTAAGAATTATAATAAATCCTTCTTGTCATGTTTTGTTTTAAGGCCAGATTGTTAGCTTTGGTGAATTTAGTGGTGCTGCTGAGTTGTGTATGAGGTACCACTCAATCGGTTTAAAACCACATCACTTCAGCTGAAATCACAGCACTGCTCCAGGCATGACTGACAGCAAAGTTTACCCTCTGTGAATAACAGAGCACTACTCCTGCATGTGATGTGAGAGGGAAGCTCACAGGTGAAGTGTCTTCACGACAAAGTTTTCATATGGTGCAAGCCAGTGCTGTTCCCCAAGCATGTATTGAGATATTGGTGCCCCCGAACTCCAGGTAAGGAGGTTTCTTATTCCAGGGTGGATGTTTCTGTCAAAGGGAGACAATGTAGTCAAGTGCTGTTCAGATGTTCATGTGCTGTTCAGCATGTCTTCATCAAAGGCTTCAGTCTGGCCTTCTTGCAACTCACAGCATAGTTTTATTGGTGCCTGATAAACTGTTTTCATATTTTATTTTATTTTCCCAGAATGGTAGAGGCTTTGAACTTTGAAGGAGTTTTCTGGACTGGAAAGTATTTTTCTCCCCCATCTCTACTTAAATCCTGGCCTTGAACTTATGAGGTTTGCAAACCTTATCAGAAGTCAGTCATATGAGTGGGAAATTATTTGTTATCTTTGGTGGAGCAAAGAATGGGGACTTGTTTCCTTGGAGGGCCTTGGCTCAGGTAAGTGAAGACAGAGTTCTGTGAGAGAGCTGAGAAGATGCTCTCTTTTCCCCATGGCTAGTGTTGCTGGAGAGCTGCAGATATCCTTTTGGAGCCCAGCATAAGAAGCACAACCTCGAAATAACAACAAAAATACCAAACAAAGAACTTGCAAGACAAGAAGTTGATTTATTTCTTATACAAGATGATCAAAATTCGCTTGGGTGTTACAGATGAGAACTATGTTCATGAAAACTTTCTTCCTTTCAAAAGCACTGCTAATATTAACGTTTTTCCAATGCTCTGTGGTTTTAATTGAAAATTGTTTGTTTTTGTCAAACCAAGATGACAGTTCTTCCTACCTGAAAAACTTTCAGCAAATGCAAAGTTCTGATAATTGTTTAACAAATCCAAACTCTGTTCTTCCTCATCCCTTCCAGAAAACTCAGCAAAAGCAGAGATCTATTTTAAACCTGTCATATGGGCACAAATAAGATGGGTCTTACTTTGCATTTCTTTTTTTTCTGCACCCTTCAAAGTCCTGTCCCCTCAGCCTACCACTCTAGTTTCATGTGGCAGCTTGCTTTGATGGTGATACCCCAGGGTCATTGTAGTAAATCTGGAGGGAGGTATAAGGGCTCAGTGGGGAAGGCAGACCTTGTTTCCCCTGGAGCAGGGGACACACTATAGGTGGCTCCCAAGCTGCGCTGTCTTGCTGCTCTCTGCTTCTGAGCACTGTTAGCCCATTCTCCATTTAGAGCCATTTACTTCAGATCTTGATTTTGGCTTTATCTCCCCACTTCTTGCTGAGCTTTTCCTTGTCTCCACTTGACTTGGCTTAATTTACCCAGCATGAGTTTTCTCTTTGTTTCTCCTGTTCTTCACCTCTGTGCTCCGTGCATTCTACACTCCCTCTTCCCTGCCCCGTCTGGGTGTGTGGCTTTAGCTGTACTGTGAAGCTTTCCTTTTTGTTCTCAGACTGTTCAGCTCCCTCTCTCCCTCCCTGTTTTGCACTGAACACTGATTTTGTCCAGTGTATGGAGGAGCATCGAGGCTTCTGCCATCCAATCCTCCTGGCCCCCAGGCCCAGGTGCATCTTTCTCCTTACCCTTGGCAGGGTTTGCCCATGGTCTCTCAGCAGGTGCTTTGGGTGTGTTGCCACTGTTGGAGCTCACACAGCAGCAGTGGTATAGAAAGGAGCTGCTCCTGCCCTGTGCTGCAGGTTCCCTTCTGACTGGAGCATGGGGGAAGCCTTAGCAGTGAGTGTGTTTCTGACACAGCTCTGCCAAGCCCTGGGCTTTTACAGTCCCAGAGACAGACCCTAGACCCTGGGTGTGCAGCCAGCTCTGCACTTCCCCAGGTTTAAAGGTGCTCAGTCAGCTTGGGAGGTTTGCTCTGGGACTGGGTCTCAGCTGTTCAGCTTCAGTGTTACCTGCTGCTTTGGGGGTTTGGGTAGTCTTGGCATTTTGAATAGTTCTTGGAAAAGTTATGTCATGACTGTGGATGTCTGAAATGTTCCCCGCTGCTCCAGCTGTGGGGCCAGCCCAGGTTATGCGAGGTGTTTCTGGCAGAGCCATGTCTCCAGAGGCCTATCCCCATTCACCCCAGCTGTCATTCCCACCACGGTAACCATGACCTTTTCTCTCCCCATCTTTTTTTTTTTTTTTCTTTCTTGCCTTGTACCGCCGGCAGGTATTACAAGAGTTCGGTCGTGCTGATGTGCTTTGTGATCCCCACCTTTGTGCCGTGGTACCTCTGGGGCGAGAGCCTGTGGAACGCCTACTTCCTCGCCTCCATCCTCCGGTACACCATCTCCCTCAACGTCACCTGGCTGGTGAACAGCGCCGCCCACATGTACGGCAACCGCCCCTACGACAAGTACATCAACCCCCGGCAGAACACCCTGGTCACGCTGGGAGCCATTGGTAAGTGCGGCAGCCCTGGGCAGAGCTTTGCGAACTCAAGAGCCACATCCCATCCCGTTTCGCCCTGGCTGGGGCTTTGGGCACCTGCAGCTGGACACCACTTGGAGCCAGGGCTTGGAGGAGGCTGGAGCTTGCGCATCCTAGAGGAGGGCTGCCTTGTTTTACATTGAAGTAATGCCACGTAGTCTCTGGGAAGAGAGGTGTTAGCACACAGTAGCAATTCTCTCCTCAGCAGCTGGCTGGGGATAGGGCAGCAGAAGTAAGTGACCCTGCTTCTTACTCAGTTGTGCATCCCCTCTTGAAGCACTTATGGCTTTCTTCCCTGAGTGTAAGGGGTGGGATGTGCCCCTTCCTACTGGGGAGGAAAGCCCAGAGCACTGAAGTGGAGTCTGGTTTGGGTCTGCCCCAGAGGTCTCCTGTATCTGTGGTGGAGCATAACCTCCACTAGATGCAAGACTAGGGAAATGGATGTTGGGATGTCCCTCCTGAGCATGTTCCTGAGTCGATAAAAGTGCCAGCCATGTGGTCTTTAAACTCCCTCTCTGTTTTCCAGGTGAGGGTTTCCACAACTACCACCATACCTTCCCATTTGACTACTCAGCCAGTGAGCTGGGCCTGAAGTTCAACCCCACCACCTGGTTCATTGACTTCATGTTTTGGCTGGGGTTGGTCACTGACCGCAAGCAGGCTCCGAAGGAGATGATCCAGGCTCGCAAGGAAAGGACTGGAGATGGCAGTGCCTGAAAAGTAACGCTTTGCTGTGCCAGCGCTGCTGTACGCGTGGGTGGGTGGGTGTGAGTGCAACCCCGTGCCTGTGGTGGATTTACCTCCTGGTAAAATTACTTTTTTTCAGATCAGTTGGGCTGAATTAATACCACCGGAACAGATTCAGCCACAGCTTTTTTTTTTTTCCTTATTAGCTGTCTTATGTCCAAACTTAAGACTATTAAGTGTAAAAATGTTACATATTATTTAATATTGCAGTTAAACAGGAGAGAGATTTGATTTTAGTCACTGTAGTTCATGTCTGAGATTTGTTGTAATTTGCTTGTTCATGGTAAACGTTGGCAGGTTGAAGGAACTAACTGTCCTTTCCAAGTGCAGTTAGGAGAGGTTTTTGTTTCTACTGTTAATCAAATATGCTTTTGAGATGCATCTTTCGAGGGTTTGGGGCAGGGCCCGATGTGCTGTGTCAGCTACATACTAATGGAAAGGACAGTAACAGCACCGATGACAAAACAGTATGTCCAAGGGGAAAAATCACCCCAAATTTAGTTAAATGTTAGTTTGAAAACCTGCTTTCTTCTTTTTGTTAGCCCTGTTAGCCAGCCCAGTGCACTGCTGTCTTTGCTAAATATGAAAAACATTTATTGCTGAGCAGGCTTTTGTGTTAAAAATTAGTCTCTATACAGGCCAAAATACCAACTGATGCTATGTTGAGATGATTCCTTTGTTGTCACATATACATTGTAATTGTAAATGTATAGAGCTCAACCATGTCTTAAGCCAAATAAAGCTTCGGTTTCAATGTTTGGAGACCTAAGTTGTATTCTAATCAGTCATGGCCATCAATGCATGCATATTTTAGCTCCTTTTGCACAAGAGGCCTCTTAATTTCTTTTTCTGCCTTTGACTAGTGGGTCTTAGAAAACCGACCTTTATCTAAGTCAGAGTCTGTACTAATATTTCAGCTGCATGCAACATCCATTGGTTTCTGAGCAAAATATAAAGACAGTTATGTAGCTTCTGAATTTTAACAGTTGCCTTGCTTAACAAAAAAAATAAGAAAAAAAAGAAAAAAAAAAGGAAAAAAGTATTAAAAAAGAAAAAAAAGGCATGTGGATTTAATGGGACATATAGCCCTTTGTGTTAGATGTTAGCCAGTGCAGGAGAGAGGCTTTGTACTGTCAGCACTGGAGCACTTTTGAAGATAGAGGGCATGATTTTCATTTATAAGGAAGGTCACTGCCTTGCCCCTCGGAGAGGGAGTGCCTGTTTCCCAGCCACGAGGCCTCATGCCCTGGGCAAGGCAGGGATCTTGAGATAACTGAGACTCAGGCCCAGATATTTTCAGGAAAGATGCAAAAGTGGGGAAAAAAATTAAATGGTTTCTTTTTTGTTCTGTTTTTTGTTTTTTAAATGATGCCATATAATATAAAAGAGTTGTCTTTATTCTGTCTCTCATCCAGCAGGTGTTTTAAAAGTGTTATTTTGTCATTAATGATGTGTAAACTCTTGAGTGATTTACAATAAACAGTTACGAGTTAGACTGGCCGCCGTGTCTTGTTTTGAAACATCTCCCAGAGCGAAGGGCTTTGTGCATCTCACATCAGAATTACAGCAGGGTTTTGCCTGGCATTTCCAGCTACTCATTTGCTGCAGCATTTTCAAAATACTTACCCCCTCAGCATTTCTGAATGTCAGTGGAAGAGGAGGTTGTCACACGGAAGGGCACCAAGAGATTTGATTACTTTGGGAGTAGTGGCCAAGCTGATAGAGGGGGAAAAAGAAAATTGAAGCTGACATAAGCTTGAAGGGAAACTGTGGCAAGTTCTTGCACATGAAAATCCCACTTCAATAGAAAAATATCAGCTCAATGTGACTGCAGGACAACACTTTGACCAAACAAACGAGGTCCCAGAGCTGGGAGGCTTCTGACCTCCTGCTGTTTAGAAAGATAAGCACTGTTGCTTCCATCTTTGTCCGGTCAACAGGCCATTGGAGAGTGGCAGAAACCACAGGAAACCTGCCTTCAGGGGGATGCAGGTAAGGGGTTTGGACTTGGTGTTTGGGTGTAGGAAGCTTGGAAGATGTGCAAGTGCCTGATTTCACTGGCGCTCCCATCGTTTCGTTTGTGCAATTTCCTAACTGGAGAGCTGCCGTGAATGCACTTCACGGGCACCAGGAGACACAAGTTCCTGTTGATCTTTATCATCTTTCTTTTGTGCTGCTATTACTTGGACTTCCTTAAGCTGATTCCTGTCCAGTATGTGGTGTAAGAAGAATAACTGGCCTTGCAAAGAGGTACATGCTGTTCTGAACCTCTCTGACTACCTGAAAGTACAACAAGGTAATATTCCCCCTGCCCTCCCCAGGTGTAAGACTTCAGCAGCAGCAGCAGTTCCAGTGGGTTTCAGGGTTCTGAGATTGGTATTGAAACTGTTGGCAAGTTACCTGGTTTTGAAAAACTGAAAATAAACACCATTCAGAAAAGGAAAAGCTCCTCCATCAAATGCCTTATCTTAAAGTTTACACTACCTGAGTTCCTGTTTCTGTAAATTAACTTCTCCATGTGGTGGAGTTGATAAAAAAAAGTCAGCTAGCTTTTGCAGGAAGATTCCTAAAGAGGATTTCTGAAGAGGGTGCTTCAAATTTTGGTAAAATGAGGAATACTTCCATGCATTTCCTTTTTTTGCTTATTTGTTTGGATTTTTTGGGGGGGGTTGGATTTGTTTTGAACTTTTTGAATAATTTGTTTTGCTTTTTTTTTCTTTTTAAATCATTTTGGTCATGTTCTGTAGTGTTTTCTCCCCTTCCTCAAGAATATGTAGGGTCTCTGGGAGGCAGGAAGTGTCCCAGCCACCTCCCAGGGTAGCTGCTGGATCAATCCACAGCTGCATGCAGTGATGTGGGGAAGTTGTGAAGCCTCTGTAAGGCACTTATATCTGTGGACTTTGGCACCTCTCCTGCTGATCTGGTAGTTAAGGACCCTGCAGCTGGTTTCTGAGCAGTGCAAAAGTGTTGAAGGACTGCCGGTGGATCAGTGGCTGGCTATAGGCTGGACTTAACCAAGGATACAGTGACTGTCATCTAAGACCTGATGGTCTGAGAGTGCCTGATCTTCCGTTGTGTCCAGCTCTGTTCTCAGCACACTGAACCATCTGGAATAACACCACATAGGACCAAGAACAAGAGGCATTTTTACTTTGCCCCATGCCGTGTTGCACTCAGTGTTCCTAGGCTCTCAGCTTTGGCACACACCAGTTTTCCCAGAACTGGTGGGGCCCTTAGGAAGTGCGGCCTTGGCTCTGAAGCCGTGTGCTCTTTCCACAGCAGAACCCCCCGAGCAGGTCACCTGCTCTCTGAGTTGGCTCGAGGGAGTGCTGTGCCTGCCCTGGCACTTGGCACAATTGCTAAGGGAGGATTTAATCTGTAACTTAAAGCGTGTACTTGACCATGCAAACAGTGATGAAACCTGCCCCCCCTCAGGGCTGTGTACAAACACCACTGCCACGGTGTGGGGTGAGACCAAGGTTGTGGTGGCTGACTGCAGGGGAACATCCAGGCTCTGTCTAATCCCATCCCTGCCGCAGCTGGGCACACGGGCTGGGCTGCTTCGGGGTAATCCTTGAAGCAGGAGGCAAGCGTGAGCAAAACCTGCTGGAGCTGAAGTCACACCTTGAGAAAGGTGCTGCGGTGACAGGGTGAGTACTGGCACCGAAGAAATGCATCAGGGCTTGCAGTCCCTGAAAAGCAGCCAAGTGGAGCAGACATCTCCTGTGCCATCTCCTGCCTGACAGCCCCTGCTGCAGTGCTCAGGAAAGCTGATGGCAGTCCTGCTCTGCACCACTGGGCTGGGGGCTGTGCCAGGGTCCTGAGCAACAGCACCAAAACTTCACTTGGCACTTGCATGTAGAGCTGGGGTGGGAAAAGGGCGGGTGGTCAGCCCTGGGCTGGTCACCATATCCTTGAGCCAGCTTAAAAACACCTGGTGAAAGTAGTGGATTGCTGGAGTTGGGGGGCAGGGGGGAAGGTGTGCAGGGATGCAGAGGGGGCTGCTCTTGAGGCATGAGGGGCGGATTTATGCCCACTTCCTTCAGTGGCTCTGCTGTTCCCTCGTGAGCCCCAGTGGTGTCTGCATCCCTGTCTCTGCAGCTTGCAAGCGCAAGGCGACTGCTGTCCTCTGGCTGGCAGCCAGAACACAGCTTTCTAGAAATAAGCCCAGCAGATGGGAAATGTGGCCTGACTTCAGGTATCACATTCAGCAGCTGGTGTGGGAGGCTCCTAGGAAAAAAAAAGATCTTCTAAAAGGTCTCCTGTGTCCACATGAGCCTGAGAGTCCATGCTATGCTGGAAATGTGGTGACTGACCTATGGGCTGTGGTTAGCCAATGTTTGGGTTATTTGCAGCTGGGAGGTCTCTCAGTTTGGAGAGATTTTTATCAGTTGACAGTATATCAGGTCCCAAAAGCATGGCTAGGCTGGACTTGTATTACCTTGATATTTTTGCTCCTAGGCTGTTTTGTAGCTGTACCCTTACATAGAAAGGGTCTCACAGGGTGTTATGGGGTTTCTTTTCACCACCTTCTGGGGTGTTTCTGGGTATCATGGTGCAATTTCCCTTAGGATCTTATTTTAAAAGAAGTAAAAGCAAAACTGAAGGCAGAGCCCAGTGGCAAAGGAGGCATTTGCCAACATGTGCCCATGTGCTCCGGCTCCTGCAATGACTCAGCTGTGCCCAGCCCGGGAGCAGAAACCTCTGGCATCCAGGGGGTCATACCCAGCAACACCAACCCCACTAAACAGGGGGACAATAGGGGGAAAAAACCAAAACTCCTGGGGTGCCTCTGCATGGGCAGAGTTGCCCGCTGGATGGTTTGGAGGCTTTTGCTGTCTCAGTCACTCCCCGCACATGAGGGGCGCTGCTTTTACTGAGTGCATCTCCTGCTGTCCCGCTCCCTGGAGAGTTAAACGCTGATTTAAGCTTTTTCTGAGAAAACGCTTAAAGAATTTCCACCCCGATTTTGCAGTGAAATGACCCCAACAGGTCTGCCCAACCACTCTGTGCCCCAGCTGCCACCATTCCCACCCCAACCTGCTGGCTTTGGTACAGCCACACTTGTGAGTTCCAGGGAGATAAGCGGTTTTCAGCCTTGTGCCAGGAGCTCTGCCACTGCCCCTCCCTTCCTGCACCAGCCATGGCCAAGCTGGGGCTACAGGCAAAAGGGCAAGGAGCAAAGGTCTGGCCCCAGTGCAGGTAAAGGTATTGCCCCACACAAGCTGCATTTTTAAAGATATATCTTACTGCCCAAGAGAAGAAGATGAGCAGCAAGGCCTGCATGCAGAACAGTAAAAACATAAAATCCCCTTTTGCAGACCTTTGAAAATGCCTGGGGGGAAAGCTCCAGTGAGCAGCACAGATAAAAAATGTAGGTGAAATGATGTCTACTATCTCTGCACAGTATACCTAACCTTGGTATTTACTGGGGGTACTAAATTTTCCTGGCTGACACAATTCCATTAGTGTTTATAGCACCATAACAGGAAATAATTATTTTACACAATCTCATTATCCTTAAAAAGAAAAAAAAATTTCCCCCCCCCCCCCATCATTTTCTGTGCTTCATATGGGACTGCTCTTCTGCCAGGTCAGAACATGTACCTCTTGGGGACAAGGCATGCCAGTCTGCAGCAGATGATTTGCATACACTGGCACTTCAAGGTTTCCTCCCCAGAGTTCGCACCCTCACTGCCTTGGGTGCAAGTCCTCTTTATCCCATGTATTTGCTAGCACAGCAGTATTTTTTTTCTGACTTCTCTTTTTATGTAAAAAAAAAAAAAAAAGTAACTTTCCGTTTGCTCCATTTCCCTTCCTAGCATTTAAATGGCGTCACTTTGTTGCAGTCAGATGGAGTGGGTCTCTTCAATTTGCTGCTCCATTCCCAAATCCAGGTGAATTTTACTCAGTTGGGATTATGTGGGCGAGCTGGGAAGAGGGAGCAGTTCATCTTGGAGGGTTGGGATCTGGGGATATTTCTTAGGGTGAGAGAGTGCCCTTTGCAGGTGACTGCCTCTCCAGCAACCCTTAGCACACCTTCTCAAAGCCAAGCCAAGGGCGCGTGTGCTCAGATGGCATCTGTTTATCAGCAGGGCTTTTGGAGTTATGAAGTCTATCACAATATTTAAAAAGCTGGATAAAAGAACAGATGGCTTTGGTAAGAGATGATCTGGCTAATGAAACGAGGGTTAACACTTAAACTGAGAAGCAGTTTTAACTGGTTTTTGACAGTTTTACCCCCGTTTAACCCATGCCATATTTAACCTCACCGCTCCTGTTTCTGGATGGGTGATGTCTCTTGCCAGGCCTCACTCCAGCTTTGGAGCAGAAAGGAGCAGGACACGAAAAACAGGTGGTAAATATACCTTTTCAGAAGACATGTATTTCCCAGGAATGAAAGCAAACTCAAAGCAATTCCCTTTTCTGTTTTCCTCACCTCTGTGTACCTTTTCCTCCCCAGAAAAACAGCCCCGGATAACCATAGCCAGCCTTCAGTGGCAATATCAGTCTGGGAAGGACTGTAACTAGGGGAGCATGAGGTTGCTTTGATTCTTCCTGGGCCGTGAGGTCTGCAAGGGCAGAGGTTAGGCCTGTGTTAGTCCTCTCTTTTATATGAAAAGCAAAATACCTCTGAGGCCTGATCCTGCTACTTGATGTCAAGACACGGAGGCTCAGAATTCCCACTTCTCTGTCCCTAGAAGAAAGCAGATGTGAGATGGCGCACAGTTCAGTCCCCGTGAAGAGCACTTACGTGGTGGAATTTGGACAGGGAACGTGCACATGCTGTAATGCATCAGAGGGAGGAAATACTAATGAACAGGCAGCAAAGCAAAGCCATAACTGTGAACATTTGCTTTGCGTTGGAGCAGGCTGGCTTTCCAGGCCAGGCAAATTGCCAGGCACATCCCCAGTGGGTCTCAGTGGCCAAGCAGGAAAACCCAGTGTAGGCTGGGACAGGAGAAGTCACGCGCTGCTCACAGCGTCCCAGGAGCGTTGTCACATCTGCCCACCAGTGTCACTGCAATTGTGTCTCCCAAGTCATGGGCTTAGCAGGGAGGGACAACAGTGTCAGCCTCTGGCACACCTACCCCTGGGAAAGCCAGGTGGTGGGTAACCCCAAACAAGAGGAGGGAATGCACTTATGGCTACTCGACTTTTTGCCAAGGTAGTGCTGGTGGAGATGTGGGAGGAAAAACTCTTTCTACAGGTCAATGTGGGCTTGCGGTGGGATTTGGGACATGCAGCATTACCATGAGGGAGGCAGGGGAAGCGTTATTGTGGGATGTAGCTCAAAAACAACATGCACATGTGCCCTGCCTCCCTTTGCACCCTCACAGCCCTTGACAGGGGGATGCTGCAGGTTGAGTTTCACAGGAGGGGGGCTGCTCCTCCCATGGGACTGCTGTCCCATGAAGAAGGGATTGTAGCAAATATCTCCATGGAGCTAGGTAACACCATCCCTTGATGGCTGATGCCTCCCTGCATCTCTCTCGCTTCCTGCACTGGACGTGCTCCAGCACATGGTTGTTGTCCCCAGGCTGTACCCTTTTTTTAAGCTGTGAGTTTTTAATTTGTGAGAGGTTTTTGGTGGGCCTGTCAGCATCGTGCATTTTCCAGCACTCACAGGGACACCATCTGCTCGAAAAAAAGCTGTGAACAAAATGTCTCAGACACTCAGAGTTTACCAAAAATGAAATTGCTTTAAAATCCCATATGGTGCATTGTTTTCCTTCCAGCTTTGGCTGACAGCAGAGGTGAAGTGACTAAGGCACTTTCTGATTAGTTGCTGCCGTTTCCTTTCTGGCCAAAATCACCGGGGCTGCGCGTTGTCACTTCTCACCTGTTTGACAGAAGGTTTTCTTCAGCCTCAGCTGCTGAAAGCCAGGGGATACTGAGACTCAAACAACTCTCCTCTGTTACTTTTAAAGCAAGTTTCCTTGACTTTTGCTATCACAGGAAGCCTTGCAGTTAGGGATGTGGCTAATGCTGATACTTCCAGCATACGTTTTTACAGGCACATGATTTTGGGGCCTCTCTTGGTGACATGGGGGTTGATAGCACCTCCTTGCCCAAGGAATGCCATGCCCAGCAGTCACTTGTTGTGGCTCCTGAGTGTGGCAGAGCCATGGGACAGTGTCAGGTGCACACAGAGGGAAAACCTGGCCAAGATCTCTGGATTTTGCGGGGTTGCAAAAATGCAAAAGCTGCAAGGAACCATTTATTAGTCCAGGATAGCACAAGATTTGAAATACCAGAGCAGGAAGAATGTTCTTTCAGCTCTAAAAATAGCTCCCTCAGCCTTTAAAACACCAAGAAGCACACACAGCACATGCCTTCCAGTGAGAGTGTCTCTTTTCCCTTGATGATGCAGCCACTTTGGTAATGGCTCAGGGGACCTGCTGGTTGTAGTGCTTGCTCTGAGGATCAGCACTTTGAGGGGTTTTCAATCCCTGGGGATCAAAGAGATGAAAACTTTTCAGGGTGTGCCATGAGGGCCAAAGCTGCAGGGGGAAGGAGTGTTGCTTGGTCACTAGAAGGGCAGTATATGAAACGCTGATAAACTGCTGATGTATAACTCAGCTCACTTCTGGGGGCTTTAGGTGTGGATTTAGGCATCTGTTTTGTGTTGGTTCATAAGTGATAACACCATGACAAAACTTTCAATAAGTGTTAGCTTATTTGGATTTTAGAAGAAACAAGACCGTCAAAAAATAACATCAGTCATCTTGTCAGAGAGGGGAGGGAGAGGAAAAAAAAGTGGTAGCATTCACGTTGACTTAATCCCATGAAGGCAAAGGGATCCCTCCACCCCAGGAAACAGTCCCGAATGGTTATCGTGGAGCTGTTTTGCTGGGAATGTTTCCTCTCAAAACTCCAACCACAGAGATACTTTACAGAGATCACAAAGCCCACCACCTGGTAGGAAAAGGAAAAAAGGTGGAAGAGAACAACATGTCCCAGGCTGTTCCTGGGGTCTCTTGCTACTGGGTGGCTGCTTTTTCTAGGTCTTTTAAAATACTCATCCAAATGGACACTGCTTCCCGGGAAGGCTGCAGAGCTGGGGTGGCGAGCCCTCCTCAGTGCCCCTGGGGGTTTGGAGCAGAAGGTACACCCAGAGCCGCAGGCTGGGCAGGTGCTGCCGGGGTCAGGGAGGGCGGGCAGCGAAGGGGACACAGCGCAGGGACCCCCGCACTGGGCTGCGCCAGGGAGAGCCCGCGGCCAGCCCGCGCTGCTGCGGCCGGACACGGGGCTTGGTTTTGGCCGTGCCCGGGGGATGCTCTGAGGGGCCGGGGCGGCCGCGGCCGCGTCCCACCGCCCCAAACGCGGCAGTCAGAGCAAGAGAAGACCTCCACCACCAACCACGGCCCCCGATGGCCGCGGCGGCCGCGGTCCCGCCCGTCCGGGGCGGGGCGAGGCGGGGCGGGGACCTGGCCCCAGCCCGGCCCCCGGACCCAGCCCGGCCCCCGCTCGCCGCCGCCACCGGGGCCGGAGCCGCCGCCGGAGCCGCCCGCAGGTAGGAGCCGCTCCCGGGAGCCGCGGCTGGGAGCCTCCCTGGGGAGCGCCAGACACCCCCTCCCGTCTCGCCGTCGCCCCTCCTTGTCGCGAATCGTCACCCCCTGCCCAGCCGCCCCCTCCCCGGCCGCGGTCCCGGCGCCCCCGGCGGTCGCGGAGCTCCCCCGCGGGCAGCGGGTGCGAGCGGGGCCGGGGCAGGGAGGGTGGGCAGGGCAGGGCAGGGCAGGGCTGGCGGGCGGGGGGCACCGCAGGTGCTGCAGGGCGCGGGAGGAGCCGCGATCCCGGTGCTGCCAGCCCTGGAGCTTGCTGGCTTACGGCAGGTAGGCACGGGGTAGGTAAGAGGATTAGAGCCGCTTTGCCCAGCGCCCGAAGGACACAGCTGTGGAAGAGATCGCCCAGGTCATGATTCCGGCATCCCTCTCACCCGTGAATCTCTCTGTGGCATCGCTTCGGGGCTGAGGGATGTGATGGTGACAGAGCTCGGCAGCTCCTCTGCCAGGATTGCTGCACAGGGGTCTGCGGAGAAGCTCACCTGGGTTGAGGCTGTGGGGTGGGACAAGTCCTGCCTTCCCCAGATCCTATCGGGATGTCCTGTCAGGACATGCAGGCTGTGTCCAGTTAAATTCCCAGGAGGGGAAGAGGTTTTGAGAAAGGCCACTGGGCTCTGCTGTGGTCCCTCAGGGAAGGAAGGGTGAGGTCCTGCCTCTGAGCAATATAAAGATGCTGGGTGCTGATGTCCCAGGGTGATGATGGGGTTGCTTGGGATCTTAGCTTTTCCCTACAGCAGCATGCTTGTGCCAGACCTTTGATTCAGAGCCCTTGAGCTAGAAAGGTTGCAGGAATTATGAGTTAACCTTCCCTTTTGCTTTTTTTTTTCCTTTTTAAACAGAGCTTCTTGTGAAAGTAGCCTTAAGGATGTTCTGATCAGCATTCACACAATCCTTATGCCATAGCAATGTACACATGTATGGTTAATTATGGATAGCAACTCAATATGGAGGAGGGCAGTGTGTGAAAGGTATATCCTGGCACACTGACTGCCTGTTGTGTCTTGCTCAAATAGATGACACTGTCCAAAAGAAAGGGACTCGATTATTAAAAGTCAAATTATTTTCTTCTGGTTCTTCATGCTCAGTGGTCAGCATTTTCTGAGCCTGAGTGCTGAAAGTCAGTGCAGTTGTTTCATTTCCCCTTTTAAGATTCTTTGTGCTGCAGTGTTTGCTTTTCAGATGCAGAGCAGGGATGTGTGCTTGTATGAACACTAACACAGTCAATTGTTTTTCCTTGGAAGAAATGTCATGTCGATGGTTTCCTCTCCTCCCCCAGCCATTTCCGGGCAGCCTGACATTGGAAGATTGTGGTTTGGCCCAACAGAGACACTTTAGGGTCCTGATCCTGCAGTCCAAGCTGAAACAATGAGCTGTAATTGCAGGTTAAGTGGAAGCAAAGGAACGGAGAAAAGTCAGTAAGAAACGAGAGAGAAGATTCAAAGCAATATGTTGGAAAGGATGCACTGGGACAGGGGGTGGCTGGCAGGTGCAGTTGAAGGCTTGGGCCAGGACTCTGTGAGTGCACGCTCCTCTGGGTCACTGATTTCTCTCAGTGAGCAACTCACTGGCCCTGTTGTCTAAAGTGGGAATAATGGTGGGTTTTTGCTGTCTCAAGAAGACTTGCAAAGGTCTCTAGGTGCCTGGCTCCCCTCACCTTGGGTCCCTGCAGGTTGCAGAAGCAGTCACCTGAGGTTCAGGGATGAAGGCAGGGTGAGAGTGAAAAGGAAGCAAAACACATTGTGGACAGGTGGGGAGAGAAAGGTGGAGCGAAGGGGAGGAGAGGAAAAGAAGAGTGATGAAGCTTCAAAAACCATGAAAGGAAGTGTTAAAAGGGCTATAGATTATTATACCTTGTGTGGGGTATAATGCAAATATTTTATGCTGAGGTTACCTCTGGACAGTCATGCCTGCAAGTGAGAGGCACCTACAAGAGCAGCAGTCTCCCTGTACGAGTGCTGTTTGCTCAGCTAAGAAGTGTTTGCCATGGGCAGGCATGCAGACCTGGCTCCCTCTGGGAGAGCTGCTCCTGTGTGCAGGACAGGAGGGAAGCCCTCCCTCCACCCTGCCCACTGCACACAGGAGCAGAGGCCTCCTCCCCAGCACCCGGAGCTGCTGAGCTGTGCTCAGCTGTACCTGTGGAACTGGTGGCATATTGGGCAGGTCTGGTGGGAGGGGAGGCCGAGGTGCTCCCTGGTGCCATTAGGAGAGGTCTGGGCTGCCTCTCCCGTGGGTAGCAGAGGGAAGGAAGCAAAAGCATGGATGATGTGCTGCAGTGGTGGGGGGAGTGCCCAGCAGCCTCCCCTCGATTTCCTAATCTCGGGCAGATCCAGGTAATTAGGGACCTGTCTGATTTCCTGCTTCCCATGAGGAGCCGCTGGGATTACTAGTGGTGACTGCCTGAGCCAGAAGAGCCAGTGGCCCTTCAGTTTTGGCACCACAGGACTGCAAGAGAGGCCTCTGCCTGGCCAAGCCACTGAGGATGGCCACAGCTTTGTCAGGGAGAGCCTCCCCAGTGTGGTCTTGGCCCAGCTGAACGCTCTTAGAGGTGGTTTATTGTGGTCTCCTGTGCCACGGAAAAGTCTGGCTCTGAATATATTTCAACAGACATGAAAAGTTTTAAGCCCTCTGGATGCGATGGAGAGGCTGGTCACGCAGGCTTGCAAGCTTGGCCACCGTTTAGCAGGTAGAAGCTGTTCCCTGGTCCCCTCTGTCAGTTGTGTTTGCAGCAGGTTTGCATGAAGTGAAAGGCTGTATGGCACCTTCCTCCTATAGCTCATCTGAGCACCCTACAAACAGCAATTTATGGTTGCAGCAGCTTGGGACACTGGTAAGCAAATGTTACTAATTCCTACAAATGAGGAATGCTGGCGAGGCAGTGGTGAACACCACAAAAATGCCTATGTATGATTGCTTACCTTGTACTTGTCTCAGGGCAAATGATTTCCACAGGTCTAAACAGAGTCAAAAGACTGACGTGGTTTGTACCCATGACAGTCTCTATGCCAGAGAGGGCTACTTTAGAGTAATGACAAAAGCCAGGTCATGGGTACTGCGCATCCATTCCTTGTAACTCAGCCTCTGGCCCATCATCTCATGGCTGCTTCTCAGAGGCTTTGGTGGTTAATACAAAGAGAAGAGGACCTCTTTTTGTGGAGGAGGCATGAGTTCTCAGGCTGAAGAGGCTGGTGAGGGAAAACTGTCCTGAGAAAGCTTGGTGTGTTATGCCACACTCCCTAAAAGCTCACAGGCCTTGGGTGTTTTCCCCATGACAAGTGCAGACCAACTGGCATTTACCGAAGGAAATGCTGCTTTGGGGACAGTGAACATCTCTTCAAAAGTGTAGAGCTGCAAACTGCAGTGGAGAAAGGAGCTTGTGCTTCCAAAAGGTGAACAGAAGAAGAGTACAAGGGACAAGAGAGGTGGAAGACAAAGTAAACAGCTGGGAAAAGCCCTCTTTACACTCCTTGGGAAGCTGTGTAGCTTGAGTGTATGTCTTATGTTTGTTGGGGAAAAAAACAGTGGCAGGGTAGAAAAGGCAGAGAAACCTGGATCTGTTTTGGGCTTCCAGGGCCTGTACTCTCTCATCTGTAAACTGGAAAAGGAGACAATATGATCAGGAATAACGTTCTGCGAAGTCTGTTCCCCTGGGCTTGGTGTGTCTTTCCTTACCTTCGAAGCTATCTGTAAGTCAACATGACATATCTGTCTCTTTCTGTGCCAGGTTTCACCTCCCCGTTGAGTGTTCTTTGCCACTCCCAACACTTACATTTTTTCCCTGATAATGGGACAAACCTTTTGGGCAGGCTTCCTACCCCCTTCTGGTGTAATGTGTGTCTTGGCTTTGCTTGCTTGGGCAGATTAGAAACGCTTTAAGGCATTTGTGGTTTTTGGAGCTCGGGAGCAAATAAGACACCTCTATCAATCTATTAATACACTGACAAGATCTCTGTACTTTAGGGGACAAGAAACACTCATTCTGCTTGTTGCTACTTCAGACAATGGTCATTAGATGGGGGTGGTTGAGGTTGAGGGTGATCACTGGACAGACTGCACAGTGCCTTTGACTTCGTGGGCTTTGCCATAACATCAGCCTGCATTTGTGTGTTACTTGCAGAGCAGTGAGACAGTTTCAGAGACTCTTTCTTCACTGCATAGCTGAAGCAGGGAGAGCTTTACTGTCTTTAATTTTTTGAGGAGATTAATTATCCTCCTCATTTTCCGTCAACTCTTCACTTTGGGATTTGGCTGGGACTTTGGGGTAAGTGCTCTTCTCATAAACATCCCAAACAAAAGGATTGGGCAAGGGAAAAATATGCCCTTGTGGTGGCAGTGGTGAGAGACTATGGGGTTTGGTCTGTGTTGAGACTGCTAGAGACTTCCTTTGCGTCTCAGAAGTCTGGTGAAAGCGGACCAGTCTTGAGCATCTCTGTATTGGGGAAACTTTCCTGTCTGACCATCCAGGAGCCACTCTGGCAGTCACACTCCCACCACCTGAGACTTTCAGTGCTGGGAACGAAGCCCCTTCACAATGGGCAGTTCCAGTGACCCAGTGGTGTCTCGCTTGACTCCCTACACACTCCACACTCAGACAGTCTGACAGGTTTTCCTCACTGCCTGGACCCCAAGTTTCCTATAGCGTAGTCCCAGATCTCTGGATCCTTTAAAGAATGGAATCATTCTGCAGTAATAGCTGGACAGAAACAGCTCGAATTGGTGCCTCCGGGGAGGGACCCCTTGTGCTTTTATATCCTCACAATCTGTGAGCCTGTTCCAATTGTGATATTTAGTCTGGGGTCTTCTCACTGTTTATTTGGAACCTACAGAGTCTCTGGCTGACCGGCCATCCCTGGCCAGCACCACAGGTCCCAGTGCCCTTTGTCAGGCAAAGGGTTGGTGCCAGGTCACAGCCCCTTTGCCTGGGGCTCCAGCCATTCCCCCCACCCAGGGCACAACCTGCAGTTCATGCTGCAGCTGCACACTGAGCTACTGGCACTGTGTATATTCCTCAATATCTGCCCTTGGAGAGGTGGTAAGGCATCTGCCCTGGGATGTGGGCAGTCCAACACATGGTGGGAGCACTCACAGGGGACTGGTTGCCACCTGCCCCTGAGGTCATGAGGAGCCAGAATGGCTGAATCTTGCAGTGGGTGCTCCCAGGCAGAATGGGATCCCTGGGGCAAGCAGACAAACAGCACCTGCAAAATGTAGTGCTCCTCAGCTCCTCACCCTGGCTGCTCCCGGCTGGTTTCACTGTCTGCTGACCCAGCTCTTTCCATCTGAACTGGATGTGTACCTTCTGCCTTACCCAGCTCCTGCCCTGCCTCCTTTGGCCTGTTTGCAGTCTGAGGGCCACGACTGCCCGAGCCCTGCTCATGGTATGAGTGGGGCCTCATGGAAGTCAGTGTGGGCTGATGTAGGTGCATGGGTCAGAGCACAGCGCTGTCAAAGCCTGCAGAACCCTTTGGTCCTATGGTGGCAAATTATGTTAATTTTTCTTTTATGACATCCAGGAACGTGACCTTGAAGCGGGGTGAGCCTGGTCTGTACAACGCCAGATGCGAGAGGGGCAGAGCCAGCCCAGAAGAGTCCACAGTCGATGTCTCTGCCTGTAACACAGCAGTTCAGCACTGGTTGCTAAATGGCCTGTAAGTATTCATGTGTGGCAGCAGGAAGCAGAATACTGAGGGCACTTCTTGAAGGACAGTAGGGACCCAGCAGTGCTGCAGGGGTATCTCTGGGTTGGACAATCTGTCAGTCGCATGGTCTTCTTACCAAGGCACTCAGGATATATATATATATATATATATATGTAAGTATATATGTATTTAGAGAATTGATAACAGATTAACTGTACACAACTGCAGGAGACAGCTGCCTGGGGGAAACTTGGAGGGGCAATATAGGCAAGTGGATAATAATATGTCCTTTTCTGCCCCCTGCTTTTTGGTGGCTAGAAGGTTTAATTTCCTATGTCCAATAGGTTTATGTTGGCCAGAGCATTTCATTAGCACGCTGAGCGCATTCAGTGTGTGAGACGAGACAAGAAACATGCACGGATGTTGCCGTGGGTGAAAGCATTGCCTCTCAACATCGTTGCAGGGTTACTGAAGCATCTCCTGCTTCCCCCATGCACAACCCAGAGATGTCTTTACCTTTTCCCATTCCTCTCATATAAATAAATGAAAATGGCACTTCTGCACATCCGTGAGACGGTAGGCGGGTACCCGGAGCAAGCAGAACGTCATACTCTGCTGACAGAGGGGATCACTTCTTTTCCTGTTACCCCACCATTTTGTTATGTATTTACAAGACTCTGTCAAGTCTTATCTCTCTCATTGTGTGCTCACGCTTCGAACCTTGAGATAAACCTGAAAATGCTCTGCTTTGTTATGTTGGCATTTGTGACTTGTGGGTGGCAGGTTATGTAATGTGCTGGTTTGTATCCACTCTTTTACAGTGATTAGGTATCAAGTGACTGTGGTTATTTTTGCTTTCAAAAGCAACAGAGAGCTATAGTGGGCTCCCCCAAAAGACAAATTGTGTTTGTTCCCCTTTGATTGTTCCTGACTGGCAGCAATTCTTTATGACTTGCTCTATGTTTTGAACAGTGTCCTCCTTCTCCCAGTGCTTCTGGCTTTGTATCTATTCTCTGAAATAACTCGGTGGCCTTGTGCTGTGAAATGCAGGAGAGTTGCTCTGGCTTATTATGCATTTGAAATGCATCTGGATGCTTTAGTCTTAAAAAAGATGTATGTTAATATGGTAATTTTGTCCTTCCTTACATTCGTGTTCTCTGGTGAAAGCAGCTTCAGGAAGAGCCTGTAACTTTGCTTGGCAGATGAAATTAAGATGTCCACATTAAATGAACCTTGATGAAGCAGCAGTATATGTTTGGTGAGCTGCCTGCTGTAATTGAAGTGTGTACATTAGAGGAATGGAAGCTTAATTGGTTGAGGGTGCCTAGTGGGGCAGTGGTAATATAAGCAGAGCAAACAGCTGACAGTCTGAGCAGATTTAGACATAAAAATGGAATTGGAGATAAGGGAGTAAGCCTGCATTAAGAGAAATTCTCAAGGCAAACGCCGGGGCTGTGATAATGTGAAACCCTTTGCAGTTCTGGACTCTGACCCATATTAGCTGGCATCAGGAGTGCACCTCGACAGGGTTTTTGCAATGCTGGTGTGAGAACGTGTGTCAAGAGGGACTGGAAAACCACCGTGTCAGCTTTTGAGAAGGTAGGCTGATTCTGGCTGGGGTCAGCTGTGAAGTTGAAAACATTTTTATTAGTCTTGTGAATCCATTACAGCATGAGGGATTTCTGTTGCTGAAGGCCTTCCTTTGCTGAAGGCCTTCCTGTGCAAGCCTTAAAAATGGAAGACAAATGGGTGTGGGCAATTACCAACTGCCTCTTGGTCACAGTGTGTTTATTTGGGAAAACACAGGCTGGCAGAGATGGCTGTTATTGCCAGCTGGAGTTGACTGCTCAGATTTGGCATCACTGGTCATGTCAACAATGCAGAACAGAGCTGTGGAGAGGAAGGTTGGCTTTATGTCATCCCTGTGGAGCAATTAACTGTCAAAGAATTTGTTTCTACATTTCCCACAAAGAATTTAGGCTATTTTTCCTATTGCTCTTGGCATTTTACTTTGTCTAAACCATTTGCTGTGGTGTTGCAGAGGAGGCTGATGCTTGGGTTCCTCATTCCCTTGTCCTGGCTGCTGTTAGAGGTGCTGGTCTTAGTCTGCATGATCTCCCAGCTCGAAGAGACAAACACTGGGGACATCCCTGAAAAGGACGGGTTAAACCAAAGGCAACTGCTGAGAATATCTGCTGAACACTAATACAAAGCTGGGCAGGTTTGGCACATGGCATGGTTTCTCCTTTGGAAGAAGCTGAGGTTACATGTAGTCTTGTTCCTGGACCTGAGTAACACAGCAGGGAGTAAATGAGAAATTTGCAGGAGCTGAGCCCTGGTTTTAAACCATCCTCTGCCGACATGGGGATGCTAAAGCATATTCAAGCATGTTTGGGCTGTGCCAATGGCCAGCACTGAAAGGTGTTCACTGAGCTCTGGTGAAGACCTGGCTCTACACAGGTCCTTGTTCTCCCTGGGAGTGCTGTCCTCTCTCCTCAGTGCAAACCAACTGGCTGTGATGAGGTGTGTGCTGGGGGGGCTGTTTCTCCAGGTGGTTCCTTTTAACTGGCTGAAATGAATGTGTTCCTCTGAACTATGGACCTGGCTTCCCATCAGGACACTGTGCTCCGTGCTGATCATTCATTTAATATGCAATGATTTCAGATGTCATTTTCTGTTAGTGGTTGATGGAAGGGGACTCTGTGTGGCACAGTGAATATTAAACACAGGGCTGTTTTCCAAGGAAGTGAATCTGTATCCGTGTTGCTCTGACTTTGATGAGGTTGGGCACTAGTCCTGGCCTTGCTCCATTTTAGAGCTCCGCACAGAGTACAGGTTATCTGGACAGTATTTTCATATTTCCCCACTTCGTTCTGGTGTGGAGTCCTTGTCCCTATGTGCTGCCTGGCTGCTCCACCTGAGGGAAAAGTCCCGTGCCACCTCCCTCTCTGCATGACAGACAATGCTGAAATAGCTTGTGAAGGCTGCTGTTTTTTGGCTGGGAGGCATGCTGGAAGGTGGAGGAGCTGTGGCAACCCGTTAATGAAGCCAGGTGTTATGGCTGCTATTTACTTTTATTGCGTAAATGAATCTTTTGTACCTTTCCAAAGGGGAAGGGTAAACAATAAGATGTGCCATCCCCTGACCTGAAAGATTTGTGTTACCTTGGCTTAGTCCAGCCACCACCAGAGAAAAGAGGAGAATCGATGGCAGTAGTTACCTTGCAGAGGAAATATGGGCTGTAACTGGAGGTGATGTTACCTGCCTGCTTCCTTCAGCCAAGGCAGGAGTGGGGAACTTGGATACAGTTATGCCTCTCTTGTGTGGGGCACTGGCACTTGGGCACTGTGCTGCCAGGGTCCATCAGGGACACAGGTGAGGCAGGTGCCACCTGGAAGCAGTCTTTGACATTGCTGGCATGGGCTCCCAGTACTAGAGTAATGTCCAACACCAGCTAAGGGATGCTGCTGCATTGCTGGTGAGCGGTGGGAGGAAAAGGCAAGGGCAGCACTTCATGGAATAGTTGGAAGCGCTGCGGCGGGGGCTGTGCCGGGAACAGAGCTGTGAAACACTGTGTCTCCTGTGTGGGAGGAGAGGAAAAGAGGTGAGATTGGTGTGGAAATTTAGTCCCCCCTCATCGATAATTTCTTCTGATCTGTTAGACCGTGCTAAAGATCTGTAAGCACACTGGAGCTGACTGCCTTTTAAATCGACATACTTAATACTTGCATCATTTCATGGTCCCTGTCTGCAGTTCTCTCTGCTCTCAGGTCAGGGAAGAGACCTTATCTGATTGCTGTTCTGTGTTTTGAGGTTTGGAATTCAGCCTCACTCGAGGCTATCCATACAGGCAGCACCAAATCATGGCCTCATGGTTTTGTGCAAGTGTGGTGTGACTCAGGGTACTGCCAGGGTGTTGTTTTGTACACCTGCTAGGCAATTTGCAGGGAGAATAAGACAGCTGACCTGTAGAGGCAAGTGTGAGGCTGCCATGCCTTCTAAAGGGTGTGGGGAGCCTCACCTCTATTCCTTCAGCCTCTGTCACTATGAGGCAGAGAGGGAGTTGGTGTCTGGGGCCATGAGCAGTCGAGCCAGCATTGCCTTTGCAGGTGGGGGCTGCCTTGGGGGAGCAGTGAGCTGGGGGGTGCTGTGGCATGGTGGGTGTGCTTACTCTCTTCTGTGGGTCTTCACAGTGGGGAGAGACAAGGCAGCAGCCCAGAAAGACCATGGCTCCTGTGCTGCAGATATAGGAAGGCCAGGGCAGCTGAGAGGAGGAGGACAACAGCATGGGCACTTTCTTCTCTGGGGCAAAGGGGAGAGTCGTTGCTTTAAGGACCTTTTACCTGGATGAGGTAATTAAGCTGCAAATACAAGCAGGCTTTAGTGAAAGGCCATCATCTCCAAGCTGCCCTGGCACCCCAGGGTGCCTCGCTGTCCCATGTGGGCCTTGGTGACCCCAGGAAATGCCTGCCCTGCAGCAGGCTATGGGAGGGAAGCAGAGTGCAGGGGCACAGGTACTGCTGCTCTGGGGAAAGTAAAGCAGGTGCTGGAGCCATGAGCCTCGTGCTGGTCACTCTCTGTGTCTCTTGGCTGTGCCAGTGCTGGGAGGGACATGTATGGAGGAGGACAGAGCATAAGGAAATACTTGATCCGTTGTCAGAGGACTCACAGGGAGACAGGACTCTCTGTGTCTGCAGCACAGCAACACAGCAGCATTTCTGAATGGCACATATTACAGGAACAGCCCTGGCATTCCAGATGCTCACCCAGTGTGATCTTGCCTGGAGGACAGATGCTTCCTCGGGAGGTGGTGTACGCAGCATCCTTACGCCACATGCAGGATTTCACAGTGCCTGCATCCAGTTGAAACGCCTCATCCTGACTCCTGACAGCACTCTGGGTGCCGGCAATCAGCTTGGCTCCACTCTGGGTGTGGAGCTGATTGCTGTGGCCAGGATGGGAGCTGGTCCTGTGCTTTGTGAGATTATGACACAGCACGTGCATCCTTCTCTCCTCGTGCTGCAGGCTTTGCTGGGGCATCGTGTGGAATTGGTGATGATCCTGGGTAGGAGGCTGCTTTGCCTTGTGCCAGTGGGAAGTAGTAGGGAATTAGGGCTGCGGGTCTTGTGGTGTCACCTTGTGCAAAATGCTCAGGAAAAATACTTTGAAAAACCACTCAAATTCTGTAGGTGTGTCTGAAAAGTCTCCCGTTCCACAGCCCCAGGCTGTTTGTGCCCTGGTTTTTATGCACCCTGTGGATGCTGCTGCCTGTATGCAGGAGCTTAACCCCTTGTGCCAGTAGTGACAGTGTGAAAGGTTTGCAGTGGCCATTAGGAACTTGATTCTTTGTCACCTTCTGTGTGGATGCTCTTTGTGCTTTCAAAAGAGGGGTGCCAAAGTGGGTGGGTACCTCTGCCCTCTTCTTTCTTTTGTTTTTACTTTGTTCTTTGTTTCTAGCAGGTATGGATGGGAAGAAATGCAGCGTGTGGATGTTTTTACCTCTTGTCTTTACCCTGTTTACATCAGCTGGATTATGGATAGTGTAAGTTTTCTCCTGATGGTTATTTGGGAGAGCAAGTCAGGCTGGGGCAGTCAGAAGTACCACTGAGGTGTGGGCTGCGTCTCAGTACAGAAAGTCTTTTGGGGATGCTGTGTCCTGGAGTTACTGTGGGGCTGGGAAGGCACACAACAGGGGCAGGGACCAGTCTGTGCCAGTTCATGGCTTGGAGGATCACATTTTTTATCTCTGAGTTTCTATGCTCTCCAGGCCAAGCTTCTGACCTTGCCTTCTTCCTGGCAGATGTTCCTGGGAGCTGCCTGAAATGAGATAGACAAAAATGCAAAAATTCCCTTTAAACGTGTTTTCTTTGAATGACTCAGCAGACCTCTTGGAGAAACACTTAGGCCCTGCTTCGGGGTGGAAACTCAAAATCTGCAGCATCCAGCACTGCACTGAACCTGCCAGCAGCTTAATGCTGACACTTCACTTTCTCCCTAACACTTCTCACCAAAATGCACACAAGACATGCATTTCCCTGAGCTGGACTCTCTCCAAGCATGCAGGCAGATGACTGCAGCATGAATTTGAGAGCAATAAATGTGTGATTAGCATCTATGCTCAGCGTGAGAAGCATTTATGTTGTAAGATGTGGCTTTGGCCATGGTCTGTGGATGTTGTTTTTCAGCAGCAGGGGCAGCTTAAGCCTTTTGTCTGACCTCTATTGCTTGTTGTTCTTCTTGTCCCATCCCCTCTGTATTAAAACAGCTTTTGTGGAAGGAGGACCATGGTAAACTTGATGAATCAAATTATTCAAATTAAAAATGAAAACATTGCCTTGGCTGATTACTTTTAAGGCAGCTCAGTTCAGTGACCCTGTTTGTCTACCTGACCTGCAAACCAGATGCAACACAAAGGAAGGCACATAGCTAGGCTTGAAAATAAGCAAAACTGCCTGCTTGAGCAGAGAGAAGCACAGGCTGCCTCCAGCAGATCCTGCCAGGGAGCTTTGAGACACTTAATGTGTTGTTTGGGTGATATTTGGAATGAAAGCCAGGATGAGGTTTTACACTACTTTCATCTTTTTTTTTTCTTTCTTTTTGACAGGTACTTTATAGCAGTGGAAGATAATAAAATTCTCCCACTAAATGTACCAGACAGGTAAGAGCTGGTTGTGGCTTTATATTCAATCACTTGTTTCTATAAAATAATAAAACAATTAAAGGTAAACGGAAAAGAAAACCTTAAATCTTTATTCCTATGCCTATGTCTCTTAGGAAACCTGGTCCCAAAAGACCACCTTATATAAGGTAAGTGAATTATTTTCTTCCAGTTACCGTTCTGATTAATGGTTGTTATCTATGTGTCTTTACCTTCCTAGAGTTACAATGACACACTTTATATTTTCAAGTATTGCAGGTGATGCACCTCCTGCAAGCTGTGTGTTTAGTCAAGTCATGAACATGGCGGCATTTCTAGGTAGGAACCACCAGTGGAATGTTTCTTTCTCAGTTTAAGAGTCACTGAAACATAAGTAATATCCCATACATACTGTTCCAGAATGTGATGATGTAAACTGTACACTTTCATTGCTGCTTCTTCCCATGGCAAAAAAGAAATATAACAAGGGAAATATAACCTCCAGACTGCAAATGTGTCATGGGAGATAAGATGGTAGGTGACTGCCTTGGCCATGGTGATCAGTAAATGGTTTAGAATTTTTGCTCTAATGAAAAAAAAGGACAAGAGTGGTTCCCCTAAATACCCTGGGAATCTGCTTTTGAGGTCTTAGGACTCCACAGTTGCTGGTCAGTCCTTAAGAACCACCTTTTAGAAGCACAAGGGCAGGCAATCCCACTGCATGGGATTGTGGTCAAGAAGTGGGGCAGAAAAGCAGCTTGGCTGAGCAGGGAACTCCTTGTGGCACTCAAGAGGAAAAAGCCAGTGTATGATCTGTGGAAGGAAGGTCAGGCTTCACAGGAAGATTGCAGAGCTGTGGGTTGTATGTGCAGGGAGAAGATGGGAAAAGCTCAATTAGATTTGAAACTGGCCAGAGTAGTTTCAGACAACAAGAAGGGTGTTTGTAAGTATGTCAGTGGCAAAAGGAGATCTAAAGAAAATATTGGATGGATACTTGTTGAAGACTTGTAACCTGACTAATAGGGATGAAGAAGAAGTGGAGGCATTCAATGCCTTTTTTTTTTTTTTCCTCAGTCTCTAGTAATGCTGATGGACCTTGGGCTGCCCAGTTCCTTGAGTCACTTCAATATTTTTATCAATGATCTGGATGCAGGAGGTGAAGGCACCATTAGCAAGTTTCCTGATGATACCAAACGAAGATGTCTTGTTGACTCTCTTGAGGAACAAGATGCCTTTCAGAGGGATCTAGATGACTGGAACAATGGGCAGTGATTAATGGGATGAAATTTAACAAGTCTGAATCTCCATCCTGCACCTAGGTTGGAGTAATTCTGGGCTCAAGAGAGTGGAGTGGGAGGGAGAAGAGTGGCTGGAAAGCAGCCCTGCAGAAAGGGATCTGGGGGTGCTGGTCGGCAGCAGCTCAGTGTGAGTCAGAAGTGTGTGCCCCAGTAGCCAAAAGGGCAAACCCCATCCCGGGGTGCATCAAACACAGCACAATCAGCCCCTCAAAAGAGGTGATTATCCCACTGTCCTCAGCATTGGTGCAGCCTCACCTTAAATACCATGTGCAGTTCTGGGCCCCACAACTTAAGAAGGCTGTGAAGGTCCTTGAATGTGCTCAGAGGAGGGTTACAAAGCTGGTGGACAGGCTGGAAGGAATGTCCTATGAGGAACTATGGGTTTGTCTAGTTTGGAGGCAAAGAGGCTGAGGGGCAACCTCATTGCTCTGTCCAGCTTCCCGAGGAGGGGACAGAGAGAGGGAGGTGCTGATCTCTTCTCCCTGGGATCCAGTGACAGGGCACAATGGAATGGTTCAAAGATGCATCAGGGGGAGTTTAGACTGAACATTTCTTTACTGAGAGAGTGGTCAAACACTGGAACAGGATTCCTAGTGAAGTGGTCGATCCCTCAAGCCTGTCACTGTTTAAGAAGCATCTGGAGAGTGCCCTTAATAATATGCTTTAATTTTTGGTCAGCCCTGAATTTGTCAGGCAGTAGGATGAGATGATTGTTGTGGATCCCTTCCAACAGAAATAGTTTCTTCTGTTCTAATCTCTGCTTTGTGGATAAAGTCAAACTTTCCTCTGCTGTATTTGTGTGCTTCTAAGAGCTCCTTTTAGCTTGTACCTCTGGCCACTTTACTTATGTCAAAGCTATAGGAGAGGAAAACTACAGAAACCTGCTAGAAATGTAGGAATTACTGAAATTGAGAATGCCATTGTTTTGCACAAAATGCTTTTAATTCCCTTTTGTAATTCCCATCAAATTTTAGAAAACAATCACATAATTTCAGGATTCTGTACTGTGGAATAGAAATTAAAAAGTTCCTGCATGTGAGCTCAAGTAGTCACAGGGTGGCTGTCCCAAACAATTAGCTGGGGATGAAAAAAAGAAATCCCCGTTTTTAGGGGAACAGAGTTCTCTTGTTTTCAAGGATTTGGAGTAGATTTATTTACTAGAGAAAATTGTAAGAGAGTAAATTGAAACATCATTTGCTGTTTGCATGAAAGTGGGTATTTTTCACTTACAGTGCTCTTATTTTCCTAAACCATGTTTTTGGTATTATACCAGGGGTTTTGTGGAAAATACAGATCTAATTTGCTAAGGCAAACGATTTACAACAATATGACCTGCATGCTATCAGTTTGAGCATGAGCATGAGAAGGTGTTTGACAGCAACCAGGAAATTTGCCTATTCAACTAAATAGCTGTTTAGTGGTCTGGTTTTAATCCCCTCTGAAGGCCAACAGTTTGCCTGGCTTTCTGTGTTGTTCCATACAGCATTCCCTATGGAGGGGAAGAATATACAATTTTAATATCTTCTGGGGTTGTGTAATATCATATGATGTATCATGTATCGTATCTATCATGTATCATATAGCACTTGGGGTAATTGTAACCTTGGAAGGACTGTTGTTCTGTTCTTCATGGAAAATTAGTGCAGTATTTTGGCTTATGTTCATGGCAACAAAACTTGTTCCAAAGGAGGAGAGGAGGCAGTGGGCATTATGGTAAAACCTGCAGAAGTATGTGTGTGCCATTCATATGTTTTTAATACAAGTGGGGTTTGACATACCTCCCCCAGGAGAGCTTGACAATGGAGTGAAACAATGGAAGCCCAGCTGCCACAAAATGAATGCATGGTGTCTATGTGATAGACTGTGTGCTGGGAGCTTCACAGGCAAACAGGAAGGTGTTCTTTCCCCCAGAAAATTTGCAACCCAGCTCCTAGACAAAACATCATGACTACAGGAAGCCTGGAGCTCAGTGTAACCAGACTACAAGAGAAATGCCCCCTGGTTTTAGTCTCGTCCCTGACTAAGCGGGAGGGGGCCATGCAGAAGCACTAAGATAGCTGGCCTGCAGTGAACTCTGCCCTCTGGGTACAGAGAGATGGGGAGGGATCTGAGAGCCCCCAGCCAGCTGTTCACTGCAGCAGGTTCTACCTAATGACGCACCTTGCATTCTGTTTCCTTCTCAGCGCTTGTTGTGGCTGTCCTGCGCTTCATTCAGCTGAAGCCAAAGGTGCTAAACCCTTGGCTGAACGTCAGCGGCTTGGTGGCATTGTGCTTGGCCTCTTTTGGGATGACCCTACTCGGCAACTTTCAGGTACTGCACTGCAGGCTTGGACCGCTCTGTCTGTGATGTGAGTTTCCTGCTTTTCCCGTAGATCTGTTTAGGTCTTTGAACTACCTGTGATGTGAGCTCAGGAGATAACATGTCTGGCTGTGCCCCAGCCCTCTTTGTACCTGCTCTGCCACCTCTGTCTGCCACTCACTCACGTGGCTCCAGTGACATGCTGAGATGAAGGGCCACAATAATTTTTCTTGTGTTTCCAGCAGGATTTTCACCTGCGTGCTTACACTTGACCTGTCCAGAGCCATAGCAGGAACCTCTTGAATCTCTTGAGCCCTGGGAGTTGGCACAGATGGTCCTGGGTAAAAGGATGGAGCAGGAAGTTTACGTGCGCATCTGTGTGAACAGATGCACAGCTGCCCATACAGATTTAGCAGACAGTTCAGTGTCCTTCGTTTAAAATATATGTTGCTTTAAATCTGCTTCCTGCTGATTCTTAGACCTGCCAGGAGAGGGACACGGCAGAGGAGATGGGCGCCTGGCTGAGGGCCCTCCCATTCTCGATCTTTGCAACATTATACAAACAAAGATCTACCACATCTGTAGGGATGGATGTCCACTGTGTTCACGGGTGTGTCTGTTAGGTCTGCAGTGAAAATCAAGGCGCTCAAGTCAGCGGCACTTGGGTTTCTCCATCCCTTTGCTGACTCTTGATGCTCTCCCTCTCACTGGGGTGCAAGTAATGACCCCCAGTAATGGCAGGAACTGAGAAAGGTCAGTGTAGGCTGCTTTCCTCGCTTTGCAGACAGGGAGCCAATATGAAAAGGTACTTGTTTTCTAAAGGGCGAGTACCCCCTTGGGTTATAGAGTAATTGCAGGAACTTTGTGTCTTTTACAGTTGACTTCTTTTTTCCTTATGAATGAGGTGTGAGATAATTTGACTTTTATGGACCTGGTCTTCCAGGTTATAAATCCTGAACTAATTATCCACTCCGTGTTAGTCATCTATATCCTTGCTTAGATCTTTTGCCAGACATGAAAGCATGTGGTAATGAGAACTCAGTCCGTGCTAAGCTGACTGCTAAGATGGATGTGGCATTAAATCATATTTCTGGAAAATTACAGATTGGTTGTTTTAGAGGAACATTGTAACTGTGAGTCCTTTGCAGTGCAGATTACCTTGGGAAAGGCAAGTCAATGTTATTTTTGCTGTAGTATGATTTGGACCTACCCTTGGAAAAAACTCAGGATAGACAGGAGAGGATCAATAGAGGCACAGCACCAAGATTGTTATCCTGTAGATTGTGTCTTATGTGATAGGGATTTGTAAAATCACCGAACAGGAATTGAGGCTGCAGAAAGAAATTACAGACGGATGGTTTCTTTTTCTGAAAAAGCCTCAGAGGCAGAGGGGAAAGGGAAATTGTTTGGCTTAATATTGGACTTGGTGAATGGATTTGCAGCCTCAAGGGGTCTCTTTGCAGACTCTTGCTTATTGAACCTGGCTGCCTTTTAGCCTTGCAGTATTGCACAGTCACTGTGCCCTGTGAGACATGGCAGCCCAAGGAACAGAGAAGCACTTGCACTCCAGAGAGATTGGGTTCATTTGCCTCAGACCCCTATGGTCAAGGATGGGCAGGACAGGGAATTTGGTTGCAGAAATTTGCCAAAGCAGGAGCATGTACTTGTGTTTTGGCATGTGCTAGCTCAGTGGAAGTGTCAGGGCTCTGGCTACCCACTGCCCCAGGCAGCACTGCTCCCTGCAGCTGGCACTGAAGACTGCACAATTTGCATCCATTCCAAGGAGCTGTACAAGACCCAGGGGGTTGTCCTTGCCTGCCCCGACCATTGCTTTGAGTCAGGGAAGGATTTATTTCGGAGTTCTGCGTTTGTGAGTCTTGTCCGGGAGCTGTGGAGGCAGTCCCCAAGCAACTGCATTTTCCACTGTGCTTGAGCTTTGGGCAGGTGATCTGCTCAACTGTGACAGCTGTCAGCTCATCTTGGTTATGTTACACCTTACACCTCTGCCAGAAGAAATGATACAGCATCTCTGCCTCACACCTCAGTGATTCTCACTCTCCCTCATCCCACCTCAGCAGCAATCCAATTAGCTATCAGATAATTCCTGTGGTGCCCAAACAATCACCGTTTTGTTTGTTCTTAGCTTTCCAACGATGAGGAGATCCACAATGTGGGCACATCGCTGACCTTTGGCTTTGGAACCTTGGCATGCTGGATCCAGTCTGCCCTTACCCTCAAGATCAACCTGAAGAATGAGGGGCGGAAAGCCGGGATTCCACGAGTTGCTCTCTCAGCCAGCATCACCCTCTGCGTGGTGCTCTGTATCCTTTTGTCTGGCTCCCTGGGAATCCAGGTATCGTATGTGTCCAACGCTTTCTGCAGCAAGGAACATTGGCTCTTCCCACATCTGCCTTAGCATCTCAAACAATTTAGGAATGCTACTCAGTTTGTCTTCATGGCACTACCCTATGATTGACTCATTTTGCTACTTGTGTTTCACCAGGATGCACTGCTTCACAGAAGGGCTCAGTTTCTTCATAAATGTTTCCAAAGCTTCTTAGTTAGTGATATCCAAAGTGGTTACAATATTGAATAGTATCTGTGCGATTTAATGGCACCACTCTTAACCTACACAGTAGCATTTAAGACTATGCAAAATATTGAGATAAAAATTCCCAGGAGAACAAAGGAACAATGGAAGAAATTGGGTTTCTGAAGATGAAAAGATTTTGACGTGTTTGTTGAAATGCTGCAGAGTGCTATATCCAGCTCTGCCTTTTAAGACAGTTATCACAGTCAAGAGCTGCTGGGTGACATGGGCTTCAGGTTAAAACTAAGTGCTTTACAAATGGGATTTTGGGCTGTGGGGTCTGTGGTCACTCAAACTGGATGTATGTGTGGCTTCCTCTACACCTTGTGCCTGTCAGCCCCACTGCAGCCCTTCTGTTTGCACCAGCACTGACATGCTCTGGGTGTTTATTTGGGGTGGATCCATTCAATGCATAGTTGCATCAACATTAGCGCTGGGTTAAACAAGAGGGCAGGAATAAATGCTGAGGAATAAGCTTATCCCCCTCTTTGGGGAACAGCCTGTTCTTAAAACAGTTCCTTATTGACCTGTCTGGGTTTGAACATTCCAGCCAGTGTCCAGAGGAATAGCAGATTGACATGAAGATGTGACATCAGTCACCCCTTGAGCTTCCTTGAAAAAATTTGTAGCTGAGCGTCAGGCTTTGGTGTACATAACGTGGGAGATTCATGGTTCTTGTGGTGCTCCCCTCCTCCCCTTGCCTCAAGCCAGTAGCTCCTGACTGTGTATCTGGGGTAGGGCTGCACAAAGGGAGCTCCGGCTGCGCTGACGTCTCCAGAGGTTTCCGCTAAGCCGGGAGCAGGAGCAGCCCAGTGAGCCAGGGCATAGCTGTTCCTGTACTGACACGCTGGGTGTGCCCAGCCCTCTACAGCTCTTCCCAGCCCTTCCCAGCTGGCTGCTCAGCACTGAGGCACTGAAGGCCTTCTGTGAAGGGGGGCAGGCTGAGGCAGGAGTCCCGTTCCGCACCCTCCCGCCAGCTTTGCAATGGCCAGGGCTGGCTCCCTGTTCCATGCAGTTTGTGCGTAATCCTTGCACTACAGGAAAAGTAGATCCTTAAAGCCAGACACAAAAAGCTGTTTGCTGAAGTGAAGCTTTCATTGCTTACACTAAGCCCAAGATGAAGAGTCTCCAGTTACCTGCTGTTGTGCAGTTAAAGCAAGGGAGAGGCTGCTTGTTTTTGTTTTACCTGTGAAGATGTGTGATCCTGCACACTTGGAGTGCTGAGGAAATCCTGACAGACGTGGGAGACAGTAGGTTTAGAGATGTGCATCAGGCTAGGGCAGGTCCTCAGCTCAGGAAGGTGTCCTCTGCTTTAGGGAAGCTCAGAATTGCTTTTATGGAGTGCTGAAACACAATCCAAGGCACGGCAGTGAGACCCTGATGCCAGGCAATATGCAGTCCAAGCACATGGGCACATGAGCCTGGAGGACAGTTTCTGGCCCCAACAGCCCCTTTCAGTATAACATGCCATACTGTGTAGAGTGATGCTTCCAGTTTTCAAAGGAAGGGATGATTTTGCAGGTGATCTAAAGAGAATGAAAGATTTCACAGTGTAGGTTGAAAGGTGTTCCCACTGCCTGTGGTACAGAGTTCTGATCCAGTTCCCACTGGGAGGCTCCTGGCAGGTGGAGGTCCACAGCCAGATCCCCAGCTTGCTGGCTCTGTCCCTGGCTAGTTGGATGCTCAAGCAAGGCACTTACTTCTCTGCACCTAAATCTTTCCCTCTCAAAATGTTTATCAGCCTGATCTGGGATCCGGAAGCCCTGGTATAGGAGAGCTGCTGTGCTTTATGGGCATCATTGGACACCTGACATCCCTTTCTTCTCTGGCATCCCATTCACACTCTCCTCATGATGGCTGGATGGGTTGACTGTCATCTGTGTGACTTTGATTGTCTTCCCTGTTGGCTTTCTCTCATACTGGTCAGTGTCTCTGCTCCCACTAGTTCTCCTTGACCTTCCTCTTCCAGATTTCATCCTCATGGCACAGGGCATTCACATGCACGCTTCCAGGATCCAGTGGGGCCTGGTGATGTGCTTCCTGTGCTACTTCGGCACCTTTGCAGTGGAGTTCAGGCATTACAGATTTGAGATCATTTGCTCTGAATACCAGGAAAACTTTCTGAGCTTTTCCGAAAGCTTATCAGAAGCCTCCGAGTACCAAACAGATCAGGTGTAGCCTGTCCTCTGGCAGGGGGGAGGGGGGCAGGTGTGATCTCATGGGTTAAACATAACCTCATTTACACTTTTTTTATGAGTTTGTTTTCATGTGCAATCATGATCGTATTGCCAAAGGGCTCTGAGGGGTGGCTGTCTCACTAAGAGCCAAACAAAAATAGGTATTCACTGGAAGAGGAGCGGATCCTTCTCAGTGGCAGCATGAGAAAGCACAAGCTGTTTAGTTTATGTTACCGAGGACTGAGTGGCTCTGTCACACCTCTGCTGTTCAAAATGTTCCACAGCCAGTCCTTGCAATGCCTCTCTGAGACAGGTCCTTCTGAGCCTACTCTGCAGAGAAGGTGAAGGAAGCAGAATTCTTTGGGCACCAAGAGTCTTCAGGAGTCTTCCTGAGTCACCAGACTGCATCTTTTATGTCTTTCCTGAGTAATTTTCTTTGCTGCCAACTGGGGTAACTTGGAAGGGTGAGAAAGAGCATCTGTTTCTTCAGAATTTGGAATCAGACCGTGGAAGACCCCAACTGGCTTTTCTGGCAAGGAGGCAGGCATTTCTGTGGGCCTGGAAAGCAGCTGATGGCAAATCTGGGTTTGGAAGAAACTCTGCTGTGATCAGGAAGCAAGACTTGGCCAATGCTGCCTCGTAGCTGGGCAGATCATCCCCAGGCCAGAGGAGATGACACAGTGGGGTGCTGTGCTTGGCTTCATGGCTCGGACTCAACAGTGGGGACTGGGGGAAGTGAGGTGCTGAATTAAGATGAGAATGTCCGTGTGCTCTGAAGATGACCCAGAAAAGGCTGCTTTTTCTAAGTGTGTAGTGCTTCCACCACACATTGTGTATAGTATTTCAAAACCTTTGCCTTTTTTTTTTTTTTGTTCACTGAGGGGGAAAATATTGTGTTAGAGATGCTGGGCTTGTCTGCAATGAGAACAGTACGACTGCAGGTGGTTCTGGACACAAGGTTTGGTTTTGCTCCTTGTGCACTTACAAGCCAAACTTCAGACATGCTGACAGTAGGCCTGGGTTCTGGACCCCTCAGCGTGATCAGTTGTCCTGAGTGGAGTCTGCCACAGGTTTACATGGGCTTCCAAGGTGCAGGGAGGCAGTTCTGCCCCTGAGGTTGGGTGTCGTGGTCTCAGGGCTGGAGGTGAAAAAAGGGAACAGCAAAACCAGACAGGGTTCTCCCTTCCTAAAGGAAGGTTTTCAAACAGAAGGTCTGTTTTCAAAGAAAAAGCAAGAGCTCAAAGCTCATTTGAAAACCTCATTTTGGGAAGGCTGCTGTATTGGCTGGGAAGGGGAGTGATGGGACTTGCTTCTCATGAACATGGCTCCTATTTTCTTCCCCAAATCTGACTCAGTTTAAGCTGGCATCTTGTCTGAGCTGCAGGAAAATAAGCAGAAATTAATATGGTAGGAAAAGGCCTTTGAAGGGGAACTGTACTGCTCTGTGGCATTTCTGACAAGACAGGAAAAGGTACAAGGGCAGTCTTCTGCAAAGGTCAGAGGCCTCTCCTGAAAGGAGAAATAGTTGAGACAAACTAATGTAAGTAGACAGCTTTCAGCCAGCCCTTTATCTTCTGTGCACCAAAATTTGTTCTCAGGCAGCTGTTATAAATCCAGAGCACTTCTGGCCAACAGAGGGTTGATGTGGATTGCTGAAGGCTTCCTCCTTGAAGCAGTGTTGTTAGTGGAAAGCTTTCCTGGAAGGATGTGCTGAGGGTGGCCCAAGGACACAGCAGTGAAAGGTGCTGGGCTCCCCAGCAGCTCATCCAGGGAGCTCCTCCTGGGCATAGACAGTCTGGAGAATGGACAGGTGGGGATCCTCTTACATAGGCACACACACTCAATCCATATGGAGCACAAAACAGCAATTTGTTGTAAGGGTGTTTTACTGTAAATAGTCCACTGTGACTTTTGTTTCCCTAATCAATTAATACTTTCAGTTTATCATTTTATATTTTGTAATTTTATCAAAGGGAAAAAAGATGATGTGATTATTTTTTTTCCTTTGTCTCCTTTTCCTATATGCAATCCAAACTGAACTTCAGGTTTTTAGTGATAACTCTGTACATTTCTTAGAGTATTTCTAACAGCACATTTCAGTACAACTAAGTGACAACTGATATACACTGAAACATGACCACTAAATAAAGTGCTTTTATGGAGAAAGTGAGTTTTATTTTTGTCCCCTACCCCAAGCATAGCTTTCTGACGGCAAAGGCAAAACAAAAGGTGAGTATTTACAGTGTAATGATTAACAGTATCATTTAAGGAAGCCAGGAACTATTCAGCCATGCAGATACACTTATTGTAACAGCACTAATTAGCTGGCTCTTTCTAGGTGCAAGATCACACTGATTACACAGCCCAGAAAGGCATCCAAGACCAGGTGCCCCACAGCCTGACCTGCTACTATCGAAGTTTTAGAAGGGCAGTGCTGGCATGATGTGGTTTCCTCCCCATATGCCCATCTCTTGCTTGTCCTTTACACAGCAGCCTCCATCAACAGGGAGAGCTGTAGGTGCAGATCAGAGCTCAGGAAGGCAGCACACATGTTAATCCTGTATTTTGTCTGTCTGGGAGGGCAAGCTCAAGTACCAGTGCTCAATACACAGCAAGTGACACCCAGGTGTCACAAAGTGCCAGCAGCAGGGAACAGGGATTTCAGACTGCCTCTGTCTCCACTCCTACCAGGTATAACCTATCTGTGGCTCTCACTCCTGCACCCCCACTGAGCCCCAGCTAAAGTGGTCAGTGAGGTAATACAGCTTCCTTGGCAGGACAAGGCTGCTGCTTCAGAGAAAGGACTGGGGAAGGTGAAAGCAGGACAACAAAGTGTTTGCAGATTATAAAAAAAAATAAAAAATTTACCTTTAAGTACTGGGATCACTCGTGATAAGACAGGAAGGCTAAATACTGTGATGGAGTGAACACAATGAAAGCCAAATTGTTTTTTTATTTACTATATTAGGAAAAGCTCCATGACCATCTGATATACATTGGCACAATTTAGGTAGGGTGAACAGGTCAGGGTTTTAATTCTCATTAAATGCAGCAGGATGTCCCCCCTGGGAGCAGTTTGTCAAGGTTTGCTCACAGCTGACCAGTGCTATGAATGGGTGACTGGGTGGTGTTGGCTACTGAGGAGGAGCTCCATGGGTTAGTGCTGAGATACTTCAGAAATGCAGTCAAGCTGACTTTGGTGTTCAGCCAGTTATATCCTATAGCCCAGCACCACAATGCAGCAGTGGAGTGTGTCCAGAATTTAATTTTTAAAGCTATACTTATATATACTCTACATCATTCTGGTAGGCTGGCTGTGTAGCTCTAAGCAGCTTCCATACGGAAGTTGTACTGTTTTGTACCTAGACCTGCTGCAGATATAGCCAAGATATATGTTGTTCTTCATCTAAAGAGCTTGCCTGCAGCAAGGGCTGGCTTTTTCTCTGTCAGCTACTGTATTACAGCCCACAGTTGGCTTTGGGAATCCTAACTTTGAAAGTTTTGACTTAGCCAGCAACCCCATTTGCAGGGAGGAGATCATATCCCCTCATGGTCCTCAGGGGTCCCTCTGGGACAAGGGGACATAAACCTTGCTTCCAGACTGCTGCTAAAAATGACAGAGCTCATGGTGGGGCATCTCAGCACCAGATTTCAGTGGGTGACTCTGAAGGAAGCATCTCCTTAGCTAACTGCTAGCCAGGAAAGGGGAGGAACAGCAGGGCTCATGGGTGCTGCTCCTCACCCTGTTCCCAGCTCCAGCTGGCAGCAGGCCTCCGTCCTACTGCGCAAGGGACCCCACACCATACTGTCCATCCATACCTGCCTGCACTGGTTGCGGGTCCGAGACATGATGCGGATTTGGTTTTGAATTCTTATTATGGACAAAATTACCTAATGTTTCACAAGGACAATTCAGGTGAAGCACAGTCTTTTGTGCGTGCACCGCTTTCCCTAGGTGGAGGAAGGCAGGTAAAGTTCGGTGAAAGATGAGATGAGGCTGTAATACGATTTCTCATCGTCTGTCAGTCCTGCGTTGCCTGGTCTGATCACCACAGCCACGTGAGTATCTGCTTCCTCGGCCGCATTGGCTTCTGAAACAAACAGAGGTGGGGAGAGTGGGGATGAGATCTGCTTACCGACCTCTTCACATCAAGGTCTTTAAGGCTTGAAGATCCCCAAAGCACTGAAATACTTTTAAAGGTCAAGACTGAGAAAGCACAGTTTGCACGTGGTGCTGCAGAGCTCCAGAGAGGAACCAGCTCCTGGCAGACCTGCTGTGGATGGCTGTAGCTGCCAGGTAACATGAGCAGACAGGAGCTGGCTGCCTCACCATCCCCTCCCCTCTCCCAGCTGATGGCTGTTCAAGGCACCTTCCAGTGGATTCCTGTCACAAGGTAGGTGGGCTGTGGTCAGGCTGTGGTGTTAGTGAGTCAAACCCACACCCCACCCCAACCCAGTCACTTCTTACAAGCTTCTTTTTGCTCCCTGAGTACAAGAGGAAATCCAAGGAGGTGATCCAGGGAAAAGGAGGTAACTACAAGTTCTCAGCAGCTCTGGGAGGGCTGGGGAGCAGGTAAGGACTGACTCCTGGGGACTGGGTTGGTTTAGACTGAGATTGCAACCCAGTGCTATTTCTACCAGAAAGATGTTTCCAGCAAAGACAAGCCATTAAATTAGCTTCCCAATCCTGGCTTTCCAGGGGTCAAGTCTTGGCAACCAGGAGGAATGTTTTCCTGCTGCTGAACACAACCTAACCATAAGTGGCACAAAGAACCAGCCACCAGCATGTGCCACGTAGCAGCACAGCTTTACATCAGTTCCCCTGAGCATGGGTCAAACCACTGACCCTGTTTGTAAGTGGGACATGCCAACTGCTTCAGCAAATGCTGGGCTCCGCTTTAACAGCCTCTCCTTGCTTGCTGGTGCAAAGGCAGGTTTTCTACTTGACCTATTTTCCCTCACTGCAGTGCTGCTCACAGACATCCCACTACTGCGTGCAAGCCTGGGTGTGTAAGGAGGGAGGATGGCAACAGCTAGGGGGGAGGTGCTGAAGCAAAGCGGTGTGCAGCATTTCTGGGGTGCTTGGGACAAGTCAGCAGCACATGTTTAAAGAGCACCTGCCTCCCCTGCACAGGTGAGAACCAGCAGGACTGGCAGGCCACCTACCTCGTGGGACATCCGTCAGGAAGAGGATGTTGTTGGTGGCGCACCCAATGCTGGCAGCAATCCTTCTGTAGCTCTCACTTTCTACCTTGGGGCCTATTTTGGTATCGAAGTGGCCATCAAAGAGCTGAAAGAGAGAGAGAAGCACATTGCTGAATGCCTCCTGAAGAGCAGGGCTGAACCTCACTCCTGAGCGAGCCCTCCCCTTTCCTTTCTACCACGGGAACCAGGGGCTGATGCAGCCATGCCAGCAGAGTCAACTGGGTGAGTTTAACTCCCGTGGGTCAAACCCACTCCCCCACCTTCCTGTCCCAGACTTCATTCTCCAAGTGTTACAGCAAGGGGGCTTGTGGGAGGGGAGTGCTCTGCAGAGGGAGAAGCTGTAAGGAAGGTGGTAAGGTTATCTACCTCTAGGATATCACCTTCTGTAGAATATCCAAACAGAAGCTTCTGGGCTTCAATGCTGCCTGAAGAGTAGATATAGACCTTCATCCCCGCTTCCCGCCACTTCCGGATGGCTGGAACCACGTCCTCAAAGATTCTGGAGCAAAACAGGACGGCAGGTAAGGGCAAATCCAGGGGCACCTGGAGTTACACCTTTATCCAGGCACTGTGACAACTGTCCCATTAGTTTGCAAGGGGACTTCATTCTCAATCTGTTCAGGGGCCCTGCAACCAGGGAGCGGTGATGTACTCTGAGCTCTGGCCAGCTGAGCAGCTCACAGACTGCTATGCAGACAGCAAATTTGATGAAGTGCTCCAGACATCTGGCAGCAGTTTCTCCAGCCCCTTCAATGTGGGAAGGGAAGGGAAGGGAAGATTGGGGAAAATGGCATCCCATCACTTTTCTCTGCAAGGGAGGAATAAGTGGGGGACAGAGAAGACAGGCTTTTGCATTCTGAGTCCCACCTGCCTTGCAAGCAACAAAGACTTCCCTCTTGCTAAGAGCTCAGCGTGGGTTCAGGCCCCAACCATGCACAGGGGGGAGCTTAGACAAGGCTGCAGCTGCAGGAGCCGAATGAATGGCACTGTACAAACTCTTTGAAGGCAGACAACAACTCAGGGAAGGAGTGTCCCCTAAGGGACTGAGGTCAGAGCTACTCTATTCAGCAACTGGGTTGAGTTGTACAGTACTACCATGGGCCAGACATGTCCCTGGCAACACAGAGGGTGAACCAGCCCTCCTTCTGTAGGCAGCAGCATCCCTCCCCTTATTCTTTTGGCCTTGCAGAGTGCTGGGAAAGGAAGATACTGGTCCAGCAATGGGCTGACAAGCCTCAAAATGTGAGCTCCATCTAACTCTGGGGAGTAGCCACCTGAAGGCAAGCCAGGCACAGGAGCAAAGCTGTAAGAGAAGGAAGGAGGACCAAAGCCAAGACAACTGCTAATGGACATGTCTGTTTTTGCTTCTCATCTATACCACAAGATCTCTCCAGTGCCCCATGCACATGTAAGTAAAAGTTCTTTGTGTGGACATTTCGAAGATGACCCATGTACTGGGGGAAACTGAAGGCTACAGGATGCCCAAGAGGGACAAAGTGAGGCTGACAGTAAGTCCCTCAATAATATGTGGGATGGTTGGTAAGGAAAGGCCACAAAGCCTCACAGAGGTAGGGAAAGGATCTCAGTCTGATGTGGTAGAAGGTTGGAGAGAGGAGCTGGAGGAGATGTGATCTCAAGGGAATGATCCCAGTCCAAACCGCAGCCTTCCCACCTGTGCTGCACAGCTCTGTGTGGCCACTTGGGCCAAGGCCCAAAGGTACTGTCCTGAAAAGGGAATCTGGATGCCTAAAGAAAGAGGACTCATGTGCAAAAGGAGGTGTTGGACTGAATTTTGCAGATTTGCAGCAATCAGCTGGCCCCTTCTTCATCTCTAGCTTCTTTTCACTTTTTTCCACGGTTATTTAATAATGTCTCTGGTGTCAGCTGAAAATATTTTGAGGTTGTATGGCAGAAACTCCCAGCCACCCTTGTGTTTTCACGTGCTAAGTTCAAGATTTCAGACACTGATGTGCCACATATAGCTGGGCAAGGAGGAGACTTTAGAGACTTCCCTCCTTAGATGAGGCCAAGCACAAAGCCTTCTACACAGTTTTTGGGTCCCTAAAAGACAATTAGCCTTGTCTTATGAACAAAACCAACAGGATGTCTGTCTCTTTTCACTTGTTTTTGGGTTTTGTTACTTTCTCTGGTGGATATTTACACTTTTCGGTGAGCTCATTTTCTTCTTCCTCTTTCTTCCTTTGACAAAACACTCTGTGAATTTTAGGGCTTCTTTTACTTACTTAGAAATTTGAAATGCATAGTTTAACCAAGTATTTTTTAGCCTAAATAAGAAGATCAAGCTTAGCTGCAGTTGTCCCTACTTATGCACTGTTGTGTTGTGGCTGGAACATAAAGAGGGACCTGAAGACAAAAAGAAGTGGAAAGGCAGGAAACACACAGGTAAAAGACAAAGCAGGAGGAAATGACTGAAAGGACTTGACCCTGCAACCCTGGCTTGTTTATACTTGTTCCAAAATACAAGTGCAACTCGGGGGTAAAAAATGCAAGATGGAGAACTGTAAGAAGTTCACACTTGTGCTTTAGCCTCTTGGTTTATCAAGAAGTCTCTCTAGATAAATACTGAGACATTTTCCAAGTTTTTCAATACAGTTGGCCCCAGTCAATGTTCCACCAGCTGTGGGAGCAGACTCGCTCCGTGTCATGCTTCCATTACCCTGTTTTTTTGGTCAGACCCCGTCTAGTTTATGGACCCTGCTCAGGTTGCTGGATAACTGGGCGGTTCCCCAGCACGTATCTGCCAATTATTCCTTAAGGAGAAATATTCTCACCTACTTGTTCTTCCCAGGGGGAACTGAGATAACTTGGTCAGTCCCTAGGTTACTGTAAGCTCTTTGTTGCCTAGATCCAAAGACTGAGCTCAGTGGATTTGAGTTTTACTGCATGATCGAGTTTGAAATGAAGTGTCTGCAGCTGGTTCCACAACAGCAGTGGCCTGGCTTAAGCCACGACTGAAGGCAAACACATTGGCTTGTCCACTGAGCCAGTGATCCTATTTGCATTTCTATGTGGGGCTCTTCCTAGGAACAGCTTATGCAGCTATTCTGCTAATAAATGTCTAGGAAAGATGGACCCCATACCTGCCCCACAGGAAGAGGCCCACAATTACTCACACAATTACTCACTCTCCTTTGACGAGCCCAGTTGCATAGGCTGCCCTCCACATGTGACCCTGCAGCTGCTTCAGCGCTGTGGTCTTCCTGTCCAGGGACATCTGCCAGTGCACATTGTCCACAACCGCCTGGATGACCCGCTCCAGCTCCTCTTCCCCACTTCCGCTCTCCAGAGGGATTGGCACGGCTCCGTCCAAGCTGGAGTCCTCCTGAGCCTGGAAACCACCCATGACAAAAAGAGGGGAGGGAAGAGGTGGAGAGGTTTCAACACCTTTAATGCAGGGAAGTGGTCTAACAGCTGCATCCATGCATCTCTGTGCAGGACACAGCTTGAACCGCTCTTCACGCAAGGGGTTACAACATTGTTTGGATGCTTTTCTCAATGGGAAATTCAGACTTTGGTAGTTCTAGAAACACTTGCTTGGATTGTACTTTCCAAACCAAACAATTAGCATTACTGTAGCTGTATTGTAAATACTCCAATGAGAATTACACTTGCTCAAGTATTTAATTACTGAAATTAGGTAAAGAAGCGAATGTGTCTGTTGGCTTCAGCCACGGGTCTCAAATTGATGCTGTGTCCCTGTAGAGAGGCAGGATATGCTGCCCTGTGCAGGACAAGTACTCTGCCATCCCTCCACACTGCTTCCCAAAGAGATGTGTATTCAACAAGAGAAGGGCTTGGTGGAGGCAAAAATCTGAAAAGTCTTGGTTTGACAGTTGCCCAGGGGCTGTGAAGACCAAGGTGAGCTGAGGGAAGCAGCTGAGCTGCTGCTTGCTAAGCACCAGCCCTTCCCTGAGCACAACCCCAGGCTTTGGGAGGGGGAGAATCGGACCACTGAAGCAAGCAGCCTCCACAGAGAGGGGCAAAGAGACGTGGGCTCATATTAGGTGACCGAGGGAGTCCAAGTGACCTGAAGCCCCAGGCATGCCCTGAAAACCCGGAGAGACACGGTGTAGCTCTGTTACTTAACCTGTTTCCTCAGAAGTCCGACATCCCGCTGGCACTCCTCCTCCTCCCAGTGAGCACGCAGATACTCCTTCACGTTGTCTTTGATGTAAGGGAATAAGGTCTCCTGGCAGGAAAACAGGCTGTTCCTTTAACCTGGCAGAGGTAAGGCTGACTTGCTTTTAAAGAAACTGTTCGTACATGCTGGTGTGTACAGTTATTTTCCCAACTTAAGCTTCCCCTGCAGTACTGTAACCTGTGAAAGTGCCAACCAAGAGTGTCTGCCTGGTCACAGGACAGAGCTAGCCTCGGGCCAAGATGAGTGCAGGTGGATTATTTATTTTTTTTTTACCCAAAATGTTCATGTAGCTGCAACTTTTAAGCCCTAGGATGGAAAGGTGAGTTATAACTTTTCCTGGGCTTGCCAAAAAACGCCTCAAATGGCAGATGTGACCTCATATTTCCATGGGCTGAGGAGTACAAGGCTGACAATGTATGTACTCTGAATGGACAAGTTATGCTACTGGATTTTGGATGGGGCGCTTGTCCTAACAAAGATCATTCTGAAAACACATCTCAACTTCTCACCAAAGCTAGAGGACCTTTTAAAAAGAAAAGTCTAGTCTAGTGACACTGAGCTCCACAGGAGAGTCTTACAAATAAAATGAAATGGGGTTAGGGAAAAGTGCCACAGGAAAATAACAAACCTCCCTGAAGATCTCAAGGGCAACCAAAAACAATTACAAATTGCTCTCATTAGTGGTGTTTCACAAGTGAGAAGCCACAAGCAGCCACTGTGCAGCATCTCTGGGTGAGGGAAGAGGCTCAGGACAAGGGGTAGGGCAGGGAGCTCCCTCCTTTGGGTATAGAGACAAGCTTTTCTTTATTGGGAAGAAATTAACCTGAGCTCACCTCTCTTCAAAAAGACACTCATAATTTCTCTCTCATTGTATATCACCTTTAACTTGTTACTGAATTAAGAAAGCAGTGGTCCTCAGAGTATGATGTGGTGGCAGAACTGCAGGACTTTGTTACTCCAATATTGTGTTTTCCATTTTGTAAATTTTATAAACAATGCGAATTGCCTAAAAATTACCACAAACTTGTCTAGGGAAATCAACAGCCTTGTAATACCCCCAGTTACTCTCTCATTTCCTTTACTTTCAAACTATTTTTTAAATCATGGAGGAAATTACAGAGAATCCACTGGGAAATGCAAATGACCCACTGACTTGGTTTAATCTCCTTTACAACTCAGATGTCAAAAAGTCCAAATTGTTTTCCAAAACCAGCGTCTCATGCTTTTGGGCTGGCAAAGAAAACTTCTAAAAAAGCTCTGAAAGCACAGTGCATTCCACGATTCGGGGGATTTAAAAAAGGTAAAAGTCTTGGCCCATTGGCAAATGCATCGGACTATGGACCAAGAGGGGACACCCATGTGACAGCTGGAGTGGTGGACAGCCAGTGTGACAGATTGTTTATGGATGTCAGGAGTCTGTGTGGAAGAAAGACTCCTTGCATCCTGCAAAGAAACACCTCCCTCACCGCCACTTCAGCTTTCAGCAAAAGCTGGTGTCTGCAAACTCCCGAATAGGTTTAACCAGGTCTGTTACTGACCCTTGTAACTTCACCCACTTCTCGTTTCCCTTGGAGAGCAGAGGCAGGAGCCTGCCGTGCACAGCTCCCACTGCTCTGCCCACCTCCTGTGCGTGCTGGGGGAATGGTCAGGCTCCTCAGCAATGTCCAGCCCCAGATGTGGCTGTGCCAGCACACCTTGGCAGGGTGGAGAAAGACTCCTCAGCAAACACAGCTTGACAGCCCTCCTAAGCCTTCGAAACTGCTTACAGCCACATCAAACCCAGTGTAGAAAGGGTGGTATTTTTACTGTCAGTAGACACCCACGTAGCACACTGTAATTAGCCCTGTGATCAAGTGACCAGGATCCATTTTTCTCTCAATTTCCGTGCAAACTGTCACTAAGTTCAGTGACAATCTGTTCTTTTACAGGAGATCTAGCAAATCCCAGGGGATGTAGTTTATCAAATGACATCTCTCCCCTGCCATCTACATCCGCTCTGCCAGGGTGGATCCAGCAAAAGGCAAAACTTGGTGACTTCTAATTAGTGGCCACCAAATACTCTCTTTTCTGGTATCTTTCCTTAATCCACCCATCAGCTGACTCATGCTATTCCCTTACTTTGCATATTCAGTAATTCTAACAGTAAAGAAATGATTAAATAAAATCCTTTAATATTAAAGAATAAAAGTGCCTGCAGAAACATCAGTGGACCTTTTAAAGGAAAGTAGAAATTATGGAGGTTAATTGAAAGTCCAAGTGAAATAACTTGCTCCCAGCATTTGGAGCAGGATTTCCAGCAAACTGAGTTTTACTGGGAACCAAAACTCATTTGGCCTCCCTACAACAGGAAGACTTTGGGTAGAAAAGCGTTTCAGGTATATTGCATGTTGTTTGCACGACAGCAAAATAGCTTAAAGGTGGATATAAACAGCTTCATTGCTCTGATAGATGTTTAGTAAGAAATCTAAACTGTTCAAACTGTTTAAATTGAAAGATATTGAGGGGAGGGAGGTAGCTTTAATGCCATCTAGGCCTGACATTTCTTCAAGAGCACTGGAAGAGCATGGACGGGAAAGATGTAGGTCACGCTGTTCAGCTGTTAAACCGTGTTAGCAGAAACATCTAGAAAGCCTGTCAGGAGCCTTCGCTGCCATGTGGGTCACAAAGCACCTTCGTAACCCACTGGCTAAAAAGATCCACCAAAACCTACAATGTCTCGTGGAGAAACACGGGTCAGCGGCAGGAGAAGGGATAAATCTGTTCGGTGTCTTAAATACGAACGAATTGCTCGTGAACCACACGGTCCCGGCAGGGACCAAGAGAGGGCTTGGACAACTGCAGATTTCAATAGCAGCCTGTCCTGATGCCTCCTGCTGGCCTCGCAGGCTTACCGGTCCCCTGGCTTCTGCACCTAAGCCAGCATTTCCACCCCTCTTGAGCCTTTTCCTCGGCAAGGGAAGCCACCTGCACAGACGCCCCGTCCGTACAATGTCCCTCACGGTACGCCCGGGGTGCTCCCTGTGCTGCCCTCCCTCAGTGCTGCTGCTGGACACGCGGCTCTGGCGACACTGGAAGCACCTGGCTGTCCCCCGCCCTCCCGATGGAAAAAGGCAGCGGATAACTCCGAGCTCTTACTCCAGGCCCCCCGCATTCCCGGGTGCGGTGCTGCAGCTCCAGCCACCAAAGGAACAGCTCGAGGGCCTTTCCAGGACGAGGCTGCGAGCACTCCAACTGCCCTATATCCACGAAAAAGATCCCTGACCTGCCCCGAATCCGAGCAGTAGCGCCCTGTTCCCCTGCACACCGAAGAGGCGGCCGATCGGCAAGACAACATGTATTTTCTTACGAGCATTATTGGGAAAAAACGCAGAAAACGGGTCACGGTTTTCCCTCCCGGCGGTAGCCCGTGGGGTCACGACAGGAACGGCGATGCTACAGGAGCTCCCCGCGGTGCCAGGGCCGGAGGGTCACGGTAACAGCGGCGGTGCCACGGAAGCCTCCCGCGGTGACAGCGGCGCTCCCGGGCGCC
>NW_020897750.1:4555394-4567894 GCF_003984885.1 Neopelma chrysocephalum
GGGCGCCCGCCTGGCCCGTCCCCCGGTGCCCCGGTGCCGTCCCCGCCCGGGCAGCGGCTCCCGGCCCGCCCCGGCCCCGCGCGATGGCGGCCGCTGCAGCGCCGCCGGGAGCCGCCGGGGGCGCTGCGGCACCGGGCGGGAGGGCGGTGCTGATTGGCTGCCGGCGCGGGTATATAAGGGCGGCGGAGGCGGTGCCCGGATCTCTTCCGCCGCCATTTTCTGCTGGGCGCAGGTCTCCGCTGTCTCCGCCGCTCGCCCGAGCACCCCCGCCGCCCTCACCCCGCCATGGAGGACGCGACCGAGATGAGCGGCGGCCAGGAGGAGTTCGCCGAGGGCTCCAAGATTAACGCGAGCAAGAACCAGCAGGACGACGGGTAAGGCCGGGAATGATGGTGGGGGAGGGGAAGGGGGAGAATCGCGCCTCCGTCTCCTTTGCCCGCCCTGCGGCGCGGGGAGGGAGGGGGGAGGCGGCTCGGTCGCTGGAGGGTGCGGGGCCTTCCTTTCCCACCCCATGGCCGCGCCCGCCTTTGTGTCCCGGGCGGGTGACCCAGTTTCCGCGGGGCGGGGACGGGAGCGGGAGCGGGGGGGGGGGCCGGTCGGGGCCGTGACGTCACCGGCAGCCTATGGGGGCGCGGGGCGGCTCCGCCGCTCCCTCCGCGCTCCCTGCACCCGCATCCCGACGTACTTCCTGCCCTCCAGGAAAATGTTCATCGGAGGCCTCAGCTGGGACACCAGCAAGAAGGACCTGACGGAGTATCTCTCTCGGTTCGGTGAAGTTGTGGATTGCACGATCAAAACAGACCCGGTCACTGGAAGGTCGAGGGGGTTTGGGTTCGTACTCTTCAAGGATGCTGCCAGCGTGGAGAAGGTGGGTGGGTTTCCTGGGGATCGATGGCGTGAAGCTGGCTTGTGTTATGGTACAGGTCTGAGACTTCGTTTCCTTTTTTACTTTTTAGGTGTTGGAACTGAAAGAACACAAACTGGATGGGAAGTTAATAGATCCTAAAAGGGCAAAAGCCCTAAAAGGGAAGGAGCCACCAAAAAAAGTGTTTGTTGGTGGGCTGAGTCCAGATACATCTGAAGAACAGATTAAGGAGTACTTTGGTGCTTTTGGCGAGGTATAGTATAATGGCATATAACAACAGCTCTGGTTTTCAAGTGCAGTTTTAGCTCTGTCTTAAAACAGAAGAATTTGTGAGGAGAGAGTTGGCTCAGGCTCATACAACACTAGAGATCGTTGAATCTCTATGTTAATGATTCTCTAGTGTTGTGTTGGTCTGATTTATAGCTGCCAAATGTAGTCAGTACAGATGCTACACTGCCAAATGGTTCTGGTGGCATAAAAAGTTGCTCACAGATTTCATGCATTGTTTATATGTGTTTCAATTTCAGATCGAAAACATTGAACTTCCCATGGACACAAAGACGAATGAAAGGAGGGGCTTCTGTTTTATCACATACACAGATGAAGAGCCCGTAAAGAAGTTACTAGAAAGCAGATACCATCAGATTGGTTCAGGCAAGGTATGAAAGCTCTCCTTCTTAGCATGTGAAATAGATTATTTCTGTAGGCATCCATGAAAGCAACTCACAAAATAGTCTTGAATTTCTTGATGAGTTAAAGCATTTCTGTCCTTACAGTGTGAGATCAAAGTAGCACAGCCCAAAGAGGTATACAGGCAACAGCAGCAGCAGCAGAAAGGAGGGAAAAGCAATACTTCTGGTGGACGTGGAGGCGGAAGGGGGCGTGGACGGGGTGAGTGTTTTCAATGGTTAAATATAAGAACTCAGGTTTCAGGCTCTGTGCTGATATTGTTTCTAAACTGAATGAGTAAAGTAGCCTGTTAAATGGTATTTTGGTGGTTGTGATTGCTTGTGGAAGCTTAGGAGTGTGCTCTTGCTCTGCATGCCTTCAAGTGGTGAAGTGGCAGGCTGGGTGTAGGGTTCTTTTGCACACCCACAGTGGATAGTGTAGCCACTGCAGTTAAACCCTTTCACATGAAGGGATGCGCTCTTGGTGGGCTCATGGGTGAGAAACCAAGAGCTGTTTGCTGAAGAGGATGGCAGTCACTTTGCTACACCTTGCAAATGGATCAGAAGCAATCAGTAATATTACAGGTTAATGCATTTCAGTCTTCGAGTTAGTACAATTAACAAAACACAGTAAAATATGATTTGGTGCTCAGGCAATTCCTGATCCAAAATGACAGTTAAAGGAAAACAACAGGAGTTGCTGTAATGTGCCTTTGCTGTTGTGTTGTTTTGCTTTTCCTGGCTGTTTTATGAGCAGCACGACCTGCTGTCTTTCTCTAATGCTGTGTGTTTTAAGGTCTTAAGTCACATCTCTTGTATCCAAATAAGATGCCTCAATTCTTTCTCGAAAATTATTGTTCTTAGGGAGGCAAGAGGATTCTTCAAGTAATAGCTCTGCTATAGAAAGATTGCCATTGAAAGTTAAATGAAGTGACATAGAGGAGAAATAAGTTGTGTAACTTACACTTGCTATACTTGGTTTCAGGTCAGGGACAAAACTGGAATCAAGGATTTAATAACTATTACGATCAAGGATATGGAAATTACAATAGCGCTTATAGCGATCAAAGCTACAGTGGCTATGGAGGGTATGACTACTCTGGATACAACTATCCCAACTATGGATATGGGCCGGGATACACAGATTACAGTGGTAAGTGGTTTTGATCTCATTCCCAATAACAAGAATGTGTATCTTTAAACAAGGGCCTCTTCTAGTAAGTTGCTCTGTAAAATCTCTCTCGGCACCTGGCTCTAAAGATGAGATCTCTTGGAGTGCTGTATGTGAAGTCCCCTTCAGAGTTTGGGTGTTAATGCTTCTGGGTTTTGTTTTTTTCCTCTCGTGTTACGTACAGGCCAACAAAGCACATACGGAAAGGCGTCCCGTGGCGGCGGCAACCACCAAAACAACTACCAGCCGTACTAAAGCAGTACCTAGTACTTGAGCAAACAGGTGTGTACCTGAGTGCAAGGTCCACTCTGAGTATGTCTAATCTAATTTAAAGATCAATAGACAAACGAAGAGTAAAAACTTGCGTAGCATGACTTTTCCTTTAATTAAGCTTTTGTTAACTTAAAAAAATAATTTTTTTTTTTAAAACCAGCTTTGCCTACGTGTCTATAGATCTTTAACTTTGTAAAAACGTGACTTTATCTTCTTTAGTACCTCAGAAAAACATAAGAGTTTTTCTGGTTTGCGTTGTGTACCAGGTGATCTAGAGGAATAATTAAACTTATTAGAAGTATTAACAGGTAAAGTACTGAAATGGGTACAACTTAAGGAAAACAAGAATGTTGTCTTCTAACTCTGACATTATACCTTGTTTGTACCCGCCAGCGGGAACTTCATTGCAGGCCGTGTGTCACCCTGACCACGTCTATCTCTGGGGTCGCACGTTGCAGGCAGAGCGCAAGGCATACACCAGAAAACGCTGTCCTGTGGTATGGTCTCTTCCAACTTCATGTACCAGCGTAAAGATTAAAGTGGAAAACTTCAGACTTTGGCTTCTTTTTTTAATCTTTTTTGGAGATTAAGTGTCTTTAACTTAAATGGTTTTTTACAGGAGTTAAAGTACATAAATGCCTTTACAGCTTAATCATTTGGTCTTCTGTTTAGTGTTGTATTTCAATTGTGGAACCTCATTTTAAATGTGCATTCTTTAAGATTTTAATGCTTGCTTTTTTCTTTTTATAGCTAATAGTGAAATCTGCAAACCAAAACGAACTTTTAAATCTGGAAAAACATTTAAGGATCATATGCATATGAACGGTCTGAACTAAATTGATTTGACTTGTGTTGCACATAAGTCATATAGATGTATAAACAAGTAATTAGAAACCCTTTTGGCAGTGTTTCCAGTGGAAAAAAGAACCTGATCCAGAGCCCACTTATTAGTCTAAATCAGATGTTGTCTTAGGAACAGCTTCCTAAATGGGCTGAATGGCAATATTTGGGAAGATAAATTACTGAGGGCTAACAAAACCTCTTGTGTTACCTTAATAAATATGCATATGATCTTTAACAGTGAAGAAAGGAATATATAGAAGACTTAAAGCAGTTCATGAAAATGGACCTTTTAACAATTCTGTAGTAACTGTCACAGATCTGACATGCATTTTGTCTTTGATTTTTTAGGTAGAGGTACTGCAGCAAAAAAAGCCATCTCGCAGCGCATCGTGAGTGAATGGAGGGTGATCTTCGTGAGAGGAAATGACTATTTTGTAAAAGACTTTTAGTGAACGACACAACTGTGTCCAACTGTACATAGCGGCCGACTAGTTTTCTTTTATGGTTTTTACTTTTCTTTTTGCCATTCATGTTATGACACAATGTGGACTTGTGTTTATACAAACTTTATTTGTATAATTTCATGTTAAAGGATTCTCTAATAAATGCTTACTTAAGTGAGTGTGTAGTCTTGCTGTCACCTTATCCTCGTGTAAGTGTAGTTTTACTTGTAGAGCAGGGCATGTACCTTTTGGAGATCTGGGTTACTGTGTATACAGGTCAATACAACCCATGATTTTTCCTGACCTGTCTTGAGAGAGCACCATCCTGCTTGGAGTCACCATCAGTGGATGGTGGAAGAGTTGTCTCTTGCCATGTGCAGAAGAGAGGAGAAAGTGGTCTCTCTGTGTCACAATGCTGCCAGTTTTGTACATCTCAAGGGATCTAGAACTACAGCAGCACCTTTGTAATGCTGATAGCTCAGGCACTGCTTATGGGGTTGGAGGGTTGGAGCCTTTCAAGGTTTTTCAAGCACTTAAAACCTTGGCTATTCTAGAATGTAGCTTAATTACTTTCCTAGAGTAATCACTCCCTATCTATTCCAATTGCAGGGAGGAGATTACAAGTTCTTGAATTTAAGGGTCAGTAACTTTTGTACAACTTGGGATCTGCAAGTTAGGTCCTGTACTGGACTCTTCTCACCTGAAGCATCCAGAAAACAGGTTTACCATCTTGTGCATACTAGCAAAATAAAAGCTTGAGTGAATGATTGGTGGAGCAGGGAAATGGCATTACACCCAGCAGGTTCTTTTCTGATTAGAAGTGGTGGAATGGGTAAGGGAGCATACACCTGCACGAAGCCAAAGGCTTGCAGCAGTCTGCCTGAAATTTTGGTTTTTTCTCAGTGTGTACCTAGTCAAGCATCAAAAAATAAACTTTGCTTGTTAAGGTAAAATGTGAGTAGCTAATTCACAGAGGTCTTGTAGATTTTGAAAGGGAATAGTCTGGGTAGAGATTTTTCCCTGGAAGTTTCCAAACATAATTTCAGTGTTTATTTCTCTCTGAAGTAGCTGGCTGTTTTACTTTCTCCTATTGTAGAGAAGAGCTGCTTCCCATAACTGCTGGGGCTTGCACAGTTGCTGGATCTGGGAGGCTCCTGTCATCTTAGCAATTAGGTTGGATGGGAGAAGGCTCGCTGATGTCACTGGCAACAAACTAAAAAAAACCAGCACATGACTGCTGGGAGAAACCACAGCTGCATCTGACTGCGTGTGTACACAGACTTTTTGGGAGTGCAGCTGGATGCAGAAGTTATCCTCCAGCAGTGCCTTGGTGGGGTGAAGGAGACTTGTGCCACCAGCACATGGCTTTGCTGCTACATTGGTAAATATACAAACCCCCACTTTTCTAAGAGCTAAGTTTTCTTTCAAAACTGTAATCCTTCCCCTCTACACAGCCCTAGTGAGGACACATCTGGAGTGCTGTGTCCAGTTCTGGGCTCCTCAGTACAAGAAAGAGCAAGGAGCTGCTGGAGAGGGTCCAGCAGAGTGTCACGAAGATGATGAGGGGTCTGGAGCATCTCTCTTACGAGGAGAGACTGCAGGAACTGGGCCTCTTTAGTGTGAAGACTGAGAGGGGATCTCATCAACACATATAAATATCTCAAAGGCAGGTGCCAAGAGGATGGTGCTAGGCTCTTTTCGGTACAAGGCCCACTGACAGGACGAGGAGCAATGGCCATAAACTAAACGGCAAGAAGTTTCACCTCAACATGTGCAAGTCCTTCCTTATGCCGAGGGTGGCAGAGCACTGGAACAGGCTGCCAAGGGAGGTCGTGGAGTCTCCCTCTCTAGAGATATTCCAAACGGACCTGGACGCCTGCTCCAGGTGACCCTGCCTTGTCAGGGGGGTTGGAATGGGTGATCTCCAGAGGTCCCTTCCAACCCTACCGGCTCCGTGATTGAGTGGCCCCCTCCCGGCACCCTCAGGCCCTGGATGCTCCCGGGGCTGTCCACGACCGCCCCCCCCGCTCCCTCCCGGCTCCCCGGGGGCGGTGTCACGTGTCCCGCCCGCCGCGCTCCTTCCGGCCGCCATTTTAGGTTGGGTCGGTGGCGGCGCCATTAAAAACAGGGAGCAGGAGGAGGAGGGATCGGCGGGATCGGCGCGCTCGGCCGGGGCCGCCAGCGGCGCCGGGGCCTCGGCGGGGACGCGGCGGCACCGCGGGTGTCCGGTCCGGTCCGTTGCGGGGCGGCGGCGGCGCCATGTCGGACCAGCAGTTCGCTCTGGACTCGGCGGCGGTGGCGGCGGGCGCCGGGGACAGCGCGGCAGAGCCGGCGGAGCAGCCTGAGGGGCAGGCGGGGGCGGGAGGCGCCGATGGGGGAGGCGGCGGCAGCGGCGGGATCGAGTCGGAGGGAGCCAAGATCGACGCCAGCAAGAACGAGGAGGACGAGGGGTGAGCGGCGGGGGCGGCTTTTGTGTCCCGGGCGGGGCCCGGCGCCCCCGGCCCGGCCTGGCCCGGCCCGGCCCCGCTCGCCGCCCTGTTTGTTTACTTGTCGCCTCGGCGACGTCACGGGCCGGGCCGGGCGGGGGCGGTGTCTGGACCCGCGGTGTACAAATGGTGCTATGTGTGCAGAACTACAGACCCCTTTTATTTTTTTTTAGGATGTTCTTTATATAAGTTAGTGTGGGGTGCGCGCGACAAGGCCGTAACTCGGCGTAGCCGAATGCTGGAGTTGCAGTCGCAGCATTGCCCTGTGCTGCAAGCACAGACGGTGTGTCAGTGAGAGGCATGAGGGACCTGGGCTTCTTCCCAGCCTAAACCATCCTTCTGCTCCTCGCGGAACTTTCTGTGAGGAAGATTGCATTAGGTGATGTCTGAACTCGGGGAAACGATATGAAGCTGTGTAAGGGGAGGTTCAGGCTGGTTATCAGGAAAAGGTTCTTCCCCCAGAGGGTGGTTGCGCACTGGAACAGGCTCCCCAGGGAAATGGTCACAGCACCAAGCCTGACAGAGTTCAAGAATTATTTGGACAATACTCCTGGGCACAGGGTGTGATTCTTGGGGTGTCCTGCACAGGGCTAGGGGTTAGACTCGATGATCCTAATGGGTCCCTTCTAACTCAACATATTCTATGATTTTAGGAAGAATAAAGGCAGCTTTTAATCTTCCGAGGGTCTCTGCCTGATGCTTGGTATGGGGCAGTGTCACTTTAGTATTGCTGATGAAATTCACTTGTAAAAAACCAAGTGACAGGACAGGCTGATGCTCTGTGCTGTCTCCTGTCAGACCTATAAGAACTCGGGCTGCGGGTCTGGTTTTGGTCAAGGCAGAAAATAAACTGGATAAAGGAGCACTGGCTATGTTGTCCTATAGATACCTGCTGGGAAACCTTAATGAGTGTCTTCCTCTTATAATAACCTGGGATGTTGCAGAGAACGATGTTAATAACCTGGGATGTAATAATCTGGGATGTTGCAGGGAGAGAGAAGAGGAACCTTTTTTGAGTGTTTTCATAGGATTAGCAGAAGCTTAGAATGTTTTTGTTACTTCTCGCCTGCTCTTAGTGGCTGTAAATACCCTTGCAGTTTGCACATTTGTTTTACTTTTTGTACTTGAATACAGACCTCTTAAAGGGTTTTCAGAAGGAAGCTCATCTTCTTTGGAGGCAATACAGCTTAGAAAAAGTTGTTGCTGAGGGGTGCAGTGACACTGGGCAGTGATTACATATATCATATGTTGGCTTGTAATTTAGTTCAGTCTTCTTATTTGATCTGTCAATTTTTATGGGTCATGCTGTACAGGAAACAAAGTGTTTTGGCAGCTTTCTTGGTAGTAGAGGGAAAACAGCAGATCTGTGATATCTTTGCTCTATTTAGCTGAGTATGAAGTTTGAAAGCATATTTTGGAAAGCTATGTGCTGATGTGATTTACATACATTTCCTAACCCACAGATTGGCTGGTGTATTTTACAAGCTTTTGACACCGCTGTGGCATTGCTCCTGGATTGCTTTTTGTGCTCGTGGTTGTGTTGTAGCCTTGACGTGACCTCAAGTTTTGCAGCGAAGCAGGGGTTTGTCAGCTCAGTGTAGTGGCAGGATGGAGCAGCCGTGGTTTGCTGCTGTGTGAGTAGACTCCAAGTTGCAATTGCTGCGTGGAGGGACAAGAGCCTTCAGAGGGCTGTTGCAAACTGGTGTTCTTGCTCTGTCTGTACTTAGTGGTATAAAACAGGCTTTGTATGTTAATATTGGTGGTTTGTTGACAACTATAAAGCAGGTTTTGTGTGTTTAATGGTTTGTTGGTAGCTGTGAAACAGGTGGCTTGTATGTTGCCTAGCAAGTGTAAGTTCAATAGTAACTGCTAGAGTATCCTCCATGTGTCAGAAAAACGCTGCGTCCTCTCTGTGTTCTGTTTGGCTGCTTAAAAAACTGCACAAAACAGCAAACAAACTAAAAACCTTAATGATGGATGAACACAAGAACAGAAAACATCCTTTGATTTACTGCCCGTGCTGGTATGAAGCTGCTGGTTTACTAATGTGGACCATTTTATCAATATTCATAGAACCACAGAATATTAAGAGGTTGGAATGGACCTTAAACCCTCCCAACCAGTCCCAACATCCCCTGCCATGGGCAGGGACACCTCCCACTAGACGAGGTTGCTCAAGGCTTTATCCACCCTGGCCTTGTACACTGCCATGGTTGAGGCATCCACAGCCTCCCTGGGCAACCTGTGCCAGTGTCTCACCACCCTCATAGCAAAGAATTCCTTCCTAATATCTAATCTAAATTTCCTCTCTTTCAGTTCTACCCATAACTCCTTGTTCTGTCACCACAGTTCCTGATGAAGAGTCCCTCTCTGGATTCCCTGTAGACCCCCTTCAGATACTTAGAAGGTTGTTGTGAGGTCTTCATGCAAACTTCTCCAGGCTGAACAGTCCCAACTTTCTCAGCCTGTTTTCAGAGGGGAGGTGCCCCAGTCCTCTTATCAAGTTTATGGCCTCCTCTGGACTTGCTCCAACAGTTCCATGTCCTTCATATGCTGGGGGAACCAGAAGGAGATGAATATAGATTAGTCCTGAAGACAACAAGTAGTCACACTAGATAGAAAGGGATTTTGGTGCTTTGTAGAAGAGACATCTGGGACTAGTGGTAAAAGTGGATAAAGGGAGTGGGGAATTGGTGCTCCTGCTAAAAGATTTCAAGACCTTTTATAGAAACATCTGAAGCTCCTGAACCCCCTCATTTCTATGGAGGTTGGATATGTTTGTCAGAAAGTGAATGCTCTTATTAATTCTGTGATGACAGCAGAGCTAATTCAACAGTTAGTTCAGAGGAGCAGCTTTTGATTTGAGAGAGTTTGACTTGTGGAGGTACATGCAATTTACATGATTGGCAGGAATATTTGTATGGGTGTGGAAAGTGGAGGAGTCGAAGACATGATAAAGTGTTTTTTCAGGTTTTCTGATAAGTGTGTGTTGAATTGTGGGATAAGTTGGTACAGTGAAAATGGACAAAGCTTTGTAGGAAACATATTTATAGATCATAATGGATCATACTTTTTTGTTTGGAGCCTGCTGTAAAATCTTCTTTATCAGTATTAGAGGAGATCATCTCAAATCCTCTCTTGAATGGCTGCCTAAGCCCTATGCCTAATAACTATGACTATGAATGATTCATTTGTGTGCATACTGGCTTGGGTTTTTTTGTTTCCTTTTTTTTTTGTGTCTTACTAATGTGGTGGGACAGTCATGAATTGATTCTAAGCTTCCAGTGTGCTTTTGAAAATACAAGTCGTGATCAGAATTATGTGCTACACCCATTTGCCCAGCAGCACTCGTCCCTTAGGAATATTGGGAAGACATTAGTTTGATTGTACTGGATTATGCCTGTTGTTCATATCATGTTTTTGTGGGGAAAGATAAGCTTTGACCATCCAATACTTTACTTTTTTTCTGCTTTCTGGGGAAGGCAACTTGACTAAACTTTATTTTAGTTTACTAATATGGGCTTATGTCCAGTCCAGCCTAGTACATAAATGCCTGTTTAAATGCACTGCTGTATAAACCTAATCTACCCATGTGAGTTTCTTGAGCAGTTGTGTGGAGGCTCCACAGGTAACTAAATGGAATTTAACCTGTGGTGGGGGTGCAAGGAGGTAGTAAAATACTTTTTTGTCACTACTGGTAGTTTCCTGGGGTAGCAGAGTAAGCAACTGCAGCAGAAGATGGTGCACAACTTTTGTTTACATGTAAGTCTTTATCTAACCTGGCCAGAATCATTAAAGCAAGTTGTCAAAAAGTGCAGGCCTGCATGTGCGGTGTCGTCACTGATAAAATGCTGCCAGTTCCATGCATTAGGTAACTGAGCTCATGCAGCTTGACAGTACAGGATTTTGGGTAACACACATTAACAGATTAAACCATCTTGTCTTGACAGGAAAATGTTTATTGGCGGCCTCAGCTGGGACACCACAAAGAAAGATCTGAAGGACTATTTCTCCAAATTTGGTGAAGTTGTAGACTGTACTCTGAAGTTAGATCCCATCACTGGGCGATCAAGAGGCTTCGGCTTTGTGCTCTTCAAGGAATCAGAGAGCGTAGATAAGGTAGTATTGATGTAATGAAACATGTTCAGATTTGGGTATCAGAGATGAAGCACTCACATGGTTGTCTGCATAGTTGTCCGTACATGTTCTGCTAAAGATGATTCAGGGACTCAACATATTTAAGGTACTTGTTAAAATGTTTATTTTCCTGAACCATCTTACTCATGTTGCAGTGTTCAGGACCAGCAGTGATTCCTAAGGTGTGGATTTGAGCACTTACATGGGAGTATGCTGCAAGCCACTGGACTTGAGCGCTTGAAAAACACTGTATATAAATGTCTGCTGCCTACTGAAAGCAGTAATTTGCAAAGAACTTCAAACCTTTGCATTCCAGAGGTGCAGTGTGGACCCCTAGAGTAGAGCCAATAGCTTTGATACATTTGGGCTCTATCCAAGCAAAAGTTAGCTGTTAACTTTTCTAAAATGCTGTGGATACAGCACACGGAAAAGTTTTCACCCTCATTGACCTTTGATGATATCTAAAGTGCAGGTTCTTTACTTCTTAAAGTTTGAGAATGAGATTGTAGGGTACTTTCTGAGAAGTGTTACACTCTTACTTCCCTTGGATAATACATGACCCCAGGTGGCTCTTGAAAAGCTTTGTCAGAACTGTGTCACTGGATCGTGATCAAAATCACAGAATTCTTTGTTTTTGTGCAACAAATTATTGCTGTAATCAAAGCATCGAAATTGAAGCAAATTTGGCCTTGCTCAAAACATAAGTGAAACATTTAGTTTGAACTGCTTAAGATTGTGTTTTAATTTTTCTCAGGTCATGGACCAGAAGGAACACAAGCTGAATGGAAAGGTCATTGATCCAAAAAGAGCTAAAGCCATGAAAACAAAAGAACCTGTTAAAAAGATTTTTGTTGGGGGCTTATCTCCAGACACACCTGAGGAGAAAATACGGGAATATTTTGGAGGTTTTGGTGAGGTATGTGGTGAAACAAACTGCTTATGCTTATGGAACTTGTTCTGTTTTCACAAATTTAGTAATAAAAACCATCCCCCAAATGCAACCTGCATGGATGCTACTGTAAGCTTAGTGGCCAGTATAGCTCCATCTTCTTAGTAGTCAGAATTTTAATGACAATAGTATTAATTACAGGTTTTGAGTTGCACGGACTGGGTAGTGGAAGGAGGAGCTGGGATAAGTCAGAAAGGGAGACAACACTTTTGAGATGGTGTTTTGGTCAGTTGGATGAGATGATCTTAAGTCACCTCAGCTCATCTTCTATGGCACAGATTGAAGCAGTTTGCCTAAATTCTGTGCAACTATGTAGTCTCTTGTCTCTCTGTTCCCAGTTTTTGGTGGTACAGATGAACAGAACTGTGCACTTGCACAAAGCTACATCTTTTTCATATAAAACTTAAGGTTTAGGTCTCCTCGGAGTTTGGAATATTTAGTTACTTCAGTCTTAACCAAGTTAAAACTGAAAGTCAAAGTGAGACTATTTATCCAGCATAACTAAAATATTCTTTGTGCACCATATTTTGTCTGAGTACCTGAATGGACAAATGATACTAGAAGTTAGAGGGAAAAATCTTTTCACACTTATTAACACTGTTGTGAGTGAGGGTGATGTTTTAGGTGGTTTTGAGTGATATAAAGCCCTATGAAGGAGACACATT
>NW_020897750.1:4572894-4582027 GCF_003984885.1 Neopelma chrysocephalum
ACTTCTGTGTTACTGTTGAAGGATGCAGAACTGAGCAAAATCTGCCTACTGTCAGACAGATTAAGGAGGTTTTGCCCTCTTAAAGGTTTGAGGTTTGCTTCTAGTCAAGGTTGTAATAATGTCCCTGATGTAATAATCTCCCTTTGACCTTCTGAGCTGGAGCCTGATGTGAAAGGTTTCCAGCCAAGAAAAGGTGTTAAGCAGTCAAAGCTCTAGGGAATGTCAGCACGTGGTCTGATGGCCTGGTCATACTTCTTGGAGTTTGCAGTGCCATGTTGTCATAGTGGTGTTTGCTGATGCTGTGAAGGGTGAGGTACAAATGGGAAAATATTAGGAGAGGTAATAAAACCTAGAGCTGAAAGGGAAGACTGCTGGCCAGCGGGCTTTGAAAATAACTTGTTATTAACAAGTATATAGCTGTGTATAAGTACATTACCTTGTTAGTAGCTTGTTCTATGAGCAAGCGGCAACACAGGGAGTGCTGTAACCATGTGGTCACATCAGGGTATTCATTTGTCTTTGTGGCCCCTTCAGAAGAAAAGGAGGGTAGGACGTACGACTTGACCTATATACATCTGCTGTTTCCTTTGCAGTAATACGTGAAAACTTTGCATGTTGACTTTCTTCATAGTTGAGTGGAACTAAATTTCCTCCCTGAGCAGGGAGGGAACTGTCACCCGGAGTTGCGTCCCACCTACTATTTGCAAACAGCTGCCAGTTTCCAGTCCTCTTCTAAATCTTAAGCTTGGTCCCTGTAGCATTTAAAATAAGACTGAAAATGGGTTAATTGGACAAGTGTGAGATGGATTTACACGTTCAGAGCAGTGTAATAAGTGTGAGGAAGTTGTGTGTGCTGCTTCAGCTTCTTTCTGTTTAACCTGTGCTTTGCAGTGCTTGGCCAGTAATTACCATGAATTCCTTGTATGTGAAGATTGTAGCATATTCCACATTACATGCCAGTAGTTACTAATAAATCTATTAAGCCCTTATATTTTTCAGTCTTTGCCTAGTTCTCAAATGCACTTGACTGCAGGAATGTAATTTTTGTCCCTAGTCTCTGTTCCTTCACCCATGGCGTGAAGCTGATAGCTTTGTCCAGCTTATTTTCCATGCTCGGCATGTCCAGCACATGCCGAGTAAGGATTAATGGTAGGTGTGTGAAAGCAACTGCTGTTCCTGATGATTTACTGAGTGCCCTGGGCTGTGCATTAACTTCTTATTGGAAGAGACTCAGCTCTGCTGCTTAGACTTACTGAAGGAAGTTCCCTAGGTAATGTTTTGCTTCTCAAGCTGCTGCTGGAAAACACCCTGAAAACTTCAGTTTTTTTGGGGGTAGAAGTCAGTTACTCGACACCAGCTACTGCTCAGGTGTTCAGTAGGGCTACACCCAGCCTAGCAAGGAGAGTGAGTAACATGCAAATATTTGGTTGGCTGCTTGTATTTAAAAAATGAAGCTCTGTTTTGAAATCTCACAAAAGCAGGCATCTGAAAACTTCCCTGTCAGCTGTGATAGGAGAGCTGTGAGCGTTCTGTCAGTGCAGTGTCATTGCCACTGTGCAGGTTTTGCTTTCTTACTGTGTAGGCAGTGAAGTGTTTTATTAGCTGAGCTGTTTGGTTTCCAGATATATGGGAAGTTAAAAGCAATTTTGGTTCTCGTGAGCAATGAGGAGGAACATTTTTCTAGCGACATTGGAGTTTCAGTCTTGTAAACTGGAATTTGCAATTTCCCAGCCAGGAATCCCCTTTGGCAAATGATGCTCTCGTCATGCTGCCTTGCTTAGGAATAGTGGAAAAAGGAGGTTGAGCTGGAATTGTCACTGCTCTGTGCTACACCTCTGGAAGCCCAGGGCTAGTTTCCACTTCAAATGTCTCATCACATACGTACTGGTAAACTTTGTGCTTGAAGTTAGAGGTGGCAAGGTTCCCGCCCATCATCTGTGAGGTAACATAGTTCTTCTAAAGACATTTGTGTTTTTAAAGTGCCTTAAACTTGAAGTTCCAAAACTCTAATGCTGTGTCCCACTGGTGTAGGTTAATGTATCTATGTATATATGTTTTTACTTACTTATTAACGTCAGTATATGCACATAAAAGGATATTTTGTTTGATATAATGCCTTGTAAAACTGGAAATGAAGCCACTGGAGGGGATTTTCCTAGTAACTCAATACAAGTGTGTTTGGTGCAAAAGACATGCAAACTGGTATTTTAAGAATTTTATTCCATGGATGGTTTTCTGATAGATGAACCTTGAAATCCATGCATGCCTTGGTAAGGATTACAATCAGTTCTGTCTTAAAGCTGTGATTTTGTGACTGGATAGTAGAGTGAAAATTTCTTAACTTTCTTAAAAAGCAATGTTGGCTTGTGGATAGAGATTCACAACCAAATAACCTTCAAAAAAGTGACTTTTCTCTGTGGCTCAGTCTAATCTTTCTAGTAAGGAAATATTAGTCCTCTTTTACCCCACTAGTGAGAAATTATACTTGATTCTACACATATTTTGATTTATATTTTGAGCAGACTTGTGTAATCTTTTTTTCCCCATGACATTATATCCAGGAACTTAATGGTGACCTGAAACTGATCCTACTTATGCCAGTGAGGGAAATGACTTAAATACACCAGTCATCAAGCGAAGTGAGATGTAGGGAATACCCAGTCAAGCAGCAGAGGAGAGTGAGCACCTTATTTGTTTGGATCAGTTGAGGCAAAGGGTTTGTTAGCTCTGGACGTGAAAGCGTGTCACCTGCTAGCCAGGCCTGCTGCCACCTGGCCCAGCCCCACTCCTCCTCAGCTCCTGCGGGCAGGAATAAACGAGACGTGAAAAAAGCAATGGCAAGAGGTGGGGACAGTGCTGAGCTCTGACAGGCGAAGTCGGGCGCTGGGCACACAGGCAGGGAAAGGCACTTCCTCCCAGGGCTGGGCAAATGCATTGACCCCAGGTGAACTGTGCTCCTCAGCCCCTTGGTGCTCTGGGGAGCTGGGAGGGCTGTTTGTGGGCATCTGTGCCAGCATAAAGATCTTGAAAGTAGTTTTGATGCTCCTGAAAAGAACCAATTTTCTGTGGAGAAGGACCCGAGATGACTCCGCACCAAGAAGTGTCAGAGGGTGGGAATGTGGCATCAGAGATACATCTCATTTGCTGGCAATTGGGTTTCAGGCTTCAGGAAAGAAAGGGGTGGTTTCCTTCCTCCCCTCCTGCCTATCTCTTAGTCTTACAGTCAGTTGGGGCAGGAGTGTTACTGTGGCACCAAGCTCCGCAGCTCTCTGGGCAGAGATGCCAGCTTGGTCCCTCCAGGACAGCAAAGAGGCACTTGTTCCTCGTGGTTCTGGGGAAGATGAGGCAGTGGGAAGGCATCTGATGTTCAGGCTCAGCACAAGGAATGTGATCAGCAATGTGTCCTCAGCACAACAGCCTCAACTTGCTGAATTTTTACTTAACAAGGTAGTTAACTGCCAATTAACACAGACTTCTAATCACTGATTTGGGTATTGAGATGAAAAGAAATAATAAGCAATTAAACATTTCAGTAAAGACTTTTCCTCCCCCATTCCTGGGTTCAAATCAAGCTACACACCTCTCCTCCCCTCCTGCTTAGCCTTTGTTTCCTAGAGCAAAAGTGCTGTCGGTTGCCCTCGGCACAACCCCATTCCTTCAGGGAGATGTCAGCAGCACAGGAGATGGGGGTTGTGTGCTGCTGCCATCACTGCTCCATCATGGGTCCTCCACTTGTGACAGACCCTCCAGAGGTGAACCCTACCAGGATGTGAGACACCTCTGTCCAGCAGCATGTGTCCTCGGGGGTTTTACCTTCCACAGGCCTCCTCAGATGTCTCACTGCATGTCCCCTCACGTGGTGCCTCATCTTACAGCTCCCCCTCTTCCTTAGCTCTGTCCGAGCCGTGGGTCGCAGGCTTCTCTCGCCAGCTGCTGTTTTGGCACGTGATGCCCCCAGTGACCTGAACCCTGCAGTCTCTGTCCCCCCAGCATTCGTGCATGTACTAAATGGGTGCTCATGCGTGGGCTAATGGAGCACCCGGGCACGGATTTATTGGGTCCCCATGTGAGTTATCTCAATGCTCACGTGTAAACAAATGGAGTGCGTATGCATGACGTAAGGGGATGCTTAGGTATAAATTTATTGGGCACTCATGCATAAGCTTATTGGGCACTAATGCCTGAACTTTTAGGGCATTCACATGTGAAACAATTGGATGCTATACATAAATTTATGGGGTGTTCGTGCATAAAAGTATCGAGTGCTCATGCATGAACTGATGAGGTGCCCATCGTGCAGGCCATCAATCCTGCAGTGTCTGCTCAGCAGCGGAGGTCACGCTTGCACACTGGTTGGGCTTTCTGCTCGCTGCCAGCTGGGAACATGTGAACATCCATTCACACATCTCCCTATGCCTCCAGCCCCGGCTGGCCAGCAACCATGGAACAGTGTTTTCAGCAAGAACTGGCTTAGAACAAATCCAAACCAAAACAAGCCCCCGGGCAGGAGATGATGACTGTGTTACGTGCCATCCAAAAAGAGCTTTTATCCCGCTGTGAGCAAGTGACTCGATAGTAATACTTTGGAAAAGATGTTGATGCTCTCGACTGCCCATGGAAACAGCACACATTTCCAGCTAAAATTAACAAAGAGCTCGTGACAAGATCCAAAGGGTCAATGGTGTGCTAGCCTGGCTTTTATACTCCATTAAATGAATCAAGTGTCTGCACGAGTCACTACAACCCCAGGCCTAGGCATGGGCAGCTCCTTGCCCAGGCTCAGACTGAGCCTTTCTGCGACTCAGCTGCTCCTTTGCACCACTGCCTGTGCTGAAAAACCCCTTGTGAGGAAGCGGCTGTGATGTCAAAGGGGGGAGGATGCACTTGGCCCTGGTGCCTGGTCCACATCGTGGCAAACTAGGTGTCGACACTAGTTTGCAGCTCAGCACCCAAAAAACAGTTTATATGGCCCCTCCATTAGCCAAAGGATCAAAGCACCTATCAAGGGAGAGTGTTATAGCATGGGCTTTGTGTTCCCTCAGTAGCATGGAAGTTTCAGTGATCCCTTGCAGTTCCAAGGATATTTTTAGCTATTTATTGGTTGTTTGATTCACCTGTTTTCATTTCATTAGCATATACATGAAAAGGAAAGATGCCTCCCCGTTTTCGTTAAAAAATGTTTTGCAGGTGAATTGCCATGTTTGAAGGATTAAGGTAAAAACAAGAAAATTACTTGTTGAGCAAATTAACAACCAGTGAATCCTATTACAGCTGAAAACTTATTTCTCTTGATGAGGGATGGTGAGTCTCTGTGAGCCCTTGTGATTATGAACATAATGAGTGCATCTCCTTCTCCCCATGAGGATTACAGGCAAATTTCACAAGTCAGTAAGAATATTTGTATTGCCATGGTCAGCATTGTGTCCCTAATGGCTTTTCCTATCTTACGGCCTCTTGCCTGGCGTGGGAGAGTAATGATCCTGACCTGACCTGTCTCCCTCCAGTGGGATGGGCATGGGTGTAACCCAAACAGTTTAAGGGGAAATAAATTCTGACACGATTTAAAGCAGCTTTTCCACATCATAGAGGAAACTTTTAACAGCACTTAGGTAGACAACCAGGCCAGTTGTGTTTCAGCATTTACATATTTTTTAAAAAAAAATATCACTGGTATTAATGCAGCTTGGATCAAACCTACCCATTCTTTGCTGAGCACACTCCAGGACAACAAATGTGGGGTAGTGGTCTCTTGCCATGAAATCATCCCCCCCCTTTGTCTGGTAACGTGCATTGTAATGGTGCCAGTGAAACTTCTACAGAAAAAGTCGAGTTGCTCTGCAGGGTTCTGAGCTTCCCTGGCCCTTAGGAGAGGACATCCTGTCCTGCTGGCACATGCCCCTTGCCAGACCAGGGAAGGTGCCAGGTGAGAGTCACAACATGCAAGTGCAGCCCTACATCATCTGCATCAGTCCAAAGGGGCGCAGGGATCTCCACAGGGCCTCACCCCACGTCCTGCTGCCCCAGCCAGAGAGTAGGAAAGGCTGGGGTGAACTGGAACTGGGGGCAATTCCAGCCCAGGGCTTGTGTGGTGACACAAGTCAGCAGGTCATGCCTGAGAACTTCTTTCAGTCATGAGCTCTGATGACAAATAAACATTGCTTTGTTGTAAAATAAGCAGTGCTCTTACTGGAAGAGGGGAAGGTACAACCTCAGCAGTGTGATATTTGATACTTTAAACATATCTTATTAAAGATACTTACTGTTTTAAACAGACCGTTCTAAGCCTTCTGTTGAAATCCCAAGTCTCTGGCCTTTCTAATTGTATTTATACTCCCATTTGACACTGGGTGGCAGCAGTCCTATGAACACGCTATTCACTAATTAATTTCCGCCTCCTCCTCCTCCATATATTCACAGTTCAAGTGCCAAAGCAATAAATCAGAAGTAGTTATCACTTTTTGACACTCCTATATGTATTTATGCAAAATATTTAAGCAGTTAACTGTTATCTTTCCTCTTGAAAAGAGAAGAAAAGTTCATTTTTATAAAACTCTTAGGTCAAATGTTCCTCGAGGTGCTGGGGGAGAGTGAAAAGGCTCTCCCTGTTTTCTGACTTCTTCCTTGCCTGTCTGACTGTCCAGCCCTGTGATGATAATGGCACATCCACAGTATTTCCCTTTCAAGCTGCTTTGCTTACGGATTCTCTGCTCTGATTGTGTCACACCTCTTGGTTTCAAATTTCAGTCTCCCACAAGCTCCCCCCTGTCCTTAATGTGGCTGCATCGGCTAAATTAGTTGATTACATTGCTGTTACTCCTTTAGCGCATTATAACATCATAACAACTGCTAAATGCAAGTTTCTCTTTCCATGGCTCAGTCCTCTGAAGGGATAGGATGAGAGTTTCATCCAGAAGTACCAGATTTCATGACTAGGCTGTATTATTAGTGGTTTGTTGTTTGGGCTGTGGGTTTTGGCCTTGGATTTTGACGAATGTTCATGTGATCTATACCAAGTTTGTCTTCCATTAATCTCGCAAAATTATCTCAAAACATAATTGTTCAGTCTTGAGTCACTCAAAAAAGTAACCTTTATGCCTTTGACAAAGCTAAAAGAAATCCCAGGCCCCGAATCCATTAAGAGTGAAATAAAGATATACATAGTTCACATTGCAGCACTGTTGTCCCTCATTGACTTAACTCCTCTAATTTATTTCTATGTATTTGAGTTAAAGGATGTTCAGCCTGTGATTTCTGTGACAGCTGTCTCATTTTTGTGGGATGTTTCGCGGATGACACTGGCAGCTCTTGTCCTGCGCAGGTCAGGCCTCACAGCAAGTTCTGCTTCAATAAAAATGCTAAGAGCCTTTTCTGGTTTTTTGTTTTGTTTTATTTTGGTTTTGTTTTGTTTGCTTGTTTGTTTGGGGTTTGCCTGTGGTAACTGCAACAAGTGGGTGGTTTTCCATCCCTTGTGATTCTAAGAGGAAAGTTAGGAAGAAAGTCAGATGATACAGGAGTTACAGCCAAACACCAACAATTCTGGCCAATGCACTCTGAAACCACGGCTGAACCTGTGCATCAGTTCTTTTCTATTGCCAGCTAGACAAACTGCTGAATGACCTCCAGTTGATATAAATCTAGTTGGCTTCAGTGCTTCGTGTAGAGGTTTGTTGGTCTGCAACATCCAAGGCTCTTGATCTGGAGAAAAAATACAAGCCAGAATAAATATAAACTGGAAAGATAAAAGCCTCAACCACAAGACTTTCAGCTTGCTCTTGAAAGCACTTTTAATCAAAGCATTGCTGAAAGAACATGTCCTGCAAATGGGTAATTTAAAAAACTCAAATTGGATGGCCCCTCTAATGATGTTATAGTAAAGCTATACAGTCAGAAATCACTTTAAACTCTCTTTTATTGGCTGAATTTCAAGTAATTTTAGGGTTTACATCTGTCACTAGACCAATTCTTGTTGGAACTACATTATCTTCCTTTTCAAAATGCCTTTCTTTCCTTTGTTGTGGTTTGAAATGCCCATGCAAACAGGGGAAAACAAATACTGTGCAGGGAAACCAGACAGTCACAGCCACCATCAGCTTGTGAATACCAGTACAGGCCAAATCCTAGCCTCTTTGAGCTCTAGTAACATTAACAGTTTTTTGTAATGAGAGCCTTAAAAGCATTCAGGCAAGAGATGGTAAGAATGTAGGGTATTTTGGATGGGGCGGGGGGTGGTGGTGTGTGTTTTTTTGTTTCTTTTGTTTTTGGTTTGGTTTGGTTTGGGGTTTTGTGCTGTACCTCTATGCAAACAGCAGCATTCTGGAAGTTTTTAGGCTGGAGGAACTTGAAAACCATTAAGTTATTAAGCTATTATTTGGCCAGGGTGGACCCAAGTCTGCAAGCTTTCTCTAAGGGAAATGGGCAGGAGAAAAGTCAGGCACTCTATTTGCAAATCAGATAGACTTAAAAACTGGAAAACAAAAGCTGTGCTTTTCTCCTGGCTGGAAAGACAGACAGCTGCAGAAAACAAAAAGCTTTTCACTGCTCTGTCTTGGTAATGAAAAAGAGCCTGTCTCTCTGGTGTGGAGCTGTTGTGACTCCTGTCTTGACTTTAAGGACAGTCAGAAGTAGTGATGTGCACAGGCTGACTGTACAAGAGAATTCACTTTTTAATCCATTGGTCACTCCTAGTGTCATTAGGAGACATGGGGAATGCCACCTGCTAAGGTGGAAGCAGGCTTGGATTTTCAGTAGACATCAGGCCCTGCAAGCAAAACCAGATGGAGTAGTTTCCAACAGTTGTCTTGTAACAGCTGCACAAATAAATCCATAGAATTTATAAAATTCAGTGTGATAATGCCTATTGTTAAAAACCACACCAGCTCAAACAATAAACCTAACTATATCTAGTCTTCAATTTGTAGAGAGCTTGTTGCAAAATAGATTTCATTGAGCTTGACAAGACAACCTCAGTTTTGTGCCAATACATCCTATTTCTTTGTTCAAGGTGTGAGTAACACTATCACTAAAATAATATCCTTTACAATACTCTTGATGTTTTTGAGGCACACACCTCTGAGCCTCAGTAGAAAACTGGGGCTTTGAGCCCTTGAGGGGCTCTGAACAGCTCTCCAGGTTG
>NW_020897750.1:4587027-4599363 GCF_003984885.1 Neopelma chrysocephalum
ACTGGGGCTTTGAGCCCTTGAGGGGCTCTGAACAGCTCTCCAGGTTGCCTTCTGTTAGAATTACAGCATGTTCCTTTCTTAGCATAGCACTGATGTCACTAAAGTGGCGTTCTTTCACCCAGTGTGCAAGAGCCAATTCAAACACAGTCAAGATGTTTGATTTTATTTCATGTCTGTGCAGACATGGGTGCAAGGTGATAAATCCACAAAGCTAGCACACCTTCAGTATGCCAGGAGCCCATTTTTATACACTTCAAATCAATAGAAATCAACATGTCCTGCACACGTAACAACCTATAGTAAAAAACTATAGTAATTGGCTTATCATTGATTTGCCTCCATTTAAAGATACAGTACACACTTTACTATGCATGCTCTGTGAAGAAGGGGCTAATGTGAGTAAGGGAAAAGCTTAGCCTGCAGGCTAATCTTAACCTGTGGGTATTTTACAATGTCAATGAGCCCAAAGTTTGAACAGAGTTGTTCTTTGGCTTTGTAGTTTGATTTATAGTGTCCTCCTGTTCTTCACTTCTCTGGTCATAGCTCTTGGTTCGTCGAGGCTTGGTTATTCCCTCTTTTTTCCCAAGTCCTTTTACTTGTTCTGTACTGTGCTTCAGAGATTCAGTGAATTTTTAACCTTCTCGTGGTACTTCATTTCATCAGCACCACACTATACCTTCCTAACAGTGCAGAGGAGAAAGTACCCTGCAGCTTTCTAACTGTCCATGGGAGGGCTGGGGCATCATCACCCTGCCCACAAGACTGAGAAGGGCAGTCAAACCCCAGGAAAATATCTGCTTCTGGTGCCCAACTACAATCCCCCTGTCTGACAGACAATGCACAAGCTGAAGGAACTAGAACACGGCTCCCCTCTGCTTTGGTCCCAGTAGGATGAGGCACCACAAGGGACACAGTTCAAGATAAGGCCTGGCATGTTTCTGTTGCTCCTCCTCCCCTTCAGGGAAGCTGATTAGAAACACCTCTACTGCAAGCTCTCGGCAGTCAGGCACTACCAAAGTACCTGTACTTCATGTCTGGGTGCTCTTTGGAGTCCCATTAGGGTGGGTTTCAGCTTTCTTTTTCTGAAATGTTTTTGGCTTAGTAAGGCAGCATGGAAAACAATCTACCCAGAGATGTCCCTAGTGACTAGGTAGACTATTCAGCAGCTGTGTCTCCTGCTATTAGCACCATAATTTAATTGGAATGTTCATTCTGTCTTTTGCCATTGCTGGTCTGCAGCTTGGTATGAGCAACAGATTTTGGCTCTGCAAGCATGTCAGATGAGCTAAAAAAGAAAAGGGCCACTTCTCATCTGCCACACATCAATGAAATGCTGGCTGGTGGGGGTCAGCCACAGTGTGCCTCTGATTTCTGTGGATGAGGAGCTTACCTTATTTCAGTATTTTTGTCCCAAGTCCTGTCAACCAGCGATGAGCCGCAGAATATTAGGAGTCGCAATGAGCTCACATTTGGGAGTTCTGCCAAAGGGTGCACCTGACCACTGATGTAACTCTTGCTGCTGTCCCCAAGACAGACCACTGAGCAATACTTTTGTGGCAAACAATAGATCATGGATTTGTGAGAAAATAATTACCCACCTTTTCTGTGCCTGCTGTTCAACTCTGTTTGCTTTGAACTTGTAACTCCCTGTCTGGCATCGTCTTGCACACAATTGCCTTTGATTACAAGACAGTGACAAGAGCAGAGACTGACTCACAAGGGGAAAAGATGCTTCTGACTGCTTGATCATTCCCTGCTGGTCCAGCCTACTGAATAAATCTGTGTTGGGTCTCAAAGTAACACCCTGCCGTCTCGCCTGGAGGTGTCCCAGGTTCCCAAAGCCACAGGAACATAAAGGTTTGAGGAAGACAGGTTGCAGCTCTGCATGATTATGGATGCATTTAATTTCACATCTTCACATCTGCTCTCTGCAGAACCTCCTCCTTGCTTTCCACTTTTGGGAGGAATTACCAATTTTACTGCTGCTACAACATTCAGGCACAAGGAACTTAAGAGATAAAGAGCATCAGTCTTGTGCTGCCTTGCAAACAGTGGGAGGGGAGGATGAATTTAGGACAGTGTGCTACACTACAGTTGGGAAAGCTGACTTTAATGGTTGCTTGTTTCCCACACTTTCTACGCAATCTTGAGGAAGCCAAATTGTGAAACTGTCAAAGGTGTCAAAACCCAAAGCTACACACAGCTCGCTGGAGGGGCTTTAAAACCATCAGGGGACTTGAATCTCCCAGGATTTTGTCAAATAAAGATAAAACATTCTTCTTGCCATTACAGCACAAGGCCCCTGGGGACCATAGCAGGGGAAAGCTGTGTCTGTTCAGAGGTAGCCAGTTGAGTAGTGGGAAGAGAAAGGGATCTCAGATGCTTTTCATTGCAAGTAAGACCTGTTAAGTCCTGCCTAAAATCATGGAGGCTCCCTAAATATCAGGACAGCTATTTCTTCTCATTAAACACAAAAATCTTACAGGCTTACACTCTCTAACATCCTCTCCACAGTCCCTTCTATGATCAAATGCAAACATTTGTGGCACTGAGGTTACTTCTTCCCCTTTCTATTAAGAGGTGATGCATTCAGGCATCGGGGTGGCCAACCTCACTCTTCTCAAAGCCTGAAGAGGCAGCTGTGAGGACATGGAGAAAATTAATCATTTGCACTAAAAACTGGCTAGAATTATCACATGCCTGGGACTTTTGTCTCTCACTGTGCTTCTGCTCCTGCCTACAAGTCTCTCTCAAGTGTTCACCTGCATCTCCACTCTGATGTGGTAGCTGGGGGAAGGCACTTTGATCTACCCAGCCCAGGCTAACTGCTCCTCATCTCTGCCCTCTGTCAGGAAGAAACATCATCCTTTCTGCCTCCTGAGGCATGTTCTCTTGTGGCAGAAGTACAGGTTAAAAAGCATAGCTACAGCTGGGTTTCTCAGGGAGCCACACAATAAAAGCAAAGCTGACAAGACAGGAAGGCAAAGCACAGATAAGAACACCAAGGACAGAACTCAGACAGTTACTAACATATCCACAGCATGATCAAAACCTGAATGTCAAAATCTGTTATTCAATGATGTTAAATTAGAAAAGGCAACAATAAGCATAATCTGATCATCGTCATGACTGTCCATTCAATTTCCCCATGATCTCCTGCACTGTGAAGCTACTTGAGCCTGAATCACTCATTTATCCGCTTGTTTCACATCAGCATAACTCCACTGGTGCCATGTTGAAGTCTGAAGTACATCTGTCTGTCAAAGACATTTGGCGTTAGTTCAAGTAATGTTTACTGTATCAGCTGCTGCTTGTTTCTGGAAAACTTCAGCTCAGTCAACTGTATATGTGCCAGAAATAAAATAATCAAATGTATATGGGTACTCTACATAAGCACAAAATGATCTGTGACCTCATTTATTGTAGCTTCTTATGCATTCGTTTTCTCAGCACCCACTAGGGAAAACATAATGTGAGTGAGGGACAGGCTGCAAGAAATGACATCTGATGCCCCTCCAGGGCAGTCTTTTCTGCCTCAGTCTCTTCTGAATCACATAGACAAGAAGTATAAATCAAGCTTATGAATCTGGACTGCTGTATGGAATGCGCTTCTAAAATATTAATGTCCTGCCCATTACACTGTAATCTTACTTTATTTGCACACAAATAAACAAGATAAGTTAAACTTTATAAAGAAAATATATCCTACAGCTGCACAGACTTAATGCTAACTGCACTAAACTTACCATACAGCTCTTTCTTCACTTAAAAAACATATATATATATATGCACCATTATTATTTTTATATACATATATATATATAAGGAAACTACCTGTAAGTACAATGGAAAAATACATTCAAAAGGTTTTATAAAACTTGGTGCAATATTATTTTGACTGTAATAAAAAATACTTATGAGAGAAAGAAAAATGCACAGAGAAACATAAATACCTAACTTTTAGTGTTTGTCTAAATCCTGAAAAGAAAATCTGGTCTTTGGTATTGCTAAACAGAGCTAGTGGAAAGCATCTACAGTCCCAGCTTACAGACTCTGTTCCATCCTCTCTGACTGTGTGTGCTGACCACCATTTTGCACAGGCTTTGCTGGCTGAAAGTTTCCATAATAATTTGCAAACAAGCAGGGAAACAAAACCAGCCGAACATGTAGTGTCTTCTTTCAAGGGCTCAATCCAACCTTCATTAAATTCAATGGAAAATGTTCTACTGCCTTATTCGGACTGAAGGTTATACAAAATATTTAAATTGATTTGCTGTCAAAGCAATGGCCACTCAGCAGTAAAAGATAATTATAACCATGTAACAAACCATGGAACTGCCCCTGTGGCAGTCCCTCCCTCACCCGGTGGAAAAGTCATGACCAGCAGCAGCTAGGAAGACTATCCAGCAGTAACTAAATCCTGAGCACATAGTACAAGTTTCCTGGGAGGTTTTCCACCCAGCACGTGAAATGCAGTGAGCTGTGGGAGCTTCAGTATTGAAATTTAGATTGGACTTCATCTCTGTGGGAGCTGAAACAAGTCCTAGCAAGGGTTGCAGACTCATCAATCCCATAAGCCCAGCAGGACAACCATGAAGATCCCTGTTTCAACAGCAGTTGTGGTTCTTAACAGAGAGCAACAGAATTTTTCTATATAAACCATGAATGCACAACATCCAACTGCATTTTTTTTCCCTGCAAGGTAAATGCTTTTTGTCCATCTATTTTATCTTCTCACTACATAAAAGCAAAACATTTTAAGAAATAGACATGGCTCTTTGAAGAAGTAAGGGAAATGCACACCATAGTCTGCTTCTTTAGGCAACTTCTATTATGTATATACCTTGTTTCCTACTGGATTTTCATTTGACCTGTGTCATATATTCAGCCTGTTGCGAAACTCAACGGACAGAGAGGCAGCTTCCACAGTGATACCCTTTTAGCTGCAGCATCAGATCAAATCAACCTTTCAGTAAAAGTCTCTTTTATACACATTTCTGTATTAATGCAATAGTGGACATTATGGGGAAAAAGTGAAACACAGCAGACTTTATATAAAATGAAAAATAAGTGCCTATAGTTGTCAGCTGACAAATGCCACAGAGTTGTTGGCTTCCAATCCTCTCCATCCAAAATAAAGACATATGGTAACCACATTAACATCAAAGTATTAGCTACTGACATTTCTAATGGCAAAACCATAAATCCGACCCGTAGTGTCTGAAAATATTCGTAGAGACACTGTGTATCAAGACACATTCAGGCTACGTCTGTTGACTGAATGCATGCCCTTGTTATAAAGAAATGGACACAGATTTTGGTGCATTGTCCAAACAAGCTCTGGTTGCTGTACGGTCTTCAATTCTTCAAGGAGAACTGTGTAGTTTGTAGCAAGAAACAAGACAGCGGGTTTAGAACTGAAGCCTATGAGTCTCTATACATGTCCCAGAAGAAACGACTATCAGAAATCCTTGTCCCAGCCTGAAAGTTCATCTGGAGGGGTTCCCTCTTCAGGTGGATAGCTGTCAAAGTAGCTGTAATCAGTTGGTCCAGACAACTAGGACATTAAAAGCACAAACAAATGGTTGTTTCAGAAAGTAACTTTTGAAAATGTTCTCCATTGATTATGCATCATTTTTATTGCTACCAGTGTGGAGATGAAAGGCCGGTATGATACAGGCGACTTGTTTCAATGGATGCAATTCCTCATTCTTTAAAAGATAAACCTCCAGTAATTAAATTGTACAATAGAGCAATGGCATTAGCCTTCCTATACAAAAGTATTTCCCAAATACTATCAACTCCAGGATTTCACCAAAAGCCCTACAAAGTCAGTAAGAAAGCTGGGCCATGCTGCACAGAATTTTTATTCTACTTTCTTTAAGATCAAATCTACATTCACAGGGTAGCTACTCAACACAGACCTCACAATTATTTTTTGTTTCAAACTGAGGTCAAAGTGAGTTTCAAATTCTTTACTCTCAATGTTTTTTCATTTTAGGGCAAAGAGGAATAGGCCATTTAAAACAGGGAGCTTACTCAAGGGTGTGTTGTAACTCAATAGTAAGAGAACGCAGGAATTTGTACTCTGCACAGTAATATGAACAATACGTCTTAATAATGTGCCCATTACCAAGGAAAATATGTTTTTTTCAGTATTAGTTTCTGACCAAACACCATTTATTCTAGTAATGGTGAAAATCTAACGCAAAGTACACAGGCAGAATAATATTTCCATTATTTAACTCGATTTATGTATTTCTTGCTGTTTCTTTCATGCAATTTTCACTAAAAACATCAAATTGTAATAATTCAAATGCATCTATGGGAAATTTTGCTATTGCCATCAGTTGTTCTTTGAAGCCAAGCTATATTAGTAAAGCGTTATGATATTGAAAGCCAAAGCCAGTACCTCTCTTTTTAAAGGTGATGTTAATTTCCTCACTTTCAGACTATCCCAGTTAAAACCACTCAACCACCTGATTAAAAAGAAATGAAAGACAGACAGGGAGAGACCAAAAGAGAAAGACAGGTTGTTTCCTGTCATTATACTATGAAGAGCTGAAAAACATGTGAACAAGGACTGTAAGAAATTTTTTTTATGACAACTCCTGCCCATGTAACAGCACAGTTATTAGAAAGAGGAAACTCGAGCACTGTCATTGCCATACAAGGAAGGGAGAGCTTCAGGACCACCAGAAACACTGGCACTTCTGTACAGGGGAGATGCAGTGACAGGCAGGTTAATACATGCATAAGTACAGTCATGCAAAGACTTATGTGTCTCCTTGGAATTCCACCCTCTTTACAGCATGAGAAGAGGGAGAGAAACAGAAAAGTCAAAGAACATGCACAAAGTGCATGGCTTAGAAACAACTCAGATAAAAAAAGAAAGCAGAAAATGTTTAAGCCATGCACTTTGTGCATGTTCTTTGACTTCTTCATTAGTTTCATTAGGACAAAAACCTAGTATTGCTTTGGAGCTCTTAATTACTCATTCTTAAAAAGCAACTGTTTAAGGGTCAGGAGGTCTGAAAGGTAGATGCTGAACTGGCATCAATTTCCCTGAGAACTAAATTAAAATCCTACATCAACAACCTGCAACAAAACCAGTAAAAAATAAGACATTTCTAGATAAACATGTTGAGGATTTATGCTCATATCATCACTTGGTGTAACTCAAATGCAACAGTACTGTTGCTGTAGCTCAGGCTACAGCACTACTGAGCTCAGCTGCAAATGCATTCAATAGCAACAGAAATCTCTCTTTATGGGTTTACCAGACTGGGTTCTAAAATATTAAAAATATTTCAAATTAAACCCCAAATTTTCTTCTTGGCAGATTCTTTTGTTTACCTGTGCTTCTTGATGTCATTAATTCCATTTCTCAAATTGCCTAATCTTTCTGTAGGGTTTTGCCTTCAAAGAAAGAGGAAAAAAATAAGGATAAGAATTTATAAAATATTCCTATTTATTTAAAGAGCATTTATAGGTCCTAACTGCTTGTTTTTAACAGTTACACAGGGATGTAGCTTGCATAAAACATGTGGCCTCATAAGGAGGCATAATGAGGTTTTGCTCACTGCTCCTTTCTTTTAAGGATGGAGAAACCTTCTAGGAAGCCAGAACAGTGTCACCTGGCTGTGAGAAGCAGCAGAGTGAAATCAACTGGCTGAGTTTTGGTTGCACATCTTTTTTTTCCCCTTGACCAGCAGGCCTGGTTATGAGTTACAAGAGGAGCCAAATCAAAATTTACAAAGTTCCTTTCAAATGCTGGTACACAAGCATGTTGCACACTGTTCCTAGTCCCATGGATGAAATCCCACAGGAACTGGGAGTTCAAAGTCAGCAGTGCATGCCACTGTGCACTAATGCTTCTGAGTTATGCTGGCCCTTTTGAAATACTGCCTTTTGCATTTTCAAATGGGCTTAGGTCAGTCTTTAAGTGCCCTATGTTTTCTGTAGAAACTATATGACTAAGTAAGTTTGGAAGCATTTTTTTTTAACCAATGTGCTTGATAGCAAAATCAAATTCCTTAGCTCTTTCCTCAGCCCACGCTCCATAAGTTTTCCCTAAGATGTGTTTCAGAAAAAAGTCACAGCTATAGAGAAAGCCCAGAGCCAACATTTGTAGATGCTGCCTCTGCAGACTAAGAGGTGTGATACATATTCAGAGGCACGCAATGCATACTGAATATAATCAGAATGGACCGTGCTATGCATAACAATTCTAAATCAAGTTGTCACTCTAGTTTGAATTCTAAAAGAGCTCAATGTATTCACACCCAGGCTTTGCCACAGACTGCCCCTCCCACCTGCAGAGTCTGCGGATCAAATCCTCAGGCCGCCTTGTTATTGTTTTAGGAAAATCCAGCTTTTCAATGCCTTTGAGAATCAAATTATACGTCATCATTTGATCAGCCCCAGAGAATGGCGGACTAGAAAAAGAAAGCGACACTGATAAATGGAAGTCTGGCAAGAGCAGATGTGGCCATTACCTATCAAATAAAATATTTGAGGTTATGGAAAAAAAGCCCACCTTTCTAGTTTTACAACCTTCACCCTTTCAGCCTGTTTAAGATATAAGGTTTGAGAATGAGAAGCTTCCTGTAGGTACCAGGGAAAATGCATGACCATATGTGTCCCTCTAAGCCAGCTCTGCCTCTGGTCTAATTCAGAGAAGCTTCCATGTTGTGTTACCACTGAGCATTCACAAAGAATTGTCATGGGAATGTGTATGGAGGCAAAGAATGAGCCCTGCTCACAGTTCACCCACCCCACTGTACCCCATCACCCACTAAGGAGGAAAACAACAGTCTTTTGTCAGTTGTTCCTCACAGGAAACATCATTATCATCATCATCAGTTAATGGAGCTCTACACCAGTTAATTATAGGCTGTGCCTGGCCCTTTCCTTGGATAGGTAAGCCAAAATTGAGTATATGTACCACACTTTGTCTCTCGCATTGCTGAAATGATGGAAGGTAAGACATGCGCAAGAAACAAAAACAAGCATCATTTTGCAAGTCTCTTTACTGATCCACCCCCCAACTGTTTATTTTAAAAGTAACTTTAAAAGGTCTCTAAAAACAAACAAAAAAGGTAAGAACTTAGAGTAGGAGGCACTTACCTTCCAGTAAGGAGTTCATACACAAGAATCCCAAGGGACCAAAAATCCACACTGAAGTCATGGCCTTTACTCAGAATGACTTCAGGAGCAACATACTCAGGGGTTCCACAAAACGTCCAGGTTTTCTGCCCTGATCCAATCTTCTTTGCAAATCCAAAGTCAACCTGATCAAAATCAACATATGCTGCATAATGCAGAGGTGTTTTGCACTGGGAAGCCTTAAAATCTTAATTCCTTCCTCCCCTCCTGCAAAGATCTCAGAGTTGCTAGTTTAGATCTAAAACAACTACACAGTGTAGTTGTGAAGGAAAGAGAAGTAATTCCACTGGATTACTGAATGTTATAAAACAGATCAATTTATTATCACAAGTAATTTTCTGACTTATTTTCCTTTTGGAGACAACAACCCATGATTTCCTTGAGGACATGAGATTTACCACCCCTGGAACACGCTGGGTTGCTCATTGTCCTCAGAGAGGATATTTCAAATTCTTTGAGGGGTATTCTTGTTGCACTTTTCGCAGTCACAGTCAAGTATGGCAGTTCTTTACTGTGTTCCCTCTCTACAAAGAGAGGGAACCTCTGATTGTAGATTGAATGAATGAATGTAGAACCTAAGATTGCTTGAGCCTGGACAGGGAGGTAATTCTGCATCTGGGAAATGTAGTTCCTGGCTTTACATTAAAACTAGCTCCTGAGAGAATTTTTTTTTTTTTGCTATTTATGCTGTGGCAAGAGCTCTCAGAGACTGCAAATCCCAAGTTTGTCTGTGGCTTACAATGCCTTTGTTTCTCATTGTGTAATGAGAAGCCTGCCCTCTATTCTACTGAAGCGCAAGAGTTATTGAACTCTGGGACTCTAGTTCTGTAATTACATGCTCTCTATTTATATTCCTCTTGCAAAGAAACAGGAGACAAAAAGATAACATTACAGTGGATTACATCTTACCAGTTTTATATATCCTTCGGCATCCAAAATTAAGTTTTCTGGCTTCAGGTCTCTGTAGATTATTCCTATGTGATGTAGATAGTCAAAAGCCTCTGTCACACACCCAACACAGAACTTGGTGGTGAATTCATCAAAGCTGCCTCTGGAACAAAAACAATCAATATCCTTACAGACAGTTAAGTTCTAAAAATGCCTTACTTATTAACCAGATAACATATAACACCCAGAATATTAACCAAAATGAAACAAAAATATTTTCATTGGATAAGCCTTGAATAGAGAACCTACTCAGTAGACCTATGGAGCTGATTGGTGATTTTAAAGGGCAAAGTTACACTTTGTTTGCTGTTACCTGTCTCTCAGCAAGCTCCACAATTCCCCTCCAAGGCAAGCCTCCAGAAGCATGTATACATACTTATTATCTTTGAATGTGCGATATAGTCTGTGGAGACAAATGGCAGCAATTTAGGAAAACCAAAATAAATGCGAGACTTGCAGTGTCTTCTCCCCAGAACTCATCTATGCCAAACCTAATTCCTAATAATGCTGTTCAGTGGGTCAGCTGAGGGTCAACATTCAAGGAAACCTTATGGTCAACTTACTTTACAACGAATGGAGAACATATCTGCTCAAGGATTTTCTTTTCAGAATAGATATGCTCTTGTTGTTTGGTGTCCACTACATGTTTCTTCTTTATACACTTCATAGCAAAAGCCATGTTCTCATTTTTCACTTTAACCTGTGAATAAAAATGAAGAATACATATGAGGCAAAGAAAGGATATTTTACCAATCAGTTCTCAATAGGTATACTGATATCTATCTTTTTCAACACAGCACAGGACTAAAATTGATGGCTGTAGTGAGGGACAAATTTCAGATATTTTGCAGAACTGTTATGGATGATTTTAAGTCAAGCATCAGATCTTTTTAGTTTTCCAGTCCCCACTTGCAAGGTGAAATAGGAGCAGTTCGGATAGGTACTACATACTACAATAAGTTTATACTGCAGTGGGTCCTAATTTCAATTTAAGATTTCTAACCACCAGCATAATACAAAAGAACAAAAAGCAGAGGCAGTTTAGGAAAAACGTTTACAAATGATTTTGCATTATGCTGAAATATTATCCAATATGCAATAAAAAGATGGAAGTTAAAACAGGGCTTCTCAGAAACCAAGGAAGCAGTTATCTGTATTCTACAGCTGGATGAGAATTCAATTTTTAGCTTATTATTCAGGTGATGCTGTAGAATTTCCAGTGTGCAAGTTTTGGGGTTTTTTTTGTGAAGCATGAATCAGAATAAAACAATTGATGGTTTAACTACTGTGAAGGATTATTGACTTCACTAAAACCACAAAGTCTCCTTTAATTTACCATTACCTTCAGCAGCCTGCGCAAAATGTTCTCAGGCTTTTCTTAGATGTTTGCTACTCAGTCAGGGGAGAGCGGAATTTAAGACTTTAGGCTCATGAGGCTCCTGGTATCCCAGAAACACAGCTGTTCATGCTATTGAATATGGCTCAAAAGAGCCATTAAAAATTGTTGGAAATTTCACAGTCAACACAGCTCAGAGATAGATCACACTGGTTATAGCTGCTGTGGGGCATCCTGAAGCAATTCTAACAACACAGACTAAGTGATGCTGTGGAGATTACTTCAGGTCCAAGCAGAGTCTGGGGAAAAGGCCTGCAATTCAGGGAACACAATGCAGGTAAGCACATCTGTAAGCTCCACATGCACAAACTGATGACTGTGTCTAGTGACCAGGAAGATACTTTTAACAACAGGAGATGAAGGCACACAAGAATCGACTTGCTTCTTTGCACATCCAAGTCCTGAAATATTTTTTAACTACGCATTGCTTTATGCAGAGTTTTTCTGCCTGAGAGGCACAAGCATGGAGAATATTAAAATCCTTCACATTATTGAGTGGCTAAATTAATCATCTAAGACAGAGAACTATTTGAATATGTTTAAAACAACGTCTTACAAGCTCAACCCTTCCGAACCCACCAACACCCAGAGTTGTGACAACTTCTAAATTCTTGAATGGGGAAGGAGGGAACTGGGCTACTTTCTCCTGCAGCTCTATCATCTCCAAAGACACCTCTTTGGTCAGCTGTCCACAGAAGGATCTCCCTCTGCATTAAGAAAATTAACACGGGTTAGTGCTCTTCCTTGCCATTAATTTTAATGCTCCTATATAGAGGAAAGAAAAGGAAAAGGACAAGAAAAGGAAAAGGACAAGAAAAGGAAAA
>NW_020897750.1:4599373-4765820 GCF_003984885.1 Neopelma chrysocephalum
AAGAAAAGGAAAAGGACAAGAAAAGGAAAAGGACAAGAAAAGGAAAAGGACAAGAAAAGGAAAAGAAGGAAAGGAAAGCCTTCTTATTTCCTAAGAGAATCTTGATTTTATTTTGTGCAGAAGCACTTTCTTTCTGGACCTCCTATGGAAGTAAATTAGAAGCAAAATGCTGCTGAAGTTCACTGAGTACAATCAACAGTATTTTTAGCAAGAGATGATTCATGGTGAGAATCCTGCTTTTATGTGGTCAGGTGCAAACATTTGGGTGCTCCAAGTTGGAGAACCAATGTTTGAAGACTGTGTACCAGTTCCAGTAGAATGATCAGAAATAAGAATGCAGCTGTACTTCTAAACAGAAGAAAACCATACTTTACTAATTTTCCAGTAGTGCTCAGGTTGAAATCAGAGGCACATAAACTAAAAATGTGGCCCACAGCTAAAGGAAAACATCGATACCATCAGGGCTACACTGAAACACTAAAAATAAACTCTTTTATGTATGCTTGTTTCTTTTTGAAATGACAATTAGTCTTTTGCACAGTAATACTGTTTCATTAGTCAGGAGTTAAGAGTAGGGTTTTTACCAGTCAAAGAACTTCCCATGAGAATGCAAAATTTATTTGAGCACAACGTCACTGCTATTCTGTGCTCAGTTTTCTTGGAATAGAGAAAATTCTTGTTTGAAAGTCAATATACTGAGATTCTATGTAATTTTTGTTTCAGAAAATGTTTCTTGGGCTCCATAAGCATATCCAGACTGTTTCACTACAGTGACTGCTGTCATTCATTCCTAGGAGTCCACCTCCATCAACTACCATGCATGATTTCACTAACATCTATCACTGTTTTTTATGATTACCTACTAAAGATGTACCCACCAAATGCTCTGACTTACTTTGCATGTCGCTTTTCATCAGCCTGGGCCAGATCAGCCACATAACCTTCAAGGTAAGTTTGGAGCTCCTCATAAGTTCCAACGGTTTGATTAAAGGTCCTAAAAACACGAATGAAACATTATAAAATGCTGAACATTCAAGTCATGATCCAGACAAAGCTTTACATTATCACTTTGACATGATTTTAAGAGCTTTGAAGAGGCAGTAACCTGCTGAAGTAGCAAACCTCTTGCCAGAGGGCAGGGGGACAGAGTCCCTGATCTCCTCAGGTCATTTCATGCTATGTTTAAATAATTTGGAGCAGGCTGGGTGTACTTTGCCTCCCACATGCACTGTAGTTATTAAGTGTTGTTCCACCATCCCTACCCTGGGAACCAGCTTGGCACGAGTCCAGGCAGTCAGTCCTGCCCCAGTGGATAAAACCCTTGGTACATAGTGCCAAAGGGACTGAGTTCACCTCTCCTGTTTCAGAGGTGAGTAACAGCACTGTGGGAAGAAAAGACTTAGAATAGACTATTTCTGTTGGAAGGGACCTACAACAACCACCTTGTCCAACTGCCTGACCATCTCAGGGTGAACCAAACTGAAGTATGTTATTAAGGGCATTGTCTAAATGCACTGAACACCTCGCTAGGAAGCCTATTCCGGTGTTTTAGGAGAGCCAACTTTAGCCTCTTCAGGGACCTTATTGGAAAAATCCCACAGGAACAGACCCTGCAGGGAAGAGAAGTCCAAGAGAGTTGGTTGATATTCAAGGATTACTTCCTCCAGGCTCAGGAAATGAGCAAGGAATTGGGCAAAGGGGGCAAGAGACCTGCGTGGATAAATAAAGAACTCCTGTCATTACTCAAGCATAAGCAGGAAACACACAGGAGATGGAAGCACCCAGGAGACAGGCCACTTGGAATGAACATAGAAAGGTTGTAAGAGTGAGTAGGAATGAGACAAGGAAGGCCAATTCCCATCTGAAATTAAATCTGGCCAAGGATGTCAAGGACAACAGGAAGGGCTTCTTCAAATACATCAGTAACAAAAGGAAAACAAAGGACAATGTTGGCCTGTAACTAAATGGAGGGGAGATCCGTAACAGAGGATGCAGAGAAGGCAGAGTTCCTGAACACCTTCTCTGCACTGGTCTTCACTGACAAGACAAGCTCTCAGGAATCTCTGACCCAGGAGACCAAGATAAACATCACCACGACAAGGGGAGAAAGAAAATAATAACTTTGAGCTACTCTTAAGCTTCTGTGCGCCAGCATCTGCTGTCAGCCTCTCTTTCTTAGTACTTCAAAAACATAAACACTTGTTCAGTGTTCCCTTAAGAAAACATTGTGATTTTGCCTTTAGTGAGGTCATATGAACCTACTGAAAGTCTCGTGTTAACCTACTAAAAGAGGATGCAATTCTTCTATTGAACTGCAGAGTACTTACTCTCTGTCTATAACGAGGCACTCCACGTTGTATTCATCTGCAATAACGTTTGCTGATCTGACGTCGTCACTAAGAATTGAAATGTACTTTTTCAGAAACATATCAAACATATCAAAATCCTCAAAACACTGTACTCATGGAGGGTCCCAGCTGCCATAGGTGAAACTCCTCAAAGGTCTTTGCAGCCTGTATCTGAATTAATATTGCTGAACTAAATAAAAAATTGTAGCATTTCACTAGTCATTATTATGATCCAGCACAGTATTTTTTTCAGTTTCAATAGGGTTTGGATCATGACATCCTTTAGCAACCTTCCAAGAAATTAGGGTGAGCTGTAATTAGCACTATATCAGGATTTACTACTTACTTCTGAAATGATCTTTGGATATAAAACATTCCAGAAACCAAAAGATTCCCTACTCAATCACCCACATAAATATGTACTATGTGACTCCTTCTCTCTGTTTCTTACTATCATAGGCAATGGAAACAACAGCTCAGTCCAGTCATGATGGAGCTTATCCATTTTAAAGTCACATAGAGCCTGGCATAAGTTTTCATCACAGCTTTTACTGAAATATAAACAATAAGCCACAATGCAGAGAGGGTCAGCATTTGACTTCTACAGGGAAAACTAAAGGTAGATGACAGTGTATAGCTTCAAGTTCTCTCTGCAAAAAACTAAAACATTAAGGCAAATTCAGTCACTACCTTTATCTATCTACTTTACAATCAAAACAAATATTATATTCCAAAGAGTCATGAATTGTAGAATTGAATACATAGTGATAGGACAATTGAAATACTACATATCATGAATCAGACAATGTGAACTAACCTAATAAGAGCCTTTTCTCCAAAGTAATCCCCTTTATGCAGATTTTTAATCAGCTGAGGCTGTGAATGATCTGCTGTACTTTGGGTAACTATCACCTGGAAAGTACAGGAATAAAAATTTAGTAAGGTTTCCTTTCTTTTCTGTGTATTTCATAAATGTCTTAAACTCTGTAATGCTGCAGAAAGAGTTACAAATATATATAATTACTCCTTCCTCTCAAAAATTTAAAACAAGTTGCCCACCCCCAAGTATTTTCTCCTCATACCTTGTAAAACAGAGCAAAAATAAGTCACATTTTAATGAAATACTGAAAAATACTTCAGTTCTCACTGTGGGCAGGGATCATATGAGCTTTTTGTCTTTTCAGCTAAGCAGATAGCAGATAGAAGAATTAACTAACATTTTCCCCTGACGAAATTCTGCTTCCACAGCAGCACACATTCTGCTATGCCCACATTAGCAAAAACCAAATCAGAATACCTCCAGACACAGAAACATTTTGGAAATCCTCTTGGAAGTTTATTGATGAAAATTCCCCTGATTTGATTCTTTAGAGTCCCATGTCAGCCTCCAATGTAACAGCTGATGGATAAAGGCCGCTGCCTTATTCCTCTGGCACTAACAAATGACAGGAACTGATTCTGAGACACCTAGAAGGCCATTCTCCATTAAGCCTAGGACTCCATTACTTCTTATACATTTCACAAGTCTATGTTTTGCCCATCAGATATTGAACAATCTAGGAGAAGACACAGGATCAAATCTCATTTACAAAAAAATTGACTTTACATCTCTGCTGCAGTGTCAAGAGGCTTCAGGACACACTTTAATTACATTATAATTAGAACAGTATAACACGGGTTCATTGTGAATGGAAAATTAGGCTCCCTGAACCTCTGAAATGCTGCTCCAGGCTTTTATCATGGTATTGTGGACTCAACAGCATCCTCAAAAACACTCTGCAGAGATTTTACTGAAGATCACACCCTTCAAGGTAGCTTTTGAAATGTGTTTGTACATAACCTACTTTATAAGTTAGGTTTATTAAATCTTACCTTTCCTTTTGCTATTATGAAGAAGGTATTTCCCTCTTCTCCTTCCCGAATAACATAATCTCCCTTGTTATAGTACTCCTGTTGGGGAGGGAAGGGAGAGACAATATTCTCTGATAAGCTGTTAGCCTTTTTGAAAGTTCTGATTACTATGCAGAGTTCTTAATACCTGTGGATCTTCCATTAATGTTTAAATTCCTATCTCCTTCATACATTGCATCCCATAATATGCAACCATTCCACTATAGAAAAAGAGGGGCCAATCTTAATGCAGCAGCACGTTATTTGTTTAAAAAACCCACAACACTTGTGTCCTCCTTATGAAGCAAGGGAAAACAAAGGAAAATAAAAATATCAAAAACTCTTTTAAGAGTTCTAAATCAAAAACTCATTTCCAAAAGTAATTTCAGGCTTGACATCTCAGTGGGAATGCCTAAATTATCTGTTGCAAGCTACTAAGGTACCAATTTTTCTGTGTCTGCTAAGGAACCCTGACCACCATTACCATTCATTAAGATTCAGGTAATGAATTACCTGATTGTTTAACTTTCAATCAAGTATTTTTTCTGTATTAACTTCCAGCCTTGTGATCTGAGTGTTTCCTACAAGTTCTCCCTTGCCAGGAACCCCACAAAAAAAACCCCAAAAAGTCACAGCTTAGGATACTGCTATGCTAAGGCCATTTGCCATTTCACATAATCAACACCATAATCTCCTCATTCCCTTGTGCTGTGGTCATGTATCACTCTATCTGCCTCCTCCAACTTTGTGCTTAATCTTAATAAAGGCTAGATTATAGATCCTCTTACCTACTTGCTTGACTACTTCGATGCCAAAACCATAACATTTAGTGACATAATATTAAGTTATTAATTGCTGCCAACTTGGAATTCCACTCTGATCACTACAAGCCCACTCTCATACTACAGAAAGCTTGGCTGGTTTTTATTTTTAATGATTTATTCTTCTTTGTTATTTTGAAAGCTTACTGAATATTATTTAGAAGAACTGAACAGTATCTTACCACCTCCAGGCAGTCCATGATCTTGGTTAATTTATCTTCAGGTAAGTTTTTCAGCAGGGACACACTTCCAGAAAGCAGAAAAGCAGAACAAAAAAAACCCAAACCCAAAGTTGTCATTAACACTTTTTTCATGATCTCTTCTCATCTATACAATTTGTACAATCACATTTTATTGCTAGTTAGACTGGTGGTGAACACAATATACAACTAAATCTTAATTTGGAAGGTTCAAGCATTCTCATCTTGTTTTTTAGACAAACAAAACTCGCACAACTTACAACTTAGCAATGTGGTAAACATTGGTCAGTTTGTAAATCAACTTTGTATTTCAGCAGGGGAAGAGTCTCTAATGGGCATAGGGATTGATTTCAAAATTCAGTCATACAGAATCCAGTAATTGCAAAACCAAGTCATTATAGTAATCCAAGGATATATTTTTAAATGCACTGCAGAGACTGCAAAATCAGACAAAGGTAAAAACTTCAGTACTCCTTGGACAACTTTTAAAAGAGAATCCAATTACAGTGATGATTTAGTGAACTTGCTGGTAAGAAAGAAAAAACCTTCCACCCTGATCACTCAGACTTGTAAAAGTCAGGAAATTATAGAACTTTCTAGCTACTCAGGCTCAGAAAAGAAGTATGTATAGAAATCATAGACAGAGATGGATGTAAAAATACACAAGACATTCTATGCATGGGTAGACTTTACATCTTGATTTGAAGGCATAACAGAATGGTCATTCTTTGTTAAAAAAAACCAAAATATAAAATCAGCTAATTATGGTTTGGAACCTCTAATTTCACCATCTTCCTAAGGAGAAGCATGGTACAATGCTCAGTGTTCCCTGCAGGAATTATTCTACTCTGCAAATTTCCTGGTAATTTATATTGGGATTAGTTCATAAACTGAGAGACATGCAGATCTCCTATTCAAGTCTCCAAGGGATAAGGAATATTCCTTAATCTACTCCAGCAGCAAATTAACTACTAGTTGGAGGATTTACTTAACTCTATTTATTCATTATATTGTTTTAACTTCTAAACAGGTAGCTTTTTTATAGATTTATTCTATTACTTAAAAGCATTCAAGCACCTTTTGAAGTTTCCTAATATAATGCAGGAGAAAAACAATAAAAATGGAAAAAACTCTCTTATGAATCTTAAAAAAAAAAAAAAAAAAAGAAAAGAGGTAAATAGTCAGGATTTTGAGGCTGTATTTGCATGAAGGGTATCTTTTTCTCTCTGTTTACAAGCTAGGCATAATATTGTTGTGCACCTTAGTAAGTAGCCCAAACAGAAACTCATCATATTTACCTTCTAAGGAAGTTTCTGTATTGCTCTTGTCTTGTTTGTGCTGTCACTCTCATGATATTTTGAAACACTTCTCTGTCCAATGCCCATGTTTTAACATTACTGATTGCTTTGAGAAAACAAAAAACCAAGAACAAAATCAATGTTTTCAAATTATTTGATGGATGATATTACAGTTTGAGGTCATGGTACAAGACAGATGAGCTCTTTCAAAAGGCCAAAGGCCAAATTTTAAAATATTCAGCATCTATTGCAATCAGACTTTTTTAAAGAAACTCAACTCCCACTCAAACAATGCTCACTAAAGTAAGGCATAGATTTCCAAATGGTTTCTCCATGGAGCACTTTCCATGCAACCCCACAGGCTGAGTAACCTTGAAAGTCTAGCCATTTACCATGAGCACAAACAGGGCTGAACACTTGGGAAGATCTACTCTTATCACGGACAGTCACTGCACTCAAAAGCTGCAATCTGCAAAGGAGCTGATTTGAAAGAAAGAAAAACTTGGGTGAAGTTTTCCAAAATCTATGATGTGGAATACTGTGTCTTGGATTCATCTCTAATTCAGATTACATGCAAATGTTTGTGTGTTATCCAATAAGATAGAAATAACAGAGGTCAAGAAATACATTTAATTTCATTTAATCCTGTGATCCTCACAGAGTTTTCCTCCAATGTATCCATCTTATAAGGAAATAAAAGGTAATTGAAACATTAATGATTACCTTTCAAAAGATAATCAAAATATTAATACAGTAAGCATGCACAAGATTCAGCATCAAAGATGCAAACTACTAAGCAGCCTCTCTGTGCAATCATTCACACAACAGAACACACTGTGTCTTTTATTTTTTTTAAGCAAAAGAAGGTGATTCTGTTTAATTTAATCTCTTCTTTTTAAGGATGTTACACCATATTCAGCAATTTTCCTTCTGTCAGAAGAAAGAACAAAACGGTTTTCACTGGGATAAAGGAAAGCTCCAGAAAAATTTAGAGCAATTTACTTCCTCAATTTATCATAAACATAAAACCATTTTTACAGGAAAGAAAAATACCAGTTTTTAAATGATGCACAGTCATTGGTTGTTGTACACATGATATAACCATATACTCTGCCATTTATCAAAATAGCTCAAAAGATATTTTTGGATGCTGGATGGGAGAACAAAGGTATTGCTTTGGTTTTGTTTTTGTCCTAAATGACATCTTTCAGTTTACTTTTCATGAAGAAAATATGGCAAGAGTCCAGGCTATCGCAAAATATATTTCCTGTCTCTTGCACCTTAGCTAAACAAAGCAGTTATGTGGCTAGAAAAAAGCCTGAGGTCTCAAAGGTGAACTCAGAAAAAAAGAAATTCAGAAACACAGGAGTAAATCTCACTGCCAGTTTCAAATACAGCTACTGCATGTGAAGATGCTGCTGAGTAGCAGCAGCCATTGAAAAGCTGTTTGGATGAAGTCCTTTACTTGTCACTTCTCAAAGACTGCGGGAAAAGGGTGTCAGTAGATCCAGCATCAAGAAAGGGTTGCCACATGTGTGTTTACTATCCATGCTCAGTTATGGCATTGTACTGCTCTTCCTCCACAAGAAACACGGGAAAGCTATTGGGGAGGGGTAGGTTTCTGCAGTGATTTCAAGTATTCAAATACTCTTTCTTGTCCATAATTGGACAATTCTTGTCCTACCTCAAAACCAATTAATGTTAACAAAGGTCTAAAGCAGCTTGACATCTTATTATGCAGAAACACTACTTTACAATGCTAATACTGTACAGCAGGCAAAAAAGAAAAGCAGGGAATATATTCAAGTAGAACAGCATGCTAGTAGAGAAAAGTAATCACATTACTGATGCTGCTCTGTTTATCAGGCAGCAACAAAAACAGATTACATGTAATAACTTCCCTCTGCACAGCCAGCAATGATTAAGTGCCTAAACTGGGTGCAGGAAGAAAGACCAAAAGCTTTTAAAGCAAACAAGTTATTGTTTTATTCCATTTGCCCCTTATTAAGTCAAGATGAACTCGTCATACTTACTGGTGGTTCAAAGGCCCTGCAGATTTAGACAAGAACGGAAATTAGTCTTCAAACACAAGTAATACTTATGGAATGGTGAAGAGTGGAAATATGATGAACTTAATCATATTTGGTCATTTACTTGTTTGTCACAGAAAAAATTATGGCAGGTTAGAATAGGAATCAAGGGTTATTTAATGGATGAATACTCAGGAAGAGTTTGTATCAGCACAACACCTAACAACTCCATCGTGGTCAGTCTGCAAACATGAAATGCAAAAAGCATTTGCCCCAGAGAAGCAGCACCTCCCATCTGGAAGTTTCATCTCTCCCACCACCACATTTGAGGTCAAAATCAAATCTCTCAAATGCCAGCTACAAATGGATCTAGGCAAGACCTACTAACATAATGACAACACAGAACTAAAAGAAGTACAAAAGGAACTAATTCCTACATACTATATTTCCTCTTGAATTAGACTTTATCTGCTCTACTAAAAACACCATGGTTCTAATATCTTTTCAAATTCACTGTAATTTAGCCTCAGGTTTGCATTTGACACAAGCACGTAAGAGCCAAAGACCATCACCACTACTAAAGCATCCAAAATTAAAACACAATCCTTCCTTAGTAGTTAGTATGGTACAGATCAGGCTAACCAGCATACTTTGGAGATGCCCAATTGTTCAGCAAGTGTTACGCTAGACCTGGAACCATATTCATGGCATAGTGTTATTAGAGTTCCCAAGCAGAAAGAACTCAAGGAAGGAAACGTGAGCTTACTGCAGACAATCAAGACACGCAAACATTTATGAAATGAAAACTTCAAAAAGAATCTGGATATAACAGGGACCTCAAAAAAATACATAGTTTTCACTTTGAGCAACGTTGTTATAATTAAACTTAGGTACCTTTCACAGAAGCTGTCCGTGTGCAGTTGTATAAAATGGCTAGTTCACCAAATGCTGTCCACACAGGTATTGAGGATAGTAGCTTATTCTGCTGAAAGACTTCCAGACTGCCCTCTGTCAAAAATCATCAGGATGACAGGTATTAAAAACTGTGCTCAAGTGCACAGAGTAAATGGAAAACAAATCAATATATTTCTGACTTTGCCGCTCCCTGGAACACAGGAATGGGAGCAACGATGCAAACAGTGCTTTGAAACACACATACAAACCTGTAGAGATTTATTTTTTTAAAATGTACTGCTAACCTACAAATCTGCTCTTTGAAGGGAGGGCCATTGTAAATTCTAATGGGATAAATCTTGGCTGCAACAAACCAGTCAGATAGTCTAGTGTGGTGTAGACAAACTTAAGGTCTTAAAATGGAGTTCACTGGAGAAATTATTCATGACGTCTGTCTGTTCATACACATGTATGTGTATATATGTGCAGAATGCAAAGGAGAAGGCAGAAAAATTAAAAGCACAATAAATCTTCCTTCAAGAAATTGTTCTTAAGCTTTACTACAAATCTAGTAAAAGTCAAAAAAACTCTGAATTTTGTGTTATCCTAACACAGTTACCATCATTTTTTTCACACTAAGCCATCTATATGAAACCAGAAGACAGAAAATGTTTTTCCAACATATACCAGGATGCTTCTAGCTTAAATATTCCTGCCTCAACAGAATATACTCCTTACAGCATGAACTCCAATTCATATGAGTCTCTGGGCCTTTTAGTGTCCAAAATTGATGAAATATGCAAATTAATTTTTAATGGTGAGATGATGAAAGAGACAACACCTCTTAGGAGCAACTTCCATGGGTTAAACTTGGGGTCCACTAAGACTGATCTGCAATTTGAGATTTGTGTGTAAGCACAATAGCAGTCAGCATAGATGACTGCAGAGAGATTATTTCAGACCAGTTGGCATTATTTTAGGAAAGCTTTTTTACCTTAAAGCTTTTTGTTTGCATTGTTGTTTGTTTGGCTTTTTCTTTTTTTTCCCCCAGAAAAAAATCCAAATAGGTCTTTAAAAAAAACCCAAAAAACATTTCAGCTTTGAGAACAGTAAATGCAGACCTCACCTCCCAATTTCCCATACACAGGAAACTAGTATAAGCTCTCATGAATGTTGAAAGCAAGTTTATTTCAGAAGTGGGTTCACCACTGAGAAGTTTTCAATATTTTAAATAATCCCTGTTCTTCCTTCTGAGAAAAAGGGCTTGGCTGCATGAACAAAAAGAATTTTCTTGCCTCTAGGTTTTTATAAGTGAAAGAGGTAATGAATTAGCATTAAATCAAGATTCAAGTTTCCAAGGTGCTTTTTGTTTTTCTCACTCTGTTTCATAAAAGTCACAGGTAAAACTTGCATCGTCATCAGGTCCAGAATAAATTATTTAGGAGCACAAACACCATCACTGTGGCTTTCTGCCAAAACTTCTGAGCTACTTTCCTGTTTCTTGCACTCATGTGTTGTACAAGAAAGCAATATTTACCTTTGAGCACAAAAATGTGATTGCCCGGTTCTCCCTGTCTGATGATGTAGCTGCCTTGCTGAAAAGTCCTTTCATACATACATTCCACCATATCTCGTGTCTGGTGAGGCTCCAGTCTCTTCAAGAACTGATTTCTATTCAGGGCATCCGTGATAAGCTTCTTCTCACTGGTTGCAAACAAAACATCAAAGTTTAAAATACCCAGCATGGTTGTGGTATATTATTCACCAAGCATTGATTCCCCTCAAGATGCTCCCCCTTATTTCTCATACTTGCATGACCAGTACCACTGAAAAATATTCCAATCCTTGCAGGATTTTACAATCCTTGCAGGAAGACAGGCTCCCCAGAAAGTTTTGCACCGTTTCTCACGATATTCTTTCCCCACTGCACAACTCAGGTATGTAGCCTTGCTTATCTGAAGGAAAGAAATCTGAAATGTATGTCTTCACATAGCACTGCCTGCACAGGATTGCCAGTTTGTTATAGGATCAGGCCAACTTTTCTAAGATTCTAAACCATTTTTTTCTAATATCCAGCAAAAACATAGCACCAATGATATGAAAGTCAACACTGATTGTACTAAAACCTCATCAAGAGTTTCTCTTTTGAGTTGTGAAAAAATGCATGGAAGTAAAAGTATGCAAAAACATGATTAACAGGTGTTGCTTTTTCTTAGGAGAATGTTAGAAGACACTGGTGGTGGGTAAAGCAAAGAAAGTTGTTGATGAGTGTGGCTGAAAAATGACTACAGAGTACTTCCCTTGCACTGGTAAAATAACATTGATCCTGTGGCATTCCCTGTTTATAGCTACGAAACAAATTTATTTGAATGTTGTCCCAAAATTCACAAAGTAAGTCCAGGAGGTGGAGGGTTAGTGCTGATCCCTTCTTGCACTGCTCTTTGCCTTCCATCCACAACCCTGAAAAACTCTTTCTACCCCTACTGTGCCCACTTCCTTTGCACAGATGACAACAAACAGCATAAATGCTACTATCTGAGTAAAAGTCCTGTATAGTTTGTTCATGTGGGATGTCAAAAATGTTCAGTCTCCTTAAGAATGACCAAACATGGCAGAATCTTCCCAAAGCAGGCCCTTTCCTCTACTGCTTCTAAGAATTTTTAGACTATAATTGGAAGTTGCCAAGCCACTCTCCATGATATTTGAAAAGTCATGGCAGTCAGGTGAAGTTCCAGGCGACTGGAAAAAGGGAAACACGGTGCCCTTCTGACTTGGGTCAGATCTGTCAGAGCCCTGAGGGCAGTAATAGGTCTTACCTACACTGCTCAGCCTCTCTTGGGACCACCACACATCCTCTGCCCGCTGGAATGCATGTTCTCTTTAAGCCCAGGCATGGGCATTCAGTTCTTGTCTGGGCTATGTTACAGAAATAATTGATTTTGGTTTTGTCTTCTGGATGGGTATTGGCCCAATATTGTAAGTACTTTGTTTCTGTCTCTTGGCTAGAGTTTGCATTTGATTGATTGCTTCTTCTGTGGGACTCCTGATGGACCCTGTTATCACCACCCTGCTCAGCCTACCCTGCCCAGATCTCGGGGATGGCATCCTGATTAGTGAGGGAATTGTCTGTGCTGTAGTAACCTGGTTCACTTACTCCTGTGGAGCAATCTTGTTCTGGCTGCTCCCTGAGACAGTCTCTGTATCATTTTCTGTTGTAGTAAATGCACAGGTATGAGTGAGTTGTAAAGACAAGAACAGTCTATTTGAGCTGCTGGTGGAAGACTCCAGTGGCTGGATTTTTAAGAAGAATAAAACACGGGAAAATAAACAGTGGATGAATCCACTCATAATGACTAACCAACTGAGTCAAAGCAGGCTATACATACCTACTGGGCAATCTATGAGCTCTCACTGAACTTGTGTATGTCCTGGGTCAAGGGCTTCCTATAAAGCAGTGCTTTGAATCCATGTCAGAAATGAATGCAATTAAACAACTGCTGCACTGATGAAGCTTTTATGGTTAGGTTTGCTTTATTGCTGAAGTGAAAGATAAATTCTGCCTTTAAGGCCCCATGTTCCTAACATGCATGTAAGGACGTGTAACGAAGTCAACACTCTGACAGCTTTCTGGAGGCATTTAAGGTTTACTCTTGCTTGTATTCATAAAACAATGCAAGGCTGTCATCAAAACTAGGTTATGTGGGAAAATCTCCTAAGGACAATCCAGGAATGAACAACCACAGGGCAAGTAAATACCCTTACAATGTTACTAGCCATATAATGACTGAAAATAAGTAAAGGGTATGAGATGAGGCAAGAAAACAAAATCAAGTAGCTACGGTAAGGACTGTGTTTAGAAATGGAGATCATAACTTAGCTTCTGCTGAAAGCAGCAGGGTTATTGGAACATAAGCTCTAACTTAGTTTTCTGCTAAAACCAAACTTCTAATTTAATTCACCCTGGCCTGCATTGTGCATACAATACTGCAATAAAATACAGTAATTCCATATAACCAAATACTTAAAATGAGGACAAAAGCTTCCAGAACTACATAGGAGGCTATGCTGTTTCCAGGAAGTGCAGTTGGCCACAGAGTGAAGGACTCATGAGTATGGTAAGTGTAGCTCAGGCTCTTGAATCAGTTGCTTGCTGATTTCTGGGCATCCAGCACACTGACAGTTGTCTCTCCATTCGTCTGTACCTGCTCCACTTTTGAGAATGGCTCCTGGAAATAACTAGATGTCCTGAGAGGACAGAGGACATTTAGTCCAGTACTTGTGCTGGTTGCTGTCCTCATGAGTACTACTTAAAAGGTAAAAAGGGGCTGCATAGAGCCACAGAACTGTTCTGGTGTTGAGGTATCTCTTGGTCCCACCTCTAGGAGGACTTTTTTTCACTGCCCAGAGCCAGCTTTGCCATAGCATCCTTCTCCAGGTTTTGTTCCCCTACCTGCTGTTAGCTTTCATGGAAATGTTCCCCCTGCCTCTTTCAACACATTCCCAGTCAAACTCTAGAAATAGCACCTGACAGCCTAAGAATAGCTTTTTGTGAACAGGATTGGGAATTTATTCTCATCATAAGACAGATGCCACCTCACAGGTGCAAGGGTACAACATATGTTTTGCCATATGCTTTCTCTTAATGTACCTTTCTGCTACTAATGAGAGATTTTTGGCTGTCTGCTGGCATTGACTGGTAAAAGACATCAATGTCAAGGGTCAAGATGGTTCTTCCCCAGTCCATAATGGCTGATAACAGAACTGGGTCGTGGTCCTGAGCCCATAATAGGAAGGGACTTGATAAAGGCAGTTTAAATGCTGCTGATGGTAATAGCATGCTCTGTAAGAACACAGAAAAATGGAGAACTATCCTATAGACAATGAGACACCTAGACTGTTAACACTGCAAAGGTTAAGAGATTAAAAATATTTTCCATTTGAAGGACTTTTTGAAAGATCTGCTCTCATATACCATGTTAAAACTCTGAAATCTTGAGGCTTTAGTTAAATTTTCAATGCTTAAACTGCCATTAAGGAAAAAAAACCTAATTTTTTTAAATGATATGGATTTACCCAACTAGCTCAAGAGAAGAAAGAACATGAAAAAACCCCCTCATATAGGATAGATAAGAACCATTGAAAGCTTCTAAAATTTTCATTAAAATCAGTCATGCTGAGATACTCCAAACAAAAGCATGGCACTTAAAACCCTACTAAATGAATAGCATAACATTATGCCATTTGTTTTATAAATATTTTTTAAGGGACGAGTGGCACTCTGGACTCAATGCAAATTCAAGAAGATAGCATATTTCTTTCTGAAATAACTGCATTCACAACAGTGTAGCAACACTGTGCAATTATCTTATGCAGAAGTGGGGCTGCATTAAGTCCTTTCTCTATAAAGGAGAGGCAGCCACTGATATCAGCAACTCTAAACGCTTCTACAGACACTGTTAGGCTAAAGGATCAGTATTTGCTAGTTACAGTGGACAGAATTCTGTAGATAGTAAAGGTCAGACTTTGTTCTTACATGTATGCCAACTGTCTGAACTTAACCTACTACAGTATTTGCTGCCCAGGTAAGAAACCAAATGTTTGTACCTTTCAGCATTTGGTTGTCTCAGTAGGAAGGTGATGGTGTCAAACAAGTGTGTATCACAAGCTTATCTAACTCATAAGCAGAGTAGTGCATAGTAGTACAGTTTTGTGATGGGGTTTTTTGGCTACATTTGCTTCCAAAGTATTTGGAAGATCAAATGATACTTTGGCCACTATCACATCAAAAGATGATGTGTATTACATTTAGATTGCTTAAGCTGCAATACTTGGTTTTGTTCTGACTGCTGCACTTAGCTAATCAGCTGGCTCTTTTCTTGCCTTTACTACTCATTGCTGTTACAATTCTGTCTCTGAAAGCACCCTAGAAAACCATTTGGTGGACAACAGTACAAGGATCGTGCCAAGGAGAAGACAGGTAGGTGATTACAAGTAGAACACTCCTAAAACAAACAGTGATTTAAACTGCCCAGGTACTTGTGATAAAATATTAATGCAGTTCTCTCACTCTTGTGGAAAAACACTGCTAGCTGAAGTTCTCTGCGCTTTACAGTGACTCAGGCAGCCTTTCTGATTCACAAGACACCCTCTAATGTGTAATGCTGGACATGATGGATGAGAAATCAAGTCTCATAACTCTCAGGTCTACTATGGTACACTCATATATGCCATGATTTTTTTTAACAAAATAATAAAGCTTCCTGCAAATCTGAGGCACTTAAGCCACTAGCTGAAGTCCAGATAGATTCTGGCTACCACCATTTTAAAACAGATACTCAGGTTTTGTCTACACTGCAAGGTCCCTATGTTTAAGGATACCAGTCTAATACATCTGTCCACAAGGTCAGCTGGGACCACAGATATTTCTGTGTCTTTCAGAGTCTAGAAAGCATAATTGGATTCAAAGAGGAATAAGTAAAATTCAGTTCCTACACCATGACTACTAGAAGCTGAAGGACAGGAGGAAGCTAAGAGGACAATCACACAATACAAAATATTTCATTGCATTCTGCACCAGACCGAGTTGAAACTGGGCTGACAAACTTTGTGCACAGCTCAGGAACAGTGTCCTTATTGCATTTGGGAGAGCTGAGCTGGGGTCATCTGCTCCTTCCCAAGCCATCCATGCTGTAGGATTAAGAATGAAACCAGGTGAAAGCATCCAGGTACCTTCTCATCAGTGTTCCAGAGGACAGCTTAAGCTGTGAGCACTAGGCAAACCCAGACCTAAGAGGTTTAGGTCTAGCCTAGAAGATGCTTAGGTTCTGCTTAGCTGGCTGTAAAGATAAATCCCAAAAAGACTATAGAGTCTCATCTAAAATACAAAGCCTACCCACCACTCTTCATTCTGAAGTCTGTGGGACACACATGATTCTTGCTTAAAGAATCACACAAACTCAACCCACATTTCACTACCACAGCGACAAAGCCTATATGAAAAAGATGGTTATTTTAATCTTGATTTATCATGAGGACAGTATATCATTGTGACAAAAGTATTATCCTTGTAACACAATCATATAAGCCCTCTGAAATGAGCTCACCTGGAATCCTTTCGGACCGTTGCTTTTTCAAGGGAAAACATGGCTTTCCTGCTCAAATCGTACAGCCGTGTTGTCGGCTCTGCAGATACACCTTCCTTGGCTCCTCTCCTCCTATTAGCAGAAACTTTCAACGGAGAAGGCTGAAGAGAGAGCTCTCCTTGAGTGCTAACAACATCCTGGAGCTTGTTCAACTGTGTACACTTGCTCTGAAGTTCCTTGGTGAGTTCTGCTATGACCTTAGTCTGCATAGCCAGCTGTTCCTGAAGCTCAGCAACATGACTTTGACTGTCTTGCAACTCTTGGTCTTTTCTCTTCAGCTCCTTTTCCAGTTCAAGTATCTTGCTGCAAAGAACATCAGCTTGCCCACTGATCACACTGATGCCTAGGCATGGGTCCATCAAAAACTTATGGTTGGCAGCACAGCCAATAGCGAGGTTTGCTACGTGTCTGTCTGACTGCCTCAGATGCTTGGGTTTCACTAATCTATTCCCCATTTTGTCCAGAGACCTAGGCAAGAAAATAAATTGGCAGTTTTATTTCGTTCTCCAAGAAGAATAAAAAATAAAATAAAAATCATGGAATGGCAAACAATGACTGTAGTATTTAACTGGCAGCTGAATTTGCCATATACAACTATAGCAAACACAGTTGATTGCTTTCATCTTTTCCAGTCCTGCAAGTCAGTGTAGTAAAGGGCAAAGAAAAGAGGTAGGTAGGGTGCTAAAGACAAAGCAGAAGATCTGATGGCTATCACTTCATTTTTGTGACTCAAAGAGATGTGTAAGCTTCTATCAGCCTAACAAAGATGAGACAAACAGCAGGAAGCAGAAAACCTCACACTCGACTGCTGAAACAAGAAAATTGTTGGAGGCAAAAAAAAAAGTTGGATCAGTTCTCCATTGAGGAATAATTATTGAGTACACAGACTAATTTAACCAGTTGCTGCATATCAGTCTGACATAAAGGATATGTGGTTATTAAGAATAAGTGTTAAGAATAATTTTGGGGAAAAAAATTAAGGATTATGACCATACTGATCAGAAGAGGAGTCTGGCTAGCTTGTAACTGTCTCCAAACACAATCACAGGGAGATGCCCAGGAACGGGTATCAACAGGAATGAGCATATAGGCAGCTTGACTGAAATATTCTCTGAAATTTCAGATTTTCTGGGCCTGATATGTATTATTTAATCCTCAATGGACCTCTAATCCTAGTACTTGTTTCAATTCCCTTCCAAGCCTTGTAAACTTCTTATCTGTAGACCATGGCAGGACCTTAGCGAGGAGTTGCACAGGTCTGCTTCTTGCATGAAGAACTATCACCTCCTTTTATTTGTTTCTTCCAGTAGAAAACCAAGGATGCCAAAATTAGGAAAAGCCAATTTCAGAAAGACTTCTCTCTATTAACCTCTTCTATATGATTCTGTAAATTTCTAGGCTAGTTCTCTGCCTGAACATATGCTTGAATTCTTTCCCAGAACGACAAGCCCTTCCTCATACAGACATCACTCCAAAAGTTTGACAAACCCAGCTGTCTTTTGCTGATTACAAAATCAGGACAGCACAGAGTTAAACCCAACTTACCCCTATCAAGGGCAGGCAGCTGGCATAATTTCTGCATCTCAATAGTTTAAAACTGGCTTATATATGTTAGTGTAACAGCTGCTATTGCTGTCAAGGAACAATTATCTTTTTATGGGGAATTACCCCCTTCCATTGGCTACTCATGAAAAGTGACAAGGCAAAAAAAAAAGGTCCTGGACTCCTGAGAACAGCTGAATTCCAAGGACTCGTTGCAAAGAGCAGCCTTCAGTAGATTTGCAGAGGCCCATCTTCTTCCTTGGACACCATCTTTGGCATATTTTACTGTATCATTTTAAGAGGATCAAGGAAGATATGCCTGCTGCTTTGGTCAGACTGTATTAATTGCACAAGCTGATGGGGGAAAAAAAATAACATGTTACTTTTGAGACTAGTGTTCAACAATCACCAGCCCACTGTACACCAAAACCAGTCTTGGGGAGCAAAGCCTGCCTATAAATCCCACCTGTGCACCACAATAGTGGCAGTACAGTTTGGTTCAGCTTAGGCCTAAGGAGAACTCCACCAGGAGAGAAGGAATGAGCTTAGGGCCCTATTGTTCAGGCCTTAGCTGCACATAGAGCTTTTCCCAAAGCCCCTGACCAGGTTCCTGTCCAATTGTATTCTGCTATGGCAGAAGACAACAGCACAGAAAATACCTGCCTTCCTTAGATGAAGCACAAAATTGTTTACTTATAATCTGATTTTTGCCTTATCAATAAGCTATTTTAATAAGTTTTATGAAATTGCTGGTGCACTAACCAGGCAATCATGTTGCTATTGTGATCAGGCATTAGTAGGCCCAAAGTAGCTGTTTTTCTGCCTCATGAATGCACTACAACTTTTTCAGGATGAACCCCAAGTTATATGGTTAAAGCTAATCTCTTTTACCATTTCATTGGCACTGGATAAGAAGAGGTCCCTGACAAGGTACATCGATCAGACAACAAGAAATAAATTTGAAAGCTTCAGCAATTTCCTTTGCTGGTTAGTATAACCATACTTCTAACAGATGCACAATTATGTTCTGGTTTACAGCCTTCAAAGAGTTAGAATTGAAATAGTTGACAAGGTAACTTACATTGCAAATCTAGTTTTCCTTAAAACAGTCTTTCTTCTCAATTCTGTCTTGCTTATTGTGACTTTGCATAATATTTTTCTTTTGTCCTAATTTCCCAGATGCATTTTGACAGCTGGTGCCTTAGCTTTTTAACAGGGTAATATGTCAGAAATAAAGGCAAATCTGTATTGCACAGGAGAATTTAAACAAATTGCACATCAAGGTACCAAACCAAATAACTCTGAAGAGGAACCTATGTATCACTAAACATGGTTTAACCAAAGATCTTAGCTCAGCATGCAACCATACTTTAAAAAAAAAAAAAACAACAAAAACAAACAAACAAACAAAAACAAACAAACAAAACCCAAACCAAACCAAAACAACAAAAAAAACCCCAACAAAAAACAAAAACCAAGCAACTTAAACTAAATGTTACAATACAGAAAGTAGAAATTAAGATTATGGGAAACACATCATCACACACAACATGGTAGCATTCTCTGTTACTGCTGTCACTGCAGTGACAGTCGCTGCATTTCAAATAAAGGATATCACGTACACTTTAAAATTATCTTTATATAGGGCAAGGTGACTGCCCCAGGGCACAGAAAAACCTGCTAACTGGATTGTATCCAGAAACAACAGGTTTAATGTGTGATGGTTAAAGTCCCTAAGATATTAACCCCACTAGAGAGAAAAACGTTAGGAACTTGTCTGCCCATTCCATATGCACAATTAAATGTCAGTGTAGAATGGAACAAGCCATGGGATTGGCCACTTGTGTAGGAAAGTCACGACCAAGTATACGGCAGGACTGAAGAAAAGACTGACAGGTGATTTTGTTAATTCAACATTACAGTAGTCAGTTCTAACAGACAACTTAAAACCTTACGCCTCCGAGGTCTGACCAACCTCTCCCCACAGCTAATGAGGCAAAAAGCAAAGCCAGAGCATGCACTGTGTTTTACTACAGGGCACCTCACACGCTCTTTCGAGGTCACTGGACAGACGCGGCCAGGGACCGGGCAGAGTCAAAACCCACGCGGGGAGCCGAGAGTGCCCGCCGCGGGATGCTCACGGGATGCTCAATGGATGCCTAAGGGATGCTCACGAGAGCCAGCGCCAGTCGAAACCAGGTCCGCCCCAGGTCCGCGGGGGGCGGGCGCTACCGGGCCAGGACCCCCGCCCGGCCCCCGCCCCACCGGAGCCCGGCGTCGCCCCGGAGAGGCCGCAGCTCCTCCGGGCTCCCCGGCAGCCGCTCCCGGCCTCCCCCGCTCCCCGCACGCACCCGCCGGCGCCTCTCGGTGCCTGCTGCCCGGTCCCTCACCTGCGTGCTCAGCTGGCCCCGGGCCCCGATCCAGGACGGTGCTGGGCGGCGGCAGGGACGGAGCGATGCTCCCTCGGAGCCGGGCTGGGCGGTAACGCCGCTCCCGCCTGCTCGCAGCCCGTCACGGGCGCGGGGGGAGAGGGGCGGGGGCAGTGGTGTCCGCCCGTCTCTCCCCCTCTCCTTCCCCCTCTCTCTCCTCCTTCCCTCCCCTCTTTCCTTCTCTCCTTCCCTCTCTCCTCCGGCGGTGCGGGGGCTGTGGGGGCGCTGCGCTGTCCCCCGCCCAGGGAGGGGCAGGGGCTTGCAGGGCGTGGGGAGCCTCCGGTGCGGTGCCTGGGCTCGGCAGGGAGGCGGACACCCCGTCCCAGGCGGGCAGGGACAAGCCGGGCTCCTCAACGCATCCCACTTGGCACAGAGGTAAATGCAGGGCCCAGCTCGGGCCATGCTGACAAGTGTTTGCCCTGTTCGCTTTCTGCTGCCGTATGGATAGGTCTTGGCGTGACTATCGGGCTGTAGAGATTCTGCAGCCTTTGTAATCTGCAGCTGACCCTTAGGCACCAGTACGCAGCCCTCCTGCAAGGAGCCTGCTCGTGTCCCGGGGTGTGTCCTCACTCGGGCTGGAGCACCACGGCTCACCCCAGAGTGGAGCATTGCCTCTGTGCTCAACACTGACTCTGGGTACAGTACAGGTTTCACAAGGGCTGTTCTCTCCTGTGCATATCTTTATGTTGATTCAAAACATCTGCCTTCAAATCAAGGCTTGCTAGACACAAAACAGCCTGACAAAACAACGGTGAAAGGATTTTATAACAGGCTGCATGCACATCCCTCCTACTGATGCTGTCAAGCAAACTTGGTCTAACCCCAACCTGTAGCCCCTAGGACACTGACTCTATAATTTTCTCCTCTACTCCTACCATTTCCATTTGAGGCTCTCTTTCTTTACATTGACCCCAAATTCTTTCCTGACCCACAGTTAAGAAAACTTTCCTGTCTGACCATCCAAGAGCCACTCTGGCAGCCACACTCACACCACCCCAGGCTGTCACTGCTGGGACTGAAGCCCCTTCCCAGCAGGTGGCTCCAGTGACCCAATGGGTGCCCTGCTTGACCCCCTGCACACACCACACTCATACAGTCAGACAGGTTTCCCATAGCAGAGTCCCAAATGTCTTAAATAATTTAATGGTGGTGCAGCAACACCATAACAGCTCTAGCTGCTGCCTCTGGACAGGGACCCTCAACAAAGGAGTCACAGGGCTTTTATACCCGTACAGTCAGTGCAATGATTCCTCACTGCTCTTCACGTTCCTTGCATGTGCCTTTTGATCTGGGGTCTTGTTGTTTATTTGGGTTCTACGGAGTCTCTGGGTGACGGCCAGACCCACAGGTCCTCATGCCCTCTGTCAGGCAAAGGGTTCGCTCCAAGTCACAGCCCCATGCTTGGGGCTCCAGCCATTCCTCCACCCAGGGTACAACCTGCGGCTCCCACTGCAGCTGCACACCGGGCTACCGGCACCAGATGCATTTCTCAACACCATTCACGAAATTCAAATTGTTTGTCAAAATACCAGCCAGAGCTGGTATTGCACTTATGTGCAATTCTGGCAGCCACATTAGCAAAAAATCTCTACAAATATCTATCTATTTAATACTCCAGACAACTCCTTCACATACATCAACAGCAGTTTACCTACCTCTAAATCTTCCTGTGGTTTCAACGGATCTCAGTGTTCAGTATGGCTTCCACAATCACTGGCAATGTCTGGGAGTAAGCAGCTCACATAAATCCTAACAGGAACAGCCTGAGAAGGGCTCTATGTTCTTCCACTTACAGTGTTCTCAATCACAAAAGAAAAACTTATAAAAAAATGTTGGTCATATACATTTCACTGACTACTCAATACCTCAAGACAGAAATGTTATAGTAATCAGAGAAGCATGTGATGAGAAAAGTTGTCCCAGTATCTACCTGCACTCTGCAAGTGAGCTGCTCTGGGAAGCACCAATTGACTCGGATTCCCTGCGGTGTGAGGCAGTTTGACAGCACCCTCTTTTCCTGCTGCAAAGTCCATAAGAAGTGCAGTCAGGAATCTGGAGACTGCTCCCTACTTATGGTAAACCAGGGATACACGGAGTCTTGCTCTTTGTTGGTAGAAGTGGAAAAGGTAATGGGCACCCCCCCGCAGTTCACCTGCCAGGAGACTTCAGAGGTCAGCACCACATACTTGAAGCCAGCCACTGCATGACAGAGATCAGGTGCAGGTCACTGTCTGGAAGGCTTCATGCCTGCTAGGGCAAGTATAGCTGTCACACCTGTTCTAAAAATTCCTTAGATATGTTACAGAGCCCTTTTTCCCCCCCTCAGAACTTGTTTCAGGGTAGCAGTATGTTTGGGTTACGATTAGGGATGCTTTGGTCAATCTAGACTGGAAGTTCATTTGATATGAGGTAGCTTAAAAACTTGGAAAACTTGCAACTTGTTTTGGTCTAATTGTGAAAGAAAAAGCTGTACAACCACATTACACAAGCCCTATATTCTATAAGTCTTAGTGTCCTGTCTGCAAACTGCAGGGGCAGCAATAAACATACAAAGCACAACAGGAGTGTCCTGTTGTTAATCCTTTCTGTTTGTACTGCTGTCATAGCAAGAAATGGATGAGATATTTATTGCCATGAAGGATTGAGGAGCAGGAGCTTGAAAAGATGGGGATTTAGATTGTATCTTGCTACTGCTGAGTTTATGTTTTGAAGCAAAATAAAATTGATGGTGTTAAATGGTGCTTTGCTGGTGTTTGGTTTCTTTTGTGCTTGTTTTTTTTTGTTTGTTTTGGTTTGGGTTTTTTTTTAGATAGAAATCAAACAGGTAGGGATTACAAAGTAACAATGCTTCTGCTTCTTTCATGCTTTGGGAAATATTTCTGTATTCTAAGAATTTTGCTCTAAATTTCGTGGCTATCCTGTTGAATGAGTAATCCAGAAGATGGACGTCAACCTGAAACACAACACAGTCTCACCGCCACTGAAATTCCAGAAAAAGAGTTTTGTTTGGGGTTGATCCATTCTTCCCCTCCACCCCATATAAAAGATTTTTTGATTTTGGTTTTGGTTTGTTGTGGGGTTTTTTTGTGGGGATAGCGGTATTTTTGTGGTTTTGGCTTATCTAGCACTTCTGGACAGTAACCATCTTTGGAGCAGTCCCATAATTAAAAATCAAACAATCAGAAAAACATCGTTTGAAAGCTGAAGCACATAAATCAACTGTAAGTAAATCAAATACCTTGACTCTGTGTGTGGATTTTTCTCTTGCACACTGGGTGGGAGAACCTTTTTTGAACAACATCCTTGGCGAGAGGTGGTGCTGCAGTCCTGGCCTGAGGCTGGGATCATGACAGTGGTTGTTCAGAAGAAGCAGATAACAAGAGAGATCCTGCTTTTCTTTCTGTCACCAGTTGCCAGAAAAATCCTCCTCCTTAGCCTGCTAGGAAAGACAGCTTCTCATGCTGCTAAAATGATCACTGGGCAGAGTTCACCACATTTTACTGCCTCTCTTAATCACTGATCAACAGATTGAATGACGCTAGTCATTAGACAGATATAATAAAGATTATGGCATACAAAAGAGGGACTGTACGAGGGAAATGGCATTGCTGCTTAATTCTCAAACAGAAACCAGTCATTTGATTACATGAAATAATGGATATTTATTTGCCATCTTTTCCCCTAAATAATAAACAAGCCTTTGAACATTGCCTTAGGCAGTGCCAGTTCACTCCCCAGGCTAGCTTCTACTTGGCCATAACTTCCTCCAGCCGAGAATACTCTAACCACTTGAAAGGAAATCACAGCAAGGGCACATTCTGTGGCAGGTTAATAGGACTTCTGCACAGGAAAATTCTTGCCCCAATCCCTCAGTTTCACCACTCTCACTCACTTTGACAAAAGCAGGATGAATACTGCAAGCTGGAGCAGTGCAAAATCCTGGAAGGAAAAGAACTGCATCAGAACTTCTCCTGACACAGATAATTTTGCCACCTTTGCTGGCTCTTCTGCTTTTTTTTACTGTATTGAGAGCAAGCTACTTCTTGCCCATCTTCACAAGATGTTGAGCATCAGCCCAAAGTCATCTGCTACCCCTCAGGTATGGACTGTGAACGTGAGCCATAAGGGGCAGCTAAAGGGCCTGTGCTGGTATGTTAAAGAGCTTCTGGGCCATATAAATAATTCTGGCTGAAAAAAGTGCTATTACCTGTCTGAAACAGTCCTGAGCAATTAATTTGGACCATTTCTAGGTATAAATATATAGTATGTGCAGAGTCCTTTGTGCTGGCCTTCTACATACTGGGTCTAGATCAGTTCCCATCTGCTGTCCTCTCCCACCACAGATGAAGAACATCTCAAAAGCAAAAAGGAATACAGGTTGTGTGTACTCATTACAGCAAGAATCATGCAAACTGAAAAGGCTTTAAATGGAAAGAGGTAGAGTAGCTATGGGCTGGCCTATGGTGATACTGTCTGCACTGTTTATCTCACCGGGCAAGTTTTAGATTCCTGTTATAACATCTATAATCAACGGGAACTCTGAATTACAACTTCTCCTGTGGTGATATGGAGATACAATATTTTCTATGTTCTTAATGTTCTTCAAGAGATAAAACTCACTCATTTCTGTCCCTGGTCAGCCTTTCAAAATTGAAATTCCAATATTGAAAATATTTTAATATGATTTTTATAATACTTCAAAACTACATTTATTTGACACTGGAAGTAAAAACAAAATGGTAATTCAAAGAGAAGGTTAATATTATGGGAGAAATTTTGTCTTGATTTGACCCAACACTTACAGTATAAATCAAAGCTTCCTGTGAGGGTTGTATCTTGCTAATGTTTTTCAGGAGTAGACATATTATAAGTTGTAAACAAACTACCACATTCTTTAACAGGAACCCAGTTACAACTGCCTGTACTATTTCTCCTGGAGCAACCTGGAAGATACATCTTTTATAACAATACAACTGTATTCTTATAGCGTGTCTAAATGCACTGTGTGATCTTAACAACTACAGTCTAATTAAAATGCTACAAGAACATTTTCGAGGTAACTATTTAGTTTTGTAACACGACACATAACTCATGACCATTTGCAGTGGCAGAGAGCACATCCTGATTCTACTGAACCCTCTATGCAAAACCATATTGACATCATACAGCAGTCACACTGAGGTGGATATAGAGATAACTGGTTACTCTGCTTCTGAATTCCATGACCATCATTTTAAGGTTTCTTGGGGTCTGAATCAGTGACATACTTCAGGCTGTACGTTTTAAGCACAAGAACTGTCTCATTGAGGCTCCAAACAGAAGCAGAGTCAGGAACCACATCACACATTGCCATAGAAGCTCTTTGCTCCACACCACTTTTGTAGTAATACCTTATAAAGACCTTGGGAACAACTGGTTTTTTTCTCTCCAGTAGGTGCACAATGACTATTACTTCTCTATCTCAAAAATCTTTTACAGTACTCTTTCCTGTTCAAATTCTTTGTTCAGCTTTCCCACACTCCCTTGAGTGGCACACAGACTGTTATGTGTTAATGTTTCTAAGAAAATTAGATCAGGACACTCCAGGATGGCACCTTGTAGAAAAGGAAAAAATCCCAAGACTAATAAAACAAAGTGGAAAGACAGAATTTAATTATAGGGACCAAAACACAGGGGAGCAAGAATTGGAGGTAGATCTTGCACATTACAAAGGAGTCGCGTGCAAGTTCATGACGTGCCTGTGAGTGAGACAGAGGCATGGAAAAACCAGAAGGTCTGGCTCATAAGGAATACTGTACTAAATTTAAAGAAAAGACTTTAGGGAGTTTCCTCAGACTATAAGATCACAAACCTAAGTGTGACATGCAGGTACACATTTTCCTATCTTTAATTACATGTATGGTTCCTTCTATGACTTCTTCATATGATTGTAGTACTCACAATGTCAGCTTCCTTTTGCTGCTGCCCAACTCATTTCCCTTGATTTAGCAAAATTGATTCTTGCTTAAGACCATGCATGATTTTTTTTCCCTCTGTGGGGTGACAGCTCTTTTCAGCCTAGAAGAAAAAATCCAGTTAAAAATGAGAGGCATATAAGCTAAAAGTGTCATGTTTGACCCATGAGGATACACAGCCAGATATCTGTGTACTTCAGGAGTTCATATAAGCAGAGACAGCACAAACAGAAAAAACCCTGCATTGTAACCAGAAATTTCTAAGTGAAAAAGTGTGAGGGAATCGTCTGCTGCTTTAATTCATCAGATTTGATAGCATTTCTTGTAACACTGTAAATGGAAGAGTATTTAAGAGTGCAATTAAATTGCTTTTTATCTCTTCAGGCAGTTTATTTAGAAGATTGGTTAAACACATATGCATGTGGCTTCACACATGCACAAAAGCTCCGAGGTGAAGGTTAACTCCAGAACTAGAAGACCATGGAAGGACAGTGCAAAGACACCTGCATCAGCTACACTCCAGCCTGGACACCTCACTGCTGGAACAGCACAGGCCATGTTTGCTGCATGGACCTGGCAAGGCTGTGTCCAGGTCCTGAGTGGTGTCCTGTCCGACCACAGAACTTGAGCATCTTCAGGACACCTCTTTCCACTGAGTTCTGCCAGTCTAATCAGACAAGACAGGTGAAATAACCATAGCAGCGTTCCCTAACATTCATGCCAAATGAGTACTATCATCATATCCCACACCAACTGAAACTGGAAGAACTTCCCGTTTCCCACCCACTTTCCAAAGAGATCATCTCAGTTCAACATCTCTGATGGTGGGAATATAGTCCTGGACTGTGAAACAAAAGTTCAACAGTAGAGGCCTAAGGGTCATCGCTGACTCAAAGATGTTCAGACCTGGCAATAAAACTTTACAGGTCCCTTTGCATTTTCCCTCCCTGCCCCTTTGTCCTCTTTCCTTTTTTCCCAGCTGCTCTTCTCAGGGCTACATTTCAGTTTTCTGTTCAGTGCAGACATCTGGTGGTCGAGCTCGGGATGGCAGCTGAACGAGGGAAGCCGAACAAGGGAGGGATGCACAGTCCTTTTTCCTGCACCGTGGCCTAGTGGTAGAAAAACCAAATTCTGCTATGCAGCAAGGATTGATTTTCACTTTTATTCCCTCTCTGGCTTGCTGCTCATTTTCTCCCCTCATCAAGCCTCAGAAACCTGCTGCTCCTGCGTGTTTAGAAGAAAGGCCAGACTGTGCAACCAACAGACTGCAAGTTATTTGCCCTTCCTGCAGTGTTACCATGTCTATCACATCCTGTGGCTGTTGGCTCCAGGCACACTGAGGCACATCCAGCAAATGACCCAACAAGGAGGAAGAATGGCTCTGCTCTACAGGCAAAACGTGGACATACACTTCGCTTGTTAAAAAGGAGGCACTCAGGGGGAATGCAGATAAGAAAACCCAGAGACAACTATAATATGCCTAATCCTAAAAAAACTCTCCAATGGAGAGAAGTTCTTGAGTGCTGCAAGAAAAAACCATTAAATCACCAATCAAGATGTCAATTGCTGAATGCTTCTGCAGGAGGGCTACTCCCAGGCTTTTTCTGTGACACTTACATGACCAACCTCCTTAAGAAATATTTTTAGAGCTGTTTTATTGGAGGACAACTGCCCTTAGCACTGTGGCAAAAAAATCAGGATGAATCACATCTGAAGGGGGTATCATTGTCCCATACCTTACTTAGAGGAGTCTGAGGACCTCATGGAAAGCACCATATAAAATGCCCTTCATGACTGTATATTAAACCATTTCAGCAAAACCACCTTCTTCCCTGTTAAAGAAATCATTAGTCTCAGTTCCAACCTCTGTAGTCAAACCATACTCTTGAGGGAATTCTCGGGAGAGGCAAGCTGAAATGCACGTTCATGATGTTGAGAGCTATTAATTTATCTTGCTTCTTATAACATTGACAGAAGAGGACATCTGGAAAACTCTCCTTTTCTTTAGAAAGAGCACAACAGTGCCAGTATCATGCAGATATATCTGAGGTGAGGTGAGATGCCTCCCACACCTGAGGATAAATTGGCTTTCCTAGTCAGCTTGCTCCACCATCCCCATGTCATAGTAGAATCAATCACTCATAGTGCAGCTGTGCAGTAAAACCCACAAGCAATGGGCAAACAGTAAATTGGCAATGGCAGAACTGGCTTAAAACTGACAGCAAATTGTGTCACTTGTATGTAAGCATAAGAAAACACATTGTAGTCTGAAAAAAATGCACCAAAGTTCACATGAACTTTCTGTTTTTCTTGGTTTTGCTTTGTTTGATGGCCACGATCAGTTTGGTAAATCCAGAATAATTGAATGGTGCTCTTAGTTTCACCCTATTTGAAAAGCGGCACAGATGTCTCATAGATGCATTTTGCAAACATCTCTACACTCTGCACTTGGCCCAGATCTGTGCTCTGAAATGGGTCTGACTGGTTGTAAAACTACTTTTTTTCCCCCTCTTCTTATATATAAAGCATCAGCGCTAAAATGCCTGAACATGTGAAGATATATACACACAGACACACAGACACACACACACATACATATGTAAAAGAAGTGGGAAGGGACTGGATTCTGGATTAACACCTAATTTTTTTAAATAATTTTTTATGTATCAACTCCAATCTTTTTCTAGATGTAACTCCTCTTTCTCATTAAACTTACTGTGTCATCATCACAACACTATCATCCTGTGCAACTGAACTTCAAACCCAAACTGATTTCAGTCAGTGTTACCTAGATTACCTGCCACAGTGAACAAAAATCCTGAGAAACAATCCTTGGCTGATCAAGCCAGGACACAAGGAGTAGCAAAAGTGAGTGTACAGCATGTATAGAATACTCCCCAAAATAATGAGTCCCATAGGAACAAAGTAGAAAAATATATTTTTAACTTAAATATGAACTTTGTGACAATGGAGTTTCTAACTGCTCAGCAGAGAGCAATTAACCCATTTCTGGGGCAACAGCAGTGTTACACATTTTATAACCATATCAAGATTTGGTCGTATTTCAGCTATTTATTATATACATACTGAATAAACTGAACATGCACCACCACCATCCTCAGTATAAAAATGGACTGACTCATACCAAGCACATGCTCCTACTGAAAACAAGAACATGTTTATGTGCTAAGGAAATCTCCCCCTTTGGAATTAGAGGTTAAGATCTCATTTTCTCCTAAGGGATTTCAACAGATGCAGGGTAAGAAACACAAACTCACTTCCCAATCCAAGGATTCACACACCTGACTAGCACTTTTTGGCCTGGGAATATAAAGTTTTCTGTAGGGCAAAAAAATGATGACACTCAGGATGACAGTTTCCTGGCCTTGTGCTGATTAGTCACATAACTTCCTGGAGGGAAGGTTCCCACCCCTGGAGATTTTCCAGGGCACATAGGCATGGCTTTAAGTAAGCCATGGTACAACTCTATCTTTCCACTTGGCCAAGGGTGACAGGACTGGTGTACCCAGTCTATTTATTCCATGATCTGCAGCCCATTCCTGGATGGCTTTGTTTTTGAAAGAGCTTTCATTATCTGACTCTAGCTCTAGTGGCACTCTATGGTAACATATATGCTTGTTTATTCCTCCTAGGATGTTACTCCTGTTTGCTTTCCCAGCAGAAAGCTTCTAGTCACCATGGTGAGGGCTGTACCGCTGTGAGACTGCAGCACCTGCCAGCCTTGATGGAACCAAGGGGGCCACATTAACCTGGTGGCCAGTCTTGGTCTAACAGGAGTTTCTCCCATCATGTGTGCTGTTTCATCACTCCCACTTTGCAAGCATGTTGTAAACATTCCACGGATCTCACACGGCCTAACTTCCTATCTTATAGCTTCCCAGGAGAAGCCTGATCTCTGTTCTCTTTCCCTGTGTAAGAAATTCAATCCCTTGCAACATGTCCAGCAGTTTTTGTGGGCCCCCACCTGGCTGCAAATGGTTCTCCATTATGGCCTGATTCCAAATCTATGTGTTGAGGTCAGGCCAGGTGGTCAGCCTGCTCATCATGTTCCTCCTTCTGAATTGCCTTTGAGACAGGTAAAATAATGTCAGGAAATGAGATATTCTAAAGATGACCACAGAGGAACAGTAAAAGCTATTTCTCTTTTGTTGGTATTTTCTGGTTTTAGTTCAGTGAATGCAATGATTATAGTACAAATGAGAATGGGGAGCAATAATGTCTTCACAATATCCACTAGTAATTTATAGCATTTGCAGCTCTGCCAGCCTCTGCTTTGGCTGCGCAGTGCAATGGGGGAAAAGAGTTACACATCACTTTGTATTAGTACATGCTGAAGAACTGCTTTATGTGAAACACAGATCCTCCAGGGTATGTTATATTTGGATGGGTCTTCAGGCTCTCCCACAGAGATACCACGCAGGTAGAACACACATAGAGTAGAAATATAGAAATTTGTAGGGTGAAGGACTATTCCATACTCCATCTGCTAAAGGTAGGATCAACCCTATTTTTAACTTTTCCAGGAAGTGCAGCAAAGAGGGAGATTACTTCACCTGAGATGAGATGAATCAAGTTCTGCAGGTGCCTGGTTCTCTCCAGTGTCTTAAACTACATGTGCGACACCCTGGCTTGTAAGTGTGACATCAGGTGAAACTCTCAGTATACAAAGCTCTTTTGCCTGAAGAGCCAAATACAAATGTAATTTGATACAAAAAACCAATCTCAAGAATGAGCAGCTAATCCCAACCTCTAGCTGTATTCTCTCTCTATCTCTGTTCAGTGTTTCTTTGAAACTTAGTGTTTTTCCAAGACAAGTAATTTCCTCAACTTCAGACAACTATTTTAATGCCATTTTGTTTTCAGATGTTTGCAGCTGGAAAAGCCAGAGCCAGCCTGCTGACGTGAGCTTACTTACATTATATAATTTATTCTATAACTATTCAAAATTGTAAATTAGACGACTTGTCTGATTACAGGAGGTTGTGGAAGCAATGTGATACCAAACTGATACATGAATGGACTGACAAAAGCTGCAAGAATGTGATTGAAAACAACTGGTGAGAGGCAGTAGTTACAACTAACATTTTTGCACTTAACCATTGATGGGGCAGGGGGAAAAGGAGAGAGGGAGAATGAATTTATCTAAAAATATTTTTGTATACTCATTGGGTTAATTCCCCAAGTACTTGAGTATATATGTGTGTGACAGCAGGCTTGTTGCTTTTTTCTCCACACAAAGTTAAAGTTCTTTTTGGGGTTCTTTTGGGTTTTCCACCTCTCCTTCTGCAGTTAGAGGAAATAAAAGAACTATAAGAGAAAATTTATGTTGAATCATATGCCCCATTCGGTCAATCTCAAGAGAGACATTTCAATGAGTTCAATTTTGACTCAGTAGGTTGTAAAATTACAGGGAGAAATCTCTGACCATGATCTTGATGCTTTTGTTTCTTTCATTTTGCATTTTACTTTGTCTCCAACTCAGAATAACTGAACACTTTTCAGCAGGGCATTAAGCAAGATAACATCTGTCATGTGCTGAGGGGACTTTCCCTGGGACAATCACTACATGATGGCCAAGTTGTTCCAGCTCTCACCCTGTCCGTACGCAGCAAACTTCTCTATCCCATGGAAGAAACCCAGAAACTCCTTCTGTGGTGTGCCAGTCCCCTGCCCATTCAGTGAAATCAGCTGCAATATGGGCTAAGTTAAAACATGTTGGTAGAAGTTGAAGCGTATGCAAATAAATCTGTTGCTGGCTGCTGGGTATGGCCACAATCTAAACACATTTCTTCTTGTGGACCTTCATTCTTATTTCCTCAAATCCTCCCAGATTTGTTTCATTTATATCACAAGAGGGCACCCTGCCTCAGACTACAGTTTGTCATCCGCATCTTGAGAACAGGAAAGTCCTGGGACTGAAATGGGTTTACATGGAGAGGGGCACTGAAGAAAGAGTCACAAGGCAACAGCCAGTTGCACCTGCAATGTCAGTGCCCTCTCCTTGGGCTAGAGGGATGAACATTGTCCTTTTTCTTCAGTAGGAAGAAGACTCCTGCAATTTTTAAAACTGAACTCAAAGGTAGCAGACTAAAAATAAGCCACGTAAACAAAACAACTGTATAACACTCTTCACTGAAAACTCAGTTATGCTGGAGCTAGTTGAAATGCAACTCTTCCTTTCTTTCCTTCACTGTAAACTATTCAGACCTCCAAGCAAACCAACAGCCAAAGCAATTTTAAAACTGTTTTGACAGGTTATGGAAACAGCACTATTTTGGCTGCCAACTGCTTGGCTTCCTCCACTGTGAACAAGGTTCCAGGCTCCCAGTGAGAATTGTGCCTGAAATATTCTGTATGCTGCCAGTAGGTGCCTGTAATTGCCCATGACCAGACTTTGCCCTCTGGGCCCCTTTTGCCTCTTCAAGACATATAGAGGGTTTCTCCCTGTAGCTCCTCTGGAAGGATCTGGGTCTCCTGTAGCTCCTGGGGCAAGCCTGCCCATCACAAGTGAAGAGTATCTGACACCCCAAGACACCTGAAGTCCTGCTCTGCTTGTAGGCAACTGAAATACACCCCTGGGACACCAACCTCAGACATCACTGAAACAGCCTGGTTTAAAACAACCCAGGCCTCTGATACATTAATTTCATTACCATATTCACAAATAATTACTGAAAACCAGCTAAATATAAAACTGATACTCTTCACAAGATATTATGCAACTATTATTTTGCAAGGCAGTTAATAAAAAGGAAAGAGTTTTATTCTTTGCAAAGAAAAGCAGCACTTAAATAATCCAATTACATATGCTTCTATTAGGTACATGGAAATTTGTATAGACAGGAGTAAATACAGACTTAAATAAATGCACATTTTGCTTCTAAAGGTGACATTGTTTCTTAAGTATAACAAGTATCTAACACCATAGCAAAAAAAGTGTACTGTGTCCTAAAACTCTGTATTATGGAAGCAACCTTCTGTGATGAATCTGGATTTGTGATGCTCTGTTCTCATACACTTACCTTTCTTTTTTCTTGAAACTTAATCTGGTAATGACAAACCCTGTGAACATCACTCCAGAATATATTTTCACTACTCTTTTGTGTAAATAGCTCAACATGTATTGCAGTTTAAAGTTTTTAATGTAGACCTGTTGAAACAGAGATTCACAGATCAGGTCTCCTTAATGCTCAGCCCTCAGAATTCAAGTTGAATCTTCAAATGAGATCTGTTCTCTGTGATGTTGCTTGAGAATATGTAATGCTGTAAATAACTTTTTTTTTTTGCTGGGGAAAACTGCCTGTGAATACTAGTTCTGCTGGTTATCAAATTGGCTCACACAGGGATCAAGGAACACCACCTGCTACTTCCTCTAGTTCTGATTCTGAATTGCCAAACAGAAGTAAGTATCAAAAAAGTAATGTTTGCTCAAACAGAAATTAAGAAAAATCAGTAACATTCTCCACTGTGAGCATCAGAGTAGATTGTTACCCTCTCAGCAGCAGTAGGAAGAAACATCATGTTGTATGCAGCCCAAAAAATACCCTTTTTTTATCTCATGTTTCACGTGCTGTTTCTTCAAACTATCACCTAAGCACATGGGTAAGTATATTTCTTACAAATTGTTCTGATTTTATACAAACTTCTGCTGTCATACTATTAAGTTACTCTTGTTGGTATTTGACATTATTTCCTTTTAAGCCTGGTAGCAGATATAGCACATCTCTGACTTTCTTTACAAGAGAGTCATTATGGTATTTCTAAGAATCAGTGGAGCTTCTTTGGCAACAAACCTGAAGTTCAACATGTGCATGCCAAACTAACTCCTGTAAGGCAAACTTTTCTTGCTTGCACTTCTTCCTATTCAGTACTGCTGGTCACAATTTGATATGCCTCAGGAAAAGGATGCCAATTAATTTCCTAGCAGGTTCTCTTTTCTATTACTCCATAGATACTCTTCTAATGCCTTTTATGGAAAAGCAGAACTGCAACTCTCTGAACTATCCAGAGAAGAAGAGGTATAGGGAAAGTGTAATTCCTTCTGAAACAACTGACTTTCTCCCAGACCTAATTATTTCTGATTTTCTACCAATCTCTAGTGGAAAGAGTCCTCCTGTATACATTAAAATGAGCAAGAAGCGTAGTTTTTCACATGGATTCTGTCTTGTTTTCATATTTCTAATTTTCAGCAGGTTGTCAGGATTAGAAATGTGGAAGATGGCTTAGTTCTGAAAGACGCAGCAAAGAAAACATGTTTCTCTATTACTGAAGAAATAGTAACCTGCTATCCTATTTTCACAGTTGTACACATAAATAGAAATAAAATAGCTCTGGCACAGGAATGTTGGCTGTCCCAGTGTATCAATACCTTTATGGTTAAACAGAAAACAAAGTATCATTGTGTTAGCTTTAATGCGTTCCACAGAAGCTTCAAAACATATTTTTGTCATTAAAAGTGGGATTATCAATAGATGGATCATCATAAAAATGGGGTCGATCTGTTTGACTGACATGATGAGCTGCTTTGAACAACTTTGCCCCCATCATTCACAGTGTTCTGAATCACTACTAGCCTTGAACTTTCAAACACAGCGCTTTGTGATGGTCTTCTATATACAACATTCTCCCAAAAAAACCACATTTAAAAAGCAGTGAGGCATTCTACATGTCAATGCTACTGAGTTATCAGACAATAAGGACCGGTAAATGGCTTGCTGGTTCTTTCTAAGGGAAGTTATTTAATCTTTTGACCACTTGACCAAACTTTGGGGCCTGCAGAGGATCCTGCTATAACACCAAGACAGGTATTTTGTTTGGTTTATCGCTCTCTGGAATGTACTGGCTCCAGATGCTGCTTTCCTCTGCAGCTAGAAGTCCATCTAAGGACCACTGTCCTTTCCAACTTCTGGACTTCACAAGGCAGGGAAGAAAAATACTACCAGAAAGCAGAAAATCCTGCCCCAGAGCATCACTGGCACTCAGATCACTTTGGCTATATAAATAACCAATGAAAAACAGCTGCTTTACTCACATTATCTTTTACATTTTTCTTCCTGAAAAGCAATCTCCATGAAAGAAGGACAGTGTACTTGGCTTATAATGAGACATCTTTTTGGGTCACACTATAACTAAAACTTTCTAATAAAGGAGAAGGAAAAAACATCCACAAGAGCTTAATGCGGCATAATGACAAAGTGTCAGTTGGTATCACCCTTTCTGGTGCTAAACTCTCACTTCTAAGCTCATTGATCAATTTTTGAGTGTGAAGTGTCAGCTTAGCACATGACTAACCACAGTAAAGTTGTAAATATCCTTGCCAGCCATGTTCTCAAGATAAAAAAGCAACTGATGACACAGGACCCCACGAGCATAAAGCACAGGATACAGCTGCTTGGTAGAAGCAGCCTATCTGGATCTGACTGACAGCAGCAGAACAGAGGCAGCTGTGAGGGAATGCATCTCTTGAGGGATTAACTTTCCCCTTTATGTGGGAAAAATCTGCTCAGCGTGACCAAGATGAGACAGAGGAGCTGAGAGAAAAAACAGACACTGGTGCACTACAAAAGGTCTGTTCTCCTTTTCCAGTAGAAATACTGCAAGAAGCCCACAAGGGAGCCTGCTACACACAACTAGTACAAGGAAAGCCTCCCAGAATGATAGGGAATATTCCCTAGAATAACAGAAGTTTTGTAGTGAATGAAATTTTGCCTATTAGCCAAAAAAAGTTATTTTTAGTGCTCGATCAAGTGCCATTTTCAGCTCTGTCAAGAAGAGTCTGTCTGGGAAGGTTCACAAAAACCACCAACTCAAACACAAAATACCCTCGTTGAGGCATAAGTTCTTCCTTGCTCTTTTAGAGATGACAGTTGTAAATAGGCTTTTGCACATTTTTGCGTGCAACTGATTATTCTTTTCGTGATAATGCCACAAAGATTTTTTCAAATAGGAGAAAAGGGAAATAGCTGGATGATAATGACAAGTAGTATTCTTGCAGGCTTAGCCAGACATCTAGACACTTTGGAACACATTGGTTCACAAGGGCCCATAAGACAGAGCTTTTGTCTCTGCACCACAAAAAAAAAGTGCACCACAAAGAAATAAGCAATGTTTGAGCCATTTATACAGGAGACATTGATGTTGCTTCAGTCCCCATGAAGCACTGAGCATCTGTCAGCATTGAGCTGGGATTTTCAGTTGTGTCTGAACACTCAGCTTGTAGAATTAACGAGTTCTTGTAACTCCTCATTTCAGAGAGTTTGTGATGTTTCCTTTAGGAGCTGGTTGACCACAGAAGAATCAGTCATTTTCTCTCTTATTTGCTATAGACAGATGGGAATGGCTGTTCCCAAGCCAGTGGTTCAACAGTCTGACAGTAGGTCAGGATGTTCAAAATTTAAACTCAGCACAGTGGCTGCATCCAATGATGTAGCAGAGGGCACAGTGAATCGAACATCAAACACAGAGTTCAATAATGGCTACAGGAGCAGCCCCTGGCTTGCCTGAGGCATTCCCCTTTCAAGCACCAGTCACAGGCTCCTGCACCTGCTGCTGATCTTCTGTGCCATGGCAGCAGCCACCTCTCCATACCTTGAGTTCTCTCTATACCAAAGCTCCTCTTTGTGCTCCCTTTTCTGGCCCACAAAACACACAAAGCCCACTCTGTGGACGGAGGCTGAGTAATGCTATTTCTCCTTTTATTTACAAAGGCTTCAATCCAACTGCATGAATAACAAATCCATTTCTAAACCAGATTAGCAGTCAAACTGTGTTACAGTGGAGGAGGGAAGAAGAAAAGTTCTTTTTACAGGTAAGCTAACACTTTGTTCAATCCTCTGGTTTTGGCTAGAACTAAAAACGTAAAAAAAAAAGCAGGTTAATGAGGATAGAAAATGTTTCATCATGGAAGCTCATTTCTTTACCTTATTATCATATCATTCTACTTTCAGAAGTTATGGAAGAGGAATACACAATTTTCCCCACATTTGTACATAAACTAAGCCTTGTCTATAAGCTTTAACAAGAGGGGAAGGATGTAGAGGGGAAGATGGGAAAGACCTCACCTGATGAAAGCTGGGAGGCCAGTCTGTGAACTGCAAAAGCAGTCTTCTCCTTTCAAAGAGTTAGCCTCTTCTTTCTCCTTCACCCTAACTCCATGAATGGGAGAGAAGGAAAGGAATCCTTCTCCACTGGCAGGGCTTGAGGCCCTGGTGATGGTCCTTATGGAATATGTTACTTTCAGCACCTTGTGCCAGCAAACAGGCTGTAGTTAAGGACAGTATCCTCGCTGATGAAGGCTGCTTCAGCAGTTCTTACAGAACTCAAAATTAAAATACTTGCCTGAAAAGTCATGGACAGAACATAAAAACCAGCTCATCTGAAAACTCAAGAGATGCAGTGCAACAAATATATATATTTATTCTTATTTATTTTCTTTTTTTTTAAAATAACAGTGGCAGAATAATTGCAAACACCTTTTTTTTTTTTGCCAGGTATGTACTTTTGCTTATTGATTTGGCATCCAGGGTGATCAATAGCTACATGTTTGGGGTATTTTTCCATCAGTTCCTCCTAGATAGATAGAGTGACCAAGTATTCTGAGCTACTAAAAACTTATTAGGTGTGTAACACAGTGGACTACTTCACAGTCATAAACATAATCCCTAAAGCAAATACACGGGAATACTATTTTGTTCATAGCTGTATTTGAGAAAAAGCCTCTTTTTTTCTTTTTGACATCTTGCTGTTTCAGTCAAAGTGGATTGTGTTCTCCATTGTTAGCCTTTCCAAAAAAAAGCAGTTATAAAAATTACTTAATAAAAACATACTTTAATATTTTAATGCAGTTTGTACACCAGTTTCTCAAAGACTATTCTAGAAAAGTCAGCTTGTTCAACCTAATACAAGAAGAAGGTCAAGTATGGAAAATTAGAGTAACAAAACCATACAGTAAAAATAAGAATGTAACATGTAGTGGTTAGTTGTAAAGAAGTGAACAAAAGTAAAAACCTCCCTAGAAGTTGTAGAGCTACATAGGTCCTATATTTTTATAGCAGGTGTATTTTCTACCACAGCCTTGATTTTTATTACTATATAATTTTTAAATAACTTACAATAATAATGAGTTTGCCTACCAGCAGCCAACTCAAAAACACATTGGAAAAAGAAAAAAACCACAGCCACTATTATAGTGGTGGAGAGAAACTCTCCTCAGCAGCCAATTTGTTGTGTCCAGTCCTTTTCCTTCTCAGCAATCCCAATCAGGCAAAACTTCTGGGCTATATTCAGCTTATTAGGAATGGGAGCTCTTCAATGCAGGCTTGGTTTTCACTGAAAGGAATGGTGACTATTTCCCCTTTGTAATCTGCTGCAAACTCTGCAGAGTCCTCATAGCAGCAAGCTGCAGCAAAAAAGGAAGAATATTTCATCCAGGTGTGAAATGATTCATAGGCGGCATCTGAAATCTTCAAAGGATTCTGTCAGCACTGTTCTCAATCAATACTTAAGCCTGAATCACAGCTGAGGGGGCTGTGATTTTATCTCATCTGTCAGATGTGAGAAGCTGCCTGTTTGTTCTTGAGTAAACTTCTTTCATCGTTGCTGACACAATATCGCAACTGACTGCACATTGTTCATCACTTTGAATGCCACTCAGTGTACAGAAGAATAAACCAAGCCATGCCCCTTGGTAATCCACGTAATGCAGCAACACCAGACATTTTGTGCACTAGACTCTGCCCAGAAGCGCTGACCTGAAAGGAAGAGGGAAATGTAAACAGGTAAAGACAATCATTAGAATGATGTAAATCTTCTCAGACAGCTTTGGAGTGCGTATGAAAAGGATCCTGTGAAGCTGAGACTCGTGTTACCACAGATTTTCATCTTGCCACCCTGTGTAACATGGAGTTGTCTGTGCCCTGATGTAATTTTCTGTCTCCTCCTCAAAATAAGTGGAATTAACCAAATGCAATTGTTACGTCCCCTCGTGATATTCCAGGAAAAACCAACATGGCCTAAGGAGAATCCTTAGGGTTATGGTGTTCAATGTCTCTTTGCAGTGCTGCAGAGTTGTAAGAGTTGGGATGTTATATCCATGGGTACCTCTAGATGTTCACACACCAACTGCCTGCAACGGTGACAAGGACACCTGACTAATGGCCAGTTCCTTGGCATATCATCAGTTTAAAGAGTAAAGTGGAGGTATGGCTTAGGGGGGGAAACACAGACTGTTCCTACACCTGCTTAATTCTACATCTATTTATGCACCTGATTAGTTTTCTCTGCCGCCATGAATTCAACTCAAAGAAAAAAGGAAAAATTAAAATTCAAATGGTAAATCATGGTCTAAAACAATGTTGTAATGGTTCATATATCCTTCCATAGCTAGTAAAAATGAAAGACTTGATGAGGCTATATTCAACCAGCAGTAGAAGAAAAGCCAAAAATATGATTTTGATGAAATTTGTTTTTCCCAGCCTGGACTCCAAATTGTTAACTGGTTTCATGAATGCATTTGGCCCAGAGTGATCTTTGTGCAAACCTCAGCCCTGTCTGAAAGGCTGGTGCATAAAGGGACGTGGTTGCTGCGAAAACATCTGCTTGGAAACCAGAGTGCTCTGTATTGTACTTGCAAGGAGGTAGAGGTTTCTTGGAGTTTAGAAAATATTTTTTTCCTACACTGAGTAACACAAGAAATGAAGATACAAAATTACTTATTCTAATTCCCATTTCCTGAGGGAAAGAAGGACTGAGAGGGTTTAAGATAAAGACCGATTGTTCTATATTTTTCCAAGAGTCTCAGATTGGAGGGGGGATTTACAATGATACTGTGCTCCATCTGTTGAAACACGTAGTGTGCCATTTGGTTTTAACTGTTTGATGCTTGCTCTGTATCCCATTCTGTTTGTTTATTGATCTGGGTAACCTCTGACACAAACCTCAGTGTCTTCCATCTGTCCTTTTCAACGTGATTCTCGGGACTTTCGCTTTCATAGGAAGCCAAGTAAAGTGCTGCAATCAGAAGCAAATACATTATGTTAGGCCTACTGGCATTTTAAAATTTGCTCTCCCTGAAAAGTAGACTGAGTTAAATGAAGCAGGCATGTATTATCCATCCCTCAGATTAGGGCTCCAGAATCCCATTAGGAAGTATAGTATTGCCTATAATTGCGCCCAGACGACACTAACAAACTGTGCATGAGAACAAAGACTACCCTGAGGGGGCAAAAAAACAACTAGTGGAAACTCAGACACGAGTAGAAGAAAGCACTCAAAAGGAAAAAACATTGAGCCCAGGGACACGTTGCTTTGTAAGTAACCAGTGAAGTCCCTCTTTTCTTTCTCAAGCAGCACCCTTTAGTGCAAAGGATCCTGAAATTCATATAAATATATTTCATATGACATTTAGAGGGACATCAATTTTTTTCATTCCATTTCAGAGAAGAGGACAATGTTGACTATCACAGACCACATGCATATAAAAGAAAAATCTTATCTTCTCTGCCATTTTTAAGGGAGAAGGGCTTTTTACTTGCCAGAAAGAGATGTCTCAGGACAAAGTCTTTACTGTGAGGAAGCCACAACTTAACATGGAAAGTGATTAAGCAGTGGCCAATGACATCAGACCTGCAGGAAGTCCAGAGCTCCTTACCATCATCACTGAAGACTGGGACAGTAAGCAAGTACTGCAGAATCTTCCAATCCCTTTCAAAAGGACACTCCACTTGCTTCCATGTCATAAATTCACTGACTTGTTTTGCCAATTCCCAAAATTTCTGTCAGAACAGAAAACAGAAGAGGTGCTATATGTTGAGCTGCACTACTTGCTCTGAACACTTTTTCAAAAAGAGAGAGAGATCTTGGTTTTGAGTCTAAGCCTTGGACTGTCCCCTGGTTTTAAGATAGAATTGAAAATGATCTGACTCAACAACTCAGTTTCTAACTTTTGCGTTCATGTTTCCAACTGCTCTAACTTCCCACTCTTTCACCTTGGTAAAATTGCTGTTATTTATGAATACAAATATAGCAGATCATGAACTGCACTTAGTTTCTTTTCAAGGAGTTGGTAACACTTCTTATGCCAACCTTTAACTTCGATGATGCTCATGCTTTATGTTTGGCAATGAAATACTTAGTGATTTTCACATCAGAAGCCTCTAGATGCTTAATACTGACATTTCAAAATCCAGATGTTTTTTGTTAGTTAGTTAATATGAAATGCTCTATTTTCTTGCTGGAAATTTATGCCAAAAATAAACCCTGTGTTGATGTCATTCATTGATAAACTCTTTCAATTAAAGTTCAACATGCCTCAACTGCGCATGGATTCCCTGAGCAAAAGGACATTCCAGATTATCGCACAGCCGAGCTTCAGAATCAGGATAATTCAGGTCAATGACTACAAGTCAAATGCACTGTAATTTTGTGTGAATGATCCAGGCTTCTTAAGAACTGAAAGTTCCAGAAAACAAAGCACTGGGTAATCCACACTGTCGGGTAACAAGCATGAAATCAGAGGCAGAACTACTGGAAGACAAGAGACTCAGAACTCCTTCACTGCTGCTCTATCATATGTTTCTTCAGAGACAATCTCTGACTTACACGTATGAAAATACTGCCTACATATCCTGTCAAAGAAGGAACTCACCTTTTATATGAGCATTTAAAAATTAAGCTCTAAAATTTGAATACTAATTTGAATGATTTTGTCATTAAGTATAATAAACTTGTGAATTGAAACGTTGAGATGAATTTGAGCACTGGGAAAAACTTCTGACTCTTTTCTCCACTAAAAATGTATGAATATTGAAAGTTTCTATACACACTCAATCTTCAAAAAAACTGCTTCTTCCTGACTATGTCCCAGCTCCTCTGAGAAGTAACAGATATACTCAAATTTCAGTCTAATTTTGCTCTTCCTAGAATTCAGTGGAAGTTGGACCGTGGTATGATTCAGTTTTCTGTTAAAGGGGCTGGCCCTCTATCAATACCCCACCCAGTGCTCTACTTACTTCAAAATTGACATGACCATTTGGAAGACGATTGGCACAACCCTCATTGAGGAAGTAAATATCTTTGATCAAGAGGCTGAAGAAAGGTATCACGATCTGAGGAAACAACAATGTTATTCTCAGTCTGGTCCTGAAACAAGACATAATGCTCTACAGAGAAAAATAAAAGGAAGCCGGGTGGTACAAAAGATAAGCAAAATACCAAAGGACTAAGATCTCTGTGATATATCTCTCTCTCACCACATAAAAATTTTGCATTCACTACATTTTAAAATACATGATGTCTCTCCACAAAGTCCTCCCTTAAATGGCAAGCTAATCCCTATAGTTTTACTTTCATCTTTGTGCCAAACTGCTTCCATTAACTTGAACTCCTCTTGGCAACATAGCTCCCTCAAGATCACAACCAAAGTACCCGTTAGCACTTCATTGCTTGTCAGCTGTGGCTATGAGACGTGTTTAGAACAACAATATGCCTAACATTTTGTTTCTATGTCACATCCCTCTTGTTTTCATTTTTTAATTCTTCCTTGCAGATTCCAGGAGATAAATGTTCAGAGGTGCCTACTTACATGTAATCCCTGCAGGGTATCTCATAGTGTAGCTTTCCCTCTTGACAGGATGTGCTTGGTAAACGAGGGGAGATGCATTAAAGCACAGCAGGGAAAATTTGGGGCTAGCAGCACAAATGGTTTTCGAACTACAACTCCCTGAGCTCATGCAAGAAATTGAACTTTGGTACTCATTGGCTTAAAATGAAGCATTTCCTGCCAACTGAACAAATCAAAGTGTTTTTCTTTGGAGAACGCTGGAACATTCTCACATTCTTAAAGTGGTTCTATTTTCATTTTCATTCTAATAAAATTTTCACAGCTACACATCCTTCTCACAACTGAGGATAAAACGAATACCCCTTATCACTATTTCCATGGAAGACTTCACTGCAGTTTGTCAATAGCTGTAAGTTCTTTCTTTGAAGCCTTAAAACTCACTTTTCTCTGAAAAGAAGTAAGCATCTTAAACTTCTGGTACTTTGAATGATATCTGAACAGATCCTTTGGACTCAGAAAAAAATTCCCTGTATAACAACAGTATAGACCAGCTGACAGCACATGGATTTGCTTCATCTCCCTGGTAGTTCACTCTATGAGCAATAAGATCAGATTTATTAAACACAGTCCTAATATTATATGCAGTTGATGAGCAACTGCTTCTAAGTGGAGAGCAGCTAGGAAGCTGTTTGGTTCCTTTCCACAATAACTGCAACTGAGATTCTGCATTAATGTATGACAAAATAGAGTTTGTTTCTCAAAAGCTAATTCATTTTAAGACTAAAAAAATATACCACCTCTCTTAACGCATAGTTCACAGTCACCCTTGAATCTGGAAGGTGGATTTTGACCCAGTGCATTGCACAAACACCTGATTAATATCACCATTCCCACTAAAAAACTCCAAAGTTCATCTGAAGACTATAACACAGGAAGGGGATTCCACAGCTCTGTCTAGATTTGAGTTTTAGGAAACCTTTTCTGAGCAAGTTTTAAAGTATTTTCCACCCTAAGCCATAAATCACTTAAAATTTAGCACAAGTAGCAGTTATAAGAACAAATTGCTAGCAACCTCATTTCAGTCCTTAGCCTCTCCATCTGTTTTACTGGTTTGTGAGATACAGTTCTCTGTCAAAAAAAAAAAAAGAAAGAGCTGAGGCACTATACTTACTTTATTTAAACAATCAAAGCGACCATTTAATGTCTGCAGCTTTGTCAGCACCAAACTGGACTGGCAGCCCTAAGAGGCTTTTTACAATCCCACCAGAGGCAGAGTTGCTTAGAGTCAGACTTCCAGGATAAAAGTTTACAATGCAACGTAACAAGCACATTTCATTTTGCCTCCTGCCAAGTCCTTTGTAAACATACCTTCTCTCTGTTGCTATGAGCTGTCAGGGACCTTTGAGTGGCTCCACGCAGAGCAGTTCGGTAATTATAGAAATTGCTGGAAGGGTCCATCTGATGCTACAAGGCATGAAGGAATTAAAATAATGAGATAGTGGTATCACCACACACAATCCTTTTTCAATTGAGCAACTATTTCGAAAAGGGAAAAGTCTTCTGAACAGCACCCCCAGTACAGCTTTTTAGAGGACTGTGGTATCTCTTTACCTGTTCATTTCATCAAAAGAGAACCTTATTTTAAAAAATATTCACTCAGCACAACAAAGGATCCAATACAAGTCAGGGGCAGGAAAGAAAAGGCAGGTTTCATGGACCTCCTTTCTCTCTCTCTCAAAAAAGAAGGTAGCTCAACTTTAATTCAAAAGTCAAAATCATGAAACTAAGAAAACAATGGGTTGGCACTAATATTCTGCTCTTCCTAATATGCAGGTTTCTCAGAGCTGATGCATTTGCAATGGCAAAGTAAGATCAGACACCTAAAGCTGGTAGCGCTTCCACCTCACTGCTCCACTGCTCACCTTGATGACATGGCTCACAAAGCATGACCTTAACCACCAAAGTCCAGCCTGCATAATCGGGTCAAAGGAAATAGGGCTGTAATCCTGAGCTGTGCAGCCACCCTTAACGCAAGGAAGGTTATTTTCCACCCAAGGGTGGGGGAAGGGAGCGTGAGGTGGCTACAGTGATCCAGTTTTAATCTGTTGCCAGAACCCAAGTCCAATCTCCTGATGATATTAATAAATATTTCATGCTTGTGTCAAGTACAAAACATTACACTACCTTACTAATAAATACCCTGAATTAACTGATTGTCATTTATAGCAGGATAATTAGGTAGCTGGCAAATAATCTCTTGGGTAAATCACAAACACGTACAGTGCTGCACCTACGTGATCTTTGACCGAGTTCTCTGCCATCTGAAGGTAAGTGTCAATCAATTAATTCAGGACAAATCCTTTAGTAAGTGCAAGGCAGCTGCCTTACAGTTCAACTTGATTTTCAAAGGCAGAACTGCATAAGGTCAGTCTACACAATCCCTCTCAAATATATCTCCCTTTAAAGGGCTTACCCACTTTTTTTTCATAATCCTTAGGAGGTGGTTTTGGAAATAAAAAAATCTAAACAAACAAACTTCAATTTCTTTCTTCCAAATCAAAAGAGCAGAAGTCAGCTGGACAATTCTTATTATGTCTTCTACAACTTCCATTAACAGCACAAATATACAAAATTAAACATGTCATAATGAAGCCAAACTTGTATTTTAGAGCAGTTAAAAGTAAAATGCTATTAATAGTCCCCTGTCCAAATATTGGTCAAACTTACCTCAAGAATATCAAATTTGGCAGTCTTCACTTTAGCCCAGGTTTTCTTTAATCGAGACACAGGACTCATGTTCATCCCAGCTTGATGTAAGAGAAAGAGGTTGTTGGAGTATTATTACAAAAAATCTTTCAAGTAGCTAGGACTAGTAACTATTTCTAAAGCAAAGGACCTATTAACAATAACAAATATTTAACAGAGCTACTCAAGAAATTGAACTCATTGTTTTCTTTAAATTCCAAAACAATATTGGAAACAAAATCTACTCCTCTTACAGAATGAAAGCTCTGAAAAAATGCTATGCTATTATTTAATACGGATTTGATAAAACATGAATATACAGTAGGCAAATTCAAATGAGTGTTCGCAACACCATCTCTTCATTGAAAATGACACATAACTATGAAGTTTTTGCATTTGAAATTAAAACAAATATTCCCAATATTTTCCTATTAGATGTAAAGAGCTGTGAAATTTTTAAACCACTAGGATATTTATGGTACGACAGAAATTACGGAAGACATCAATTTTCCATATTACAGGAAAAGTTACCATTTCAATTTAGCCCTGAAGCTGATTTTAAAAAGTGGGGATTTAGATCTCTCAACAGTTGCAATGAAAACTTTGGTTTTGAGTAATTTATACTACATGGCATTACAACGGTGTTGAGCAATTCTCCACCACTTTCCCTCCCAACTTCACACTGCTGACCAAGCCAAGCAGCAGACTTTTGTGTAAAGCACCATGCTTCCTTTATCCAGATTCAAACAGGGACGCAATATCTCAGTACACATACTTACAAATAATAGCCATTAAGGAGTTAAAGTTGCCGATGTTAAAACATTCCCGTGCCACATCGATGAAATATTCTATCACTCTTGCTCTGTGCTTCTTCTTCACATGCTGCAAGAGATGCCATTACAGTGTTATGCTCAGCAGGAAACTGAGCACTCTGACACATCCCCAAAAGAAACAACACCCCTGTTAAAAGTCTTTTCCACATGTGCCACAGCCTCACACTATTCTTTACATGTAGAGGAACCCACACTATTGTGTTCAAAAGCATTCCGGACAGCAAAGACAATCCAGATGCCAGGCAGGTAGAGAGCAAGGACAAGAGGCAAAGAGGCTCTGCCAAGAAGAAGGGTATGAAGAACAGAAAAAAAGGGAAGAGGGTCCATTCGCAAGCGGCTTTCACAGGAGAGAACTGCAGGCCAGATGCACTCCTGTACAAGAAGGGCTAACCCAGCATAACATCACCACTGTGCCACAGGAACAAGGCTGAGACACCAATACAATGCTGAAAACACTGAACTTATTTCCTCTTCAGACGTGTGCTGACTTCATCCAAATGTGAAAAAGTACAGAGCTGAGAGAATGAAAACTCCAAAAGGTACCAATCCTGAAAAGGCTTCACAGTTTTAGATAACTAGACTAAACAAAATCTTTCAGCACAAGTCCTCGCTCACCATACAGATTTCTGTTGCAACCAAGTAACTGAGCCTGTTAAACCATTCCACATAGGCTTCGAGATTCCGAGTCTTCTTTTGATCTCCATAGCAGCTCTACAGACAGAAGAAAAATAGCAACTTTTAGTGCAGTTTTTGTCTTTTCCCTGAGAGACCTTTTGGCTTTCTGTCTTGCCATTCCCAAACATTGTCAAACAACCAGGAATAACTCATTTACTTAAAGTGACAAAAACCTTAGAGGGAAAGCAGCAGTGATAGTATGTGAGCGTGTTTAACTTCTTTCTGAGCTGTTGGCCCAGTAAAGCACTCGAGCAGGCATGTGGAATCCATCACGTGCTTTAAGTCCTACCAGGATGCTTTAAGGACTTAGAATAGACTTATGCAAACAATCAAAGCCAAGTATCTGCTTAAAGCTTCCTTGAACATGAACACTGTTTCAGTCCCTACTCCTGTTCCACACAGGAATATACAGAAACATAACATTATGCTCTCTGCAAGTGCAGAAAGAAAGCAGAGGCCAGGCCAATCCATGGGCACATTATGTTCAGCTGTTGATGACAAGTTGACATACTGCATCCTAACTTTGGGAGATTAGCTCTACCATTTTGATTGGATTTTCCCTTTCCTGACCAGTGCTATTCTGTAGCATCTTGGAATGATTCCCATACCACAACTCAGGGTTACCTAAAAAGGGGTAGACAGCAGTTTTATCTACAAAATCATTGTCAGAGACCATCTGACTGAACATCAAATTGTAAACTTGTGTCACTCTATTCTGTTTGTCAGTTTTAAGGAGGACAGTTAATTCAAGTTTTAACAGACTGACTTTGGCACAGTTCACTTACAGAGCATTTGTCAACTTAAAAAACATAAAAAAAAAGTCATCTTGCAAATAGCACTCAAGGAGATGACAACTCTATCACGGCCAGTTAAAACCACTGCATCTTTGCCCTTCATCTCACATAGATCTAGAGCTCACTGTCCCCTTTTTGTGATGTATGCCCTACCTGCAAAGTGTCCCACTTGCCAATTTGCTGCAAAGAATTCGGTTTACTAAAAGGAAGAACAGATGTTGAAACTGAGTAATGCCAAAGCCAAAGTTAAACTCAGCCTCTTCCAGCTGTAGACCGCAGCAAATGTGTTTTTGTGTTTTTTCTTTCAAAAAGTCAATTTGTTGGCTGAGTTCTGGAGCTCCAGAAAGAAAAAAGCATTAACATAATGTTTAAGAGGAATACTAAAGCCTTTTCACTATAAAGCTTGATTCTACTGGTCCTCATTTATTGCTGGACCTCACTTCCAGCTCATAGTGCACCTGAGTGAGCTCCATGGTGTTAAATGCTGCATTTCAGAGTTGCTCCAGATCTGCTCCAATTACCTTGTCATTATTCAAAGGATCCTTCTGCACAAACGCCTGGATAAATTCTTCTGGTCCAATATAATTGAGTCTCTCCTAAATAAAGCACAGAAGCAGCCAAGTCATATCCCATGTTAACCTGCACTTCAAATAGAGGGGTAGGATGAAATCATACTTGGAAGCATAACAACTCACAAGCTCTATGTGTGTCAGCTGCTGAGCTAACACGTAGGGATCATTGCAGACTGTGATTATGTCCCTCTGGATGGACTGGGGCTTGGTCTTTAGAACCGTGAGGCGATCTGTGGATGTGGCATCAATTTTTGCAAGCACTTCCTCATACTGGCTGACAGCAGCAAGCTTCCGGATCAGGTTCTGGAGGAGCTGCTGTACGTTCTTCCGATACATCTGTTATGACATTGAACAATCAGGAGACATTTTAACAATGTGAGAAGACAGTATTAAAGTCTGCATGACACCAAAACAGATGGATGCCGATGCCTGTATTTGTTGTCAACTTAAGATAAGCTCTACTATGTGAATTTGTAATATTAGCATTTCATCAGACCAAAGGAAGCCAGGTGAGGATTTAAACAGTGATTGTCTCACAGATTCAATACTGAATCAGTTAGCTCAAGGAACAGCAGAAAAGATGTGCACAATCCACTTCCTGAAAAGTGTCACCAACCAGTGGAGGAAAAAAACAAGAAATGAAAATGCTCCATCTTCTCCTGCTTAAGACCACAGGAAAAAATAAATATGTGGCCATTCAGTGATTAATAAAGGGCCTGCTTCTCTCTGGAGCAAATCAAGACCAGTTTCACCAAAGTAAAACTTGCAGTGAATCTGTGAAAAAGGAGAAAATAAAACCATCTCTCTGTTATCTCACCTTTGCAGGCCTTTCCATGGAGCAGATTAAGTTAACAGGAGTGACAAAGGAGGGGCAGGACAACTCTTAAGCAGACAGATCTGTGTAACCAAGGTGGTTACTCTCCCACATTCCACATACCATCCTAAAGCCATTAAATCAACACCTAAGCGGCTGCAAAAAGGATCATCCAAAATCTATTGGCAGCACACTGTGGTGTGATCAGCCCAAGGCAGCAATGTTTCCTTTATTCTGATGAACTTGCCATTTCCCTCCCAAGCTTTTTCCAAAACGTTTTTTTGAAGGAGCAATATGTTAGCATGGTGAGCCATTTCAAGTGGACTCTTACTGACAGCTCTTAATGGTATCAGAGTTCAATAATTCAGGAAGTGGAATAAGAAGCTACAAGTAGAAGAGCAGTAGAGAACCGGAATAGGAAACATTGATTCTTTTGGATCCTTTAAGGTTATGACTCACACAAATCCAAGCAATCTGTAGAAAAGCAAGGTCAAGGAAATTGCCACTTACTGTTCCAAGCAGTTCACAATAAAACAAGTCAATTTACTGCAGCGCTTGCTTTCCCTTTGTCATTCTGAAGGAAACTTCAAAGTCAAAAACTCCTCAAAGCTAGACTAGAAAGGATTTATAGCTCTCTGTCAGAGTAAGATTGCTCCCTAGTGCTCATTTTCTAGCAGTTCTGTACATCTGTCTTTCCCCTCAGTGGATGATTTCACTGTTTAAACTGTCTGTATAGCCAGAAACTTCACTGTAGGCAGCCCTTCACTCATCTCATTTCACTCTCACATCCACCAACTCAACTTCCTCCAGGCTAAACAGTTCTTTCTTTTCGTGCCAATGGGTATTTTTCAAGTGGGTGTGAGTCCTCAATCTTACAACCTTTTCTTGAAGTGAACTTCAGTTTCCTACCTTCCTTTTAAGAGTACCTATAAAAAAAGCAACAGTATAGGAGAACTGTACAGGGAAAGAGGCCTCCTGGCATCCCTGGAGTGAAGGCAAACCTATTGTCTCTTCACTGTCCAAAGCTCCCTAAAGCTATCTTGCAGCAACTCTCAGCTTGCCCATCAAATTCAGTCTCTCCTTCATTTGTATTTCATACTGCATCTCACTCTCTTGTCTCATCCTCTTTCATCCCTCCCCACTTTCACAACATCAAAATGTGTTTCAGCTTTCAAATTCCCTTTAGGTTTGTTCTCTTCCATCCTTGTTTACAGCCTCTCAAGATCTTCCTCGGCCTTTGGCAGCACTCTCAACTCCTCCCAGCTCTTACCTACATGCTTGTTAATGTGCTGTTTGTTGCCTCATCCATATCTTTATTCAAAAGCTTACATAAGGAACACCAGCCCCTGAGGAACACTGGAAACACGATGCCATTTAGCAATCACTCTGTGTGTTTATAGTTCTTCCAAATGCCACTCCAGTGTCCTCTGTAATCTTACTATTATGCCAGCTACACAAGATCTGCTTTATTGAAACCTTGCTAATTGCCTTTCCACTAAGGAAATATAAGCCTTGGCTTTTGGCTGAGTTTGTTTCAGTAGTTAAAAGACAATCATCAGTTAAGCATCAAAATATTTCATAATACCCCCATGGAACTTTCATCTGAAAAGTGGGACCTAGAAAAAGGTCAAGTGATTTCCTCGTGTGCTTCACGTAGGGGAAGGAATGTGACAGCTCTCCTCTGAGTCCATAGCTGATGCTGTAAGCTCAAGATAATTCTTCCTGGTCTAGTCTTCTTTTAGAAACTTTTCCCCTAACCTGTTATTAACTTTTCCATTGACCTACAGGTCAAAGGTCCAATTCCAACAAAACTTACTTACACAAATAGAAGAAATTATCACCATGGATAGGGATTTCTCAGATAAGCAAGGCTTCCAGGTTTTTTAGCTAGCTTCTTCCAGGCAGAATCACTAAAATGACAAATGCTAACATCCACCAAATTGTGCCAGTCTGCACAATATGGAATTCTGTTATGGGCTTAGGGATGAGGAGAACCTTGCCCATGCTTTGAAAGAGATCTGTTTATGCCGTGTGGTTTCTTCCTAAGCCTAGGTGCCAGACAGAACTTTTAGCCTACCAGCACTTTCACAGTAAGTTAGCTTAACCACCCAGGGCCATACCATGTTATTAACAGCAACAAACCTGCAATATCAAAGCAGCAAAAGGAACGCCTTTTTATCCAATAACTTTGTGTACAGACAACTTACCTCATCCCCACTGGCTATTCTTTGTGCCAACTCCTTTAAGTTCCTCATCATTCTTTCATCTCGGAAATCGTAAGGAAAAGTCTCCGTCCATTCAGTCAATAACTGTAGGATTTTCGGTGCAATTTTTTGCATCCAGTTCTATTTGAAAACAGTAGTGAGGAATGTTACATGTAACAGCAGTGCAGCAAATAGCTAACTCAAAGGAAACAGAATTCCGTTCTGCAGGATACTGTGGAGCATAAGGTTATGAACGTCAGTTAAATTTTTAGGCTTAATTTAATTCAGCATTGGATCACAGGCCAGAGTCAATAGCCATGGAAGCCAATGAAGAGAGTCTCATTGGATTAACTGACCTGGAAATTAGGCCTCAGGTAGGTGGAAACCTTAGGATGACTCCCTTCATTATCAGGAGTGTCTCAGTGCAAGACATTTATTAGTCTTTCAATTGTCAGTGATGAAAGTGATATGTTCCAGTTCTGCCAAGACTTATGCACACACTGCACCATACGCTGAGGAAGCTGTTTATGAACAGGGAAGGGCTGGTGGGAGATGTGGTCGGAGGCTGTCTTAGGCATAGTGACCACAAAATGATTTTTGATTCTCAGTGAAGTAAGGAATAACAAAACCTGTACCTTGGACTTGAGAGGATGGACTTTGGCTTTTTCAGAACACTGCTTCAGAGAGTCCCTGGGAAACAGTCCTTAAAAACAAAGGGGTTCGGGAAGGTGGGACATACTTTAAGAAGGAAATCTTAAAGGTACAGGAGCAGTCCCTATGTGCTAAAAGATGAGCTGGCGAGGAAGAAGACCAACCTGGCTAAACAGGGAGCTTTTGCTGGAACTCAGGGAAAAAAAAAAGGGTATATGATGTTTGGAAGAAAGTGCAGATAACTCAGGAAGAGTACAAGGACGTCGTCAGGTCATGTAGAAAAAAAATTAGAAAGGTGAAAGCTCAGCTAGAACTCAATCTGGCCACTGCTGTGAAAGATAATAAAAAGTGTTTTTATGAATACATTAACAACAAAAGGAAGGCCAAGGAAAATCTCCATCCTTTACTGGAGGCAGAAGGGAACATTGTCACCAAAAATGAGGAAAAGGCTGAGGTACTTGATGCCTTCTTTGCCTCAGTCTTCAACAGAAAGACTGGTTATCCCCAGGGCAGCTGCCCCCTGAGCTGGTAGAGAGAGATAGGGAGCAGAATAGACCCCCTGCAATCCAGGAGGAAAGAGTGACCTGATGTGCCACTTAGACACTCACAAGTCTATGGGACTGGATGGGATTCATCCAAGGGTACTGAGGGAGCTGGTGGAAGAGCTCACCAAGCCACTCTCCATCATTTATCATCAGTCCTGATTCACCAGGAAGGTCCCAGATGACTGGAGGCTGGCCAGGGTGATGCCTGTCTGCAAGAAGGGTCAGAAGGAGGATCTGAGGAACTACGGGCTTGTCAGCTTGGCCTTGGAGCTGGGAAAGGTTATGGAACAGATTATCCTGAGTGTGATCACATGGCACATACAAAACAACCTGGGGAACAGGCCCAACCAGCATGGGTTTAGGAAAAGCAAGTCCTGTCTGACCAACCTGATTTTCTTTTACGACCAGGTGACTTCACTTGGTGGATGAGGGGAAGGCTGTGGATGCAGCTGATCTGGACTTCAGTAAGCCTTTTATACTGTCCCACGGCATTCTCCTGGAAAAGCTGGCAGCCCATGGCTTGGATAGGTGCACTTTCTGCTGGGTTAAGAGCTGGCTGGATGGCTGGGCTCAGAGAATGGTGGTGAATGTGCTGCATCCAATTGGTGTCTGGTCACCAGTGGTGTTCTCCAGGGCTCAGTTCTGTGCCCAGTCCTGTTTAGTATCTTTATTGACAATCTGGATGAGGGGATTGAGTGTACTCACAGCCCAGTGGAAAAGGACCTGGGGGTGCTGGTTGACAGCAGCTGAACACGAGCCAGCGTGTGCCCAGGTGGCCAAGGGCAGTGGCATCCTGGCCTTTATCAAAACCAGTTTGACCAGCAGAACCAGGGCAGTGATCGTCCCCTTGTCCTCAGAACTGGTGAGGCCACACCTCGAGTGCTGTGTCCAGCTCTGGGACCTCACTACAAGAAAGACATTGAGGTGCTGGAGCAAGTCCAGAGAAGGGCAATGGAGGTGGTGAAGGGTCTAGAGGATATGTCCTATGAGGAGCAACTGAGGGAGCTGGGGTTGTTTAGTTTGGAGAAAAGGAGGCTCAGGTGAGACCTTATCATTCTCTACAACTACCTGAAAAGAGGTTGTAGCAATGTGGGGGATGGCCTCTTCTCCCAGGCAATGACTGACAGGATGAGAGAGCAAATGGCCTCAATATGTGCTGGGGGAGGTTCAGGTTGGACATCAGGAAGAATTTCTTCACAGGGTGGCTAAGCATTGGAAGGGGTTGCCAAGGGAAGTGGTGACTCCACCATCTCTGGACATGTTCAAGAAATGACTGGATGCAGCACTTAGTGCTCTGGTGTTCAGTCAAAGGTTGGAACTGCTGATCATGAAGGTCTTTTCCAAACTTAATGATTCTACGATTCTATGAATTATTCAAGTATCTTCTTTTCATTTGTGTAATTTTCTGCTGGGGTGGAGGTGACACACAAAACCCCAAGCATTCCCCTGCAAAGGGGCCAGCAATCTAAGCCACTCTGCAAAAAGTGTAGCAAGAAGCGTAGCTTAAGCATGCAAGACATGTCAGTGTAATTCCCATTGATGTGCTTAACTCATCTTTTCAACATTTTGGCATTGTATGTCAAGACATTCAGAACCCTGAAAGAAAAGCAACCACTGCAGGGTCAGTACAGGATACTTCATAAACAGGAAGCACTTTTGTTTCTAGCCCATGTATTGGTAAAACAAACAGTGCAGCAGAAGCAACAGTCTTCATGGAGGACAGGCTTAGGAGCGTGGAAATTTCCCATGAATGTCAGTGAATAAAGGGACAAATTCTAGTTGCTTGTGTCATATTTTCAATCTGTTTAATCCTACCGAGAACTCTCCTGAGTAGGAACATTTTGCTTTGGGCAGGGTAGAGATGTTTGACTGGCACTAACAGGAGTCTCTGAGATCTTACCTTGTGCAGGCCAGGCTCACTTAGTCTCTGCTGCTCAATGCACAGGTGGCAGACTTTGGCCATGAGCTCATACGGATGCATGAACAGACGTGAACTGAGAAGGAAGGTGAAGATGTACGTCCTCTGCAAACAAGAGGAAGACAGAGAAAGGAATAAATTACCAGCATTTTGATACCTTCTTAAAATGTGTTCCTAACAAATCTCTTCCCAATACTTTACTACCTGCAGAAGAAAGCTCTGCACGTGGCTGTGCCAAAAGCAATTACTACAGAAGTAAGCACTTAGCACTGCTCCAGAATCAGTGTTATAAGCTTGTGCTTGAGCCAAGTTATGCAAGATTTAACCAAAACAAGGCATGGCAGAGGTAGCTTAGCTCTCCTATTGCACACAGTCTTATTGCAAGCCCATTAGGTGAAATCACTCAGAATAAAATTTCAACTCATCTTCTCCTGCTCTACAGTAAACCTTTGCGAAAGTCATTACCAGATTACATAACTCTTTCTAGCCTGACAATGGAATAACATTCATGCTGCAAGTCCAAGCTACTTAGAACAACAACAGAGAAATCTTGTCTGCTTCCACACTGCAAGTGAAAGTAAATACTCCTCAGAAAAAGAACAAAAAATGGTGCCAGTTGACCAGATTGTTCAGCTGACTCAATTTTGACACACACACCATCTTTACTATGCTGTGTTTGCCTGTCTAACCTCAGTACACTGCACACCATGAGCTTGTACGTCCTTTAAGAATCCCCAAATACTGCTCATTTCTCATGGTATTGTTTGTCTCCTTGGTGAAAGGGGAGGGAACCACATAGCTGAATTTTAAAGAATAAAAACTAGTAACTCTTTCCGAAGTTACAAGAAAAGGGTCATTTTATTTTTCTTCAGTTTCCATATGTCATACATCTAACTCATTGTGAGACGGATATTCAAAATATCCATTGCACTCTCCACATTGCCAGTAGTTAAATATCTATGGAACCCAGAAGAAAGATTCTACAATGTTCCAGACCTAGGAACTTGGAATAAATGATAATGTTTGACCAACCAGTGTCTAAATTGCTGCATGTTTAAAGTTTACATTAAGCATTATTGCACAAGCACTAGCTTAACCACAGTTCTGTACTGCTGCTAATTCTGACCCAAGTTAAAAAAGACACTGTCTTGGAAACATGAATAGATCTATGATAGAGGCTGAATATAAGCAGGGTTATGTCTTCAGAAGGAGCCTTTCAACAAGCAGAGATGCAGTTTCATCATCCCTTGGACATAACCAACTGCCCCTCTGCCACCTCTTGATATCATTGTTTTTTATCTTCATTTCTAATAATTATATAAAACATCTCAATGCACGGTTGTGTCTAGACAGGCCAAAAATTCTCATATGACAAACATCCTACTCTCACATCCAGCCTCTGCTGATTCCAAACAGTGTGGTACTAGTTCAACATTTCCATTTCAAGATACATGTGGATCTCAGATGAACAATGGGAAATATGCATTAAAAACTGGTTTTGAAATAAATACTTTCACCCTGTCATGCTGGTGGTCATGCCTTTCTGCTCACCTTACCTGACAGATTTTTAAGGGTCAATGGTACATACAATCCATTAAACAGTAAGCCAGTCTAGGCTTATATTATATAAATTATTATAATAATAAATATTATAATTTTTATATACACGTATAAATACAATAAATTATAATAATAAAAATTATAAGCGGCTCACCAGAGTTGTGCACCTTATAACAGGAGTAATAAAGAATTAGACTTGCTAGGTGAGGTGAGTTATTGCACGCTGCACTCACATAAAGCACACGTTCATCCTATTGTTGCTGATCAGTCACTTGAACCCCTTCCTTAGCAATTTGATGTGACACATTCTGCTTTTGCTGCACACGTGACAGTTCCCCTTTAGGAGACGCATCAGGCCAAGCCATATAGTTAGCTGGGTGTATAGACTTACATCAGGATAGTAATCGACATTGGGTACTAAGTGCTGGATCAGAGCTTCCAGAGACCCGGACAGGAGATTGTTGTCATGATAACAGAGCCCTCCACAGTTGTCCTCTTTTGACTGATACAGGTTCCTGTTGTAGCCGCTGCTGTCAAACATAGCTGCAAAGGGAGGTGTCTGTGGCATCTTTCCCTGAGGAGACACACAAGAGAGATAAAGGATAACTCACAGAAGGTACAACATAAGAGGCTTTCTACTCTCCAGAGATAGTACTGTGAGAGGAAGGAAACACAGTGTCACACCGTGGGTTGCTTGCACACAGCAGTAAAGACTGTACTGTTTTCAAGCCTGTGCACATATCTCAGGAAAGGGCCTATCACAATTGCCAGGTGCTTCTTTTATAACTTGTTGTTTATTCATTAAATGACAGGTAAGGCATCAGGGTTAAGAGTTAGAAGGAGCGTACAAGAATCCTGACAGGTTGTGGGAACTCAGACTTTCTACAAAGCTTTTGGCATAATGTTCACCAACAACTCTGGGCAAATCACAGAAATAGCTACTACCTAAGAGCACCCGTCTGATGGGGAAGCATGTCACAGGGTGACACACCCCCAGCCAGTGCAGAGGGAGAAAGACTGAAGTGAAGCCTCACAGAGGTTATGTGAGAGGAGAGCCTCCTTGTGCAACATGACAGCCTTGTAATTGCAATCAAAAACTCCCATTTCCCAACTCCACCCTGGTAAATCACTGCTGGGTTTTTCCAATTACACTGTGACAAGTGTGACCCAGGCTAAGCCTGACGCTTCAGCACATCTGCTCCACCTACTCTCTGAGTGGCTCTACAGACATTTGGAAAAATATGCCCGTGTATAGGTTGCTTACCAATGTTGTCCACTACCACCAATGATATAAAAGCCAAGAGCAGACTCAGAGATCTGTTAAATCTTCTCCCCAAATTCTGTGAAAATTTGAAAAATCCAGCCCTATGTTTTCCAGCTTAAGGAAAAATAAAACGATTACTCATCAGTCTGCATCTCAGCGCCTGTGGAATAAAAATGTCTTACCAAGGAAAAGATCAGTCAGTGTTGCAGGCTGTTCAGTTATCCAGAGCAGTGGGTGGGCAGCAATGGAACGTATGACCACCCAAGATCTCTTTTGGTGATGCAGTATGTGAAAAGGCCAAAAGATAAAATCTCTCTGATTACTTGAGTGTTGAGTTATAAACTCCTTCCTTCTCCTTCCCTCTCCCCTGCCTTCTGGGAGTAGCAGTTCTTGTCAGTTTAAGAAGGTAGGTTTTACAGCCTCTACAGCGAGCTAAGTTCATGCCCGGTTTTAACCCCAAATATGTGCTGTTTTTAACTCTACTACAGCAGTTCCTGGGCTGTGGGTGCTAATAGGCATTCAGGGAATGGACAGATAAACTGCAAAAAAGTATTGCACATCGCCTCCCATCCTCCCCACAAGCCTCCCATCCTCCCCACAACTTCGGGACAAAGGAGGTCAAACTGAGAAGACAATATCCACAGGCTGCTGTGCTCTGTGTTGACAGAGCATGTGCGTGTGCATGAGAAAAGCATTAATGCCCCTGAGCCATCATTGTAAGTGCAGATGCTGTTCCTTTTCTCTCCATTGTATCAAATCCTATTCGGCAAAAGGCTCTTTTAAAGCCCCAGACCTCAGCAGACACCAGTCTGTGAAGGCACTCCATTTTGAGAACAACTAGTGATGTGAAGCCTCGAGATAAATAGTGTGCTGCCATCTGTGTGCTCCACAATTCACAATAAACACTTTTCATAGTGAGCCCACTGGAGATGAGAAGCTAATAAGTTATTAGCTAGATTCCTTAGCTAGGACCTGAAGCACCACACACAGAGCCACAGACTTGCTGCTGCTGGCAGCACGTCTGGACAATGGAGACATTCAAACTAGCATAAGACTGAGTGGTTCAGTAAGTAAACAGTAAAAGAAAGCCAAAAATGGTTGCAAAAACAGAGAAAGACAGTGAAGAGAGGAGGCTCTACATGACCTGTGCTAGTCCCACCTTCCAAGGCGCCAAAAGATATCTGCATCAAAATGGAAAGAGTAAGGAGTCCACATGTCTGAAAAGTGACATTAGACACAGTGCAGCTGTTCAACCAGTGATTCAATTCCACTCAGACCAATGAATTGGGAGAAGAGAAGAATAAAGTAAATACACGTGCCGCAGCATGAGAGCAGGAAGTGCAGGACTGACCAAAACAGGGTTCCTGTAAAAGAGAGTTCAAATTACTGGGCAGGTGAGGTGCAACCCAACCACGATCATGCTCTGCAACAATAAAGCATTCTGATGCATAAAGACTCCTGGACTTTCAGGTTCTCTGCAAGGCTAACACAATTTAAGAAACAAAAATTACTGAGGAGCTGACAGGAACCTTCTGTAGCATTTCCTAGGTTTTCACACTGTGTATGTAAGGCCACAGACTTGAACAACTCCAAACTACTTTTCAGCCCACAAGCACTGAAAGATGTCTTATTTGCACCAAAAATCATGATTCTTTCCAGCTACTGTAGTGAAGTTTATTCAGTCAAAATGCAAGTGGTAGTGAACGGAGTGTTAACACTGCCACCCACCAAACATTCGTAGCACTCTGACTCCAAGGTAATACACCACAGGGAAAGTGAGAAAGGCTGGTTTGCATCTGTAAAACATCTTGACATCAATATTGTCACTATAAAAACCCCAAGAACACTAGTTTCAATCCAGATCTCGTATTAGCATAAACAGCCTAATGCAGGGTGAGACTGGAATCTGCAGGGGATTTAGCCAGCCTAGCCAGCAATTAGTAGTGATTTCATACAACCTTCACCACCCAAACCAGACAGGGAGCATCTTAATCCACTGGAAAAACCTCCACTTCCACCATATCACTAACTTCTCATATGGGAAGAACTGAAGGAGGTGTGAATCCCTGAAGGGCTTTTCTCTGACATATTTTATACGTGCACAGTATATATTACTAACCAGTAAAATACGAGACTTTTTTGAAGGTCATCCAATGGTGCTTAAATTCTAATAACTAACTCCCAAAGGAAACGAGATCTTTCTGAACCTTGTAGCCCCTAACTCTTCTGCATAACAATTAGTCCCAGGACCACGTGGATCTTCAGACAAAAACAAATTTGAGACACAGCCTCCTAGTGCCTCACCCAGAGGAAAGAAAAAATCATCAGGTCATTAACAGATGTACTGATTCATAACAATAAAATAAAATTGCCAAAAGGTACAAACTCACTTGTTTGCTATTTATTTCTGCACGCTGCTTGATTGAGAGGGCTCAGTTGAGATTCAGTGAGGCACCAAGTTGTAGTAGCTAAGAGATGATGTGTGTGCTCTGCTTTCAGACACTGGATTTCACTTCTAAGTGAACAGGACAGGACACGTTTTCCACGCGATGAAAAGGGATGATATCAAAGTGTGACAGAGATAAATATAGCATAGCCAACAGGATGATTCATACAACACATGTGCTTTTCCAGCATGACTCCTCTATTACCTTGACCTTGACTCTTCTGCTGTATTTTATATGGAGGCAGAGACACAAAGCAGCATGCTTAGTTCTAATTAGAAGCTTCTTTAGCTAAAGCTTCACCCAAACCCTGCCTTCAGACTAACTTGAGTGGAACTGAAATTTGGTAACAGAGCAGAGAATGGTCCACAAAAATGTGGTGTATAGAGCAGAAGTATCTTCGGACCTAAAAATATTGTTGAAAAACAGCAATACAACATGTGTCAAGCAGGAATTAGACAAAAAGACAGGAAATATGACTATAGCGAAAAACATCCCAAGAGATAAGAACTGAAACTTTTTAACTGGGCTTTGGAAACATTTGGCTAGTAATCACATGGAAAGCTATTTATTTCTCCTTTCGTTTCTTTTCTTTTTTTTTTTTTCCTGTGTGTAAAGATCTGACTTGGAGGAAAGAACAGTGAAATAATTTCCTGGCTTTACCAGTGATGTACTCCTGTGACAGAGAAAAGTCGGTAATTCTCTGCAGTGGAAAGAGGAATACAACATTTTTTCTGCAGTTAGTATCATTATGGAGAATGTGAGACCTTGGCATTAAGGTCCAAATTCTGACTCTGAGCAGCCTTTGACAAGAAAGAAGTCTCAACCTTCCCAGTAACAACAATGTAAATCGAAAGTCAGAGCCAAAGATGATGTGCTCAAAACCCTCCCATTTCCTTCAGGAGCTGAGTTCCAGCTTGGCAAAATTAAAGGAATCAGACGTAGTGTCCAGGCTGCCAAGTGCTTGTCTAAACCTCCATGTTTAGCAACAGAAAAAAAAGTATCTGTTTTCTACTATAAACAGTGGAAGGTTGCATTGGTTTGTCTTCATTTATATTAAAGAGCTCAGGCTGCACATCAGATGTATAAAACAAAACCAACAATGTGAACAGCTTGTATCCTTTATAGATGTACCCACTGACGATTTCAGTAGTAGACACAAAAGGTGCTTTTAAAGCCACTGCCAAAAATTTTCAGCTCCTTTGTTATGTACAGTCATCTCCCACACTATATCCTCAACCAGAAGAATGGTGTCTGAATTTTTTGTAAGTCCCAAGGCACACCTCTCCATAGAAGATGAAAACTTCAGAAATGCAATTAAATCCCCTCAGAGCTGCTTCCCTATACAGTCAGAAACCCCTACCCACATTTAGCAGATGATTACCATTCATCACTGTTTTTATAGATGGCATCATAAAATTGAGGTATGGAAAAAAAATTCTGATGGGGAAAGGACTACTGATACTATCAGCTTGCACCAACCTGGGAGAGTCTGAGCAGGTCAGAATAAACCTCAGTTTTAATATATAGAAAGTAAGTAAGGAATAGGTGCTTGCCAGCAACATCCAGCTTTCTCTTAAGCATTTCTGAAGAGTGTGGGGAATTTTAGGTGATCACAGAATCACAGAATGGTTTGGGTTGAAAGGGACCTTAAAGTTCATCTAGTTCCAACCCCACTGCCATGGGCAGAGAGACCTTCCACTAGACCAGTTTGCTCAATGCCCCATCCAATGTGGACATGAATGCTGTCCAGGATGAGGCATCCACAACTTCTCTGGGGAACCTGTTCCAGTGCCTCCCCACCCTCACAATAAAGAATTTATCCCATATATCTAAGCTATATTTCCCTTCTTTCAGTTTGAACCCATTACTCCTTGTCCTATTACTACAGTTACTGATGAAGAGACCCTCTACAGTTTCCTTGTAGGCCCTTTCAGATGTTGAAAGGTTGCTGAGAGGTCTCCGCGCAATCTTCTCTTCTTCAGGATGAACAGACCCACTTTTCTCAGCCTGTCTTTGAGGAGGGATGTTTTAGTCCTCTTATCAACTTCGTGGCCTCCTCTGGACTTGCTCCAACAGTTCCATGCCCTTCTTATGCTGGGGACACCAGAACTGTACACTTTCCCCTTTTTAAAAATCGGGGTTATATTTCCCTTTTTGCAGACCCTGGGAAGGCTGCCTTGGAGTATCACATCCCCCACCAGATCCTCCCTGTCAGCGAGCACACAAAATCCAGCATTGCACCTCCCCTTGTTGCCTTCTTTATCACTTGTACGAGGAAGTCGTCATCGACACATTCCAGGAACCTCTGGGATTGCTTGTGCCCTGCTGTGTTGTCCCTCCAACAGATATCAGGGAGGTTGAAGACTCCCATTAAGACCAGGGTTTGTGACTGTGAGGCCTACAGAGGGCTTCATCCACATCCTCCTCCTGATTGGGTGGACAGTAGCAGACACCCACTATAACATCCCCTGTCTCTGCCGCCCTTTTAGTCTCTACCAACAAGCTTTCAGTTGGCTCTTCATCCATCCCCAGGCAGATTTCCATACACTCTGGCCAGTCACTGATATAGAGGGCTACACCCCCTCCTTGCCTCCCTAGCCTCTTTCCTAAAAAGCCTATAACCTTCCATTCCAATACTCCAGCCATAGCAGCCATCCCACCACATCTCTGTGATGCCAGTGATATCACATCCATACAGGCATGTGTACATCTCTAGTTCCTCTTCTTTGTTCCCCATACTACCTGTGCTTGTGTAGAGGCATATGAGCCAGGCCCTTGATAAAGCTGACTCGCTCCCTGGAGCAGCTGGAATACCTTTGCACTGCTCTGGGCATCCACCCAGGCTACCCAAAACAAAAGCACACCAGACACAGAGGCCAGTGGTCGCATTCCGTACAGCTCCGTGTGTGTGCACTTTGCTTACGAAGCTTTTGTTTTTCCCACTGAAAGGTAAAGCGAAATTCTACAGTCCGAGCTATTGAGAAGGCAAGAAACCTGAAAAACTCCCAGATCGGTGTTTCATGTGCCAGCTCAAATCTTCCTGCTTCCACTCTTCATGAAGCATTTCCCATACAATTCTCTGAGTGTGACTTCAGCACCAACTTTGATTTACAGTTCCTTCCTAGAAATACTTCTTCTTAACTGTATCTTGTAAGAGGCAGAGTAAAAAATATTATTTCATACTCACACAGGAGATGAAAAGAGGAGTGACATTGGCTTTTTCCTGTCTGAAATCGAGAGCAAGATTAAGGACAACTCAGAAGGAATCCACCCCAAAACAACAAGAGGATCAAACTATCTATAGGGGATACTGCTGGACAGTGACATAACAATAGAAATACGTCTTGCACAGTTGTTGGTAGGGCAAGGGAAGACCTGAGGTAGACATAAGAAACCTGACTGAGCCTTAAAGTACTTTTTCATTTCCACTGAAACAGCAGAGGATGAACAATTTTCTAAAGTTTTAAAAAAATTACCATGGCAACAATAAGCTGCAAACAAAAAAGAAAAACCCCAGTAGGCAAAGAATAAACCAGGAACTGAATTTCAGTTAGAAGTATTTTCCTCCTGAATGTGCATCTTTCTTGGATCTATAAATAGATCCATCTGATGATGTGGGAAGGTCAGATGCAGCACTGCTGACTGATCACTCACGTATGAGAACTTTGGCACTAAAATTAAGTGAATCCCGAATGACTTGAAATTAAAGTCCTTGAATACTGAACTGCAAAAGTGTGATGGGTATGAATATATTCCTGTGTGTGCTTGGGAGCATTAGGAAAAGTGTGTGGGGATTTAAGAACGTCTTGAATTTCTCAAACTCTGCAAGGGTAGAAAAAGGGAAGGAAACGTAAACAAGTTCCTCATTGTTGCTGATGTGCTGTAAATCCATGTCCCCTGCTGAAGCACCAAGAACCAACTCCCCTTCTACCTTTTCCCCGTGCCCTTCTTCTGTGGGGCAGGAAGAGAGATGTGAGCGTAATGAGGTTGAGGGTGGATGTGCTACAGCACTGCTGCAGTGCCAGACAAGCACTTGCAGGCAAACTACATCATGGCAAAAATTCCAAATGCAGGAAGATTACCCAGTCCAGGGAGAGGACAGGACATATATTCCTCCCAACCAAAACACATGAAGCAATTTGTGTGTATTACTGGACACACAAAAGCAACAGCCTTGAAACACAGAGCACGAAACGAAGACCACACATATAAATACTGCCTTTTGCAATGCACTTGTCTCTTACCACGATCTCAACACAGCTGAGATTTCCATCTGTAGGTTAAAACTGAGGAGGCCACAATTATTTAAAAACACGCTACATGAAGTGTGCTTCATCACTGACTGATTAATCTTTTTATTAAGTTCATTTGTAAGTTATTTTTAATTCTATGGATAATTTCTTCATCTGGATAGCATGCTTTTAGCATTTGAATTCAAATTCTCCTGTTCTGCTATAAGTGTGGGGGTTTTTTTAGCCTTGCGCATCTTTTTGATAATCCCATATCTTTTTTACCCCTGGTTTCAGAAGAGAGGTTCTAAACACGAACCATATAGGATAAGTATCTATTTTAAGTGACATGATGGAGTAGCACAGCAGTAATTATATGTCAGAGGGCAGAAGAGAATCTAGAAAAATTCAGTCCATTGCATGCTCCAGAGTGACTCCTGCAAAACGTGGCAGATTTACAGAAGGAATGAAATGGTAAAAGATGCACAAAAGCCTCAGACCAGACAAAGGATGCAATGAAGTATCACCCAACTTAAACAACAGACAACACACAGAGCTACTCTTTTCTACCAAAACTTTTGAGAAAACAGCTGGACTGAAAGCAAGGAAGTTTTGATAGACAATCAGTAGTGGGACCGTATTAAGAAACAATTTCTTCTCTTCATCCCAAGATCTACTTCCTTTAGAAAAATTCATAAATAGACTGTCCTCCAAGCATCTAGTTTAAAATCAAACTAATGCACAAGCTGAGTATGATCTCCTCAGTCTGTGTGTTAAATTTTGTTCAAAATCAAATACCATCAGGAAAGGCAGACAGTCTACTGGCTGGCCAGCACAAAGTGTTCAGGAATTGGCCACAACTGCTGATGGCAAAATTGAGAGCTTTAACATAAGAGTACAAGTGTATTAAATGCAAAGAAAACACAAGAATGCTACTAAAGCCTTACACTTCTTTAACTTACTGAGGCAGCGTGGGGATTTCAGAAGAACGCAACATTTCCCTCATTGCACCCAGTGCAGAAAGAAGAGAACAGTTTTGCCATTTGCTCTTTTGGGAACAGAGGGTTCTTAAATATTACAGTCATCAAAGACTAAAAACCCACCTCTCTACTCATCCAGACTCAGGTGCAGACTGGTTTGCCAGGGCTTCCATCCAGCAGCAAGGTGCAGAGCTCTACAGACTCAAGGAGGTCACCATCCCAGCCTCCCACGCTACTGAGATCCTGCTCATCCATCAGCTGATGAATTGCTGCAGTTTTGAGGTCAGGAGTTACAAGGCAAGTGAACATCAGTGAAGATTTACTTCAAAACATCACACTGTAAATCGAGTGATTCAGCAGCTGACTCAGGGTGGCTTAGATGTCCAGGAATGGGGCGTGAGGTGAGGTGGACAGATGAGACCTGGGATGACACCCATGCTATGCTATCCCCACTAGTGAATCAGAACTCTGACATGAGCTCTGTAGCTCTGTATGTACAGAGTTCTGTACTCTGCATCATTTCTGTAGCATGCTTTGTGCTTCCTGCATACTTCAAACCAAAGAAACAGAAATTTGATGTCGTCAACAGAAATGGGAGCAGTTTCCTCAACACTATCATCAGAAGAGTATCACTGAATTCATTGTGGTATTAGACTTTCACTAACCTTGGGGAATATGATCCATTTTCTGTGACAGGGATGTGTGAATCTCTGTAATCCTAACCCATCTCAGGAGATCAAGACCAAAAGATACACCTTCTCTATCTGCATGGTCGGTAGCTAAGTGTGGGTCTGAACTATCTCAGAGTGATAACCAGCTTCATCAAGAACTCCTCACATATCCATCCACAGTCAGCAGAGAAAGCATTATTTCAGTGCTTAAACCTGGCAGCTGGTAGTTTGGATCTGCTTCTGACTCTGCTACAAGCTCCTCACGTGGCTTAGTCAAGTCACTCAGTTTCTCATTACCACATTCCTCTGTTTGACAGTACAAAGAGGGATAAGTGTGGGGTTGTTTCCTTTCATTAAGCACCGAGATCTTTTTTCAAATGGGGTACAGAAGGTGTATCACATTATATTAATGCCAGAAGCACAGTAATAGCCTTAAGCATGAAGCTTTCTTGATACAGTTCCTTCTTCAACCCCATCAAAGCAAGACACTTTCTGAATCCCAAAACTGTTGCTCTTTGCAGACACCCATGCTTGGCCTTTTGGTGAAACCTACAATATATTTCAGAAGAAAGCACCATTCCCTTTTATAATCATAACAGGCAGCCAAGTGATAATTTACAACAGAAAGCTGCAGTAGTGTTAACTAACAGTACTTAATTTAATTTAATTGGTTCTACCTAAAACCTCATTGCCAAATGTCTCTTTTCTACTTAGATGATACAGAAAAAATGCTGGTTTTAAGGGCAAAAAATTCCCATAATCTTTGTTATTCTATTTGCTGAGACTTTATGTTTACATAAACAGTACAGAATTTTTACTGACATTTAGACATACAACAGTTTGAAAGGAGTATATTTACATTTTCTGCAGTGACTTACTTCACCTAAAAACACATCACAACAAAAAAATACACTTTCCACCGTTTAGGTTGAAGATAAAACTGGATGGTCCCACTCTGGCAGTTAAGAAAGGAAATACAACTCTGTATCTGCATCAGTTATACTTGGCTCACACCTGTTTATATCTAGGCTGAGTATCAGTCAGTGAGTATCCATCAGGTTTCTAGAGCAGAGCTGGGTCTGAGGTACAGAGGACTCATAAAACAGTTGTCTCTGATCAGCTTGACTGATTCCTCAGGAAATGAAAGAGAAACTCATTATAGCCAAAATGACTGAAAGAAACTTTTTCCCTGGTCTAGGCAGGCCATAGCAGAAATCTCCTCCAGTCACCCGCTGCATCTGCTGGTTTGTGTCAACCTTTAATACCCAGCAGTTCCCATGTTCGACTGAGGGTGGACCCTTGGGCTCTGCAATCCATGGTCAAAGGCTCCCTGTCCCGAAACAATTACACCTATTAAGTCAACACACAGTAGGTATGGTATTGAGCAAATGTACACCAGTTTGGGTTCTGAAAAGATCGTTACAAACATGGCCTAATAGTGTCTGAATCCCTGCAGGATGTTTAAGGGAGGATCAACTCGCAGTCCTGACGGACAAGTACTGTCAGTTCAGCACACTACACTCATGCAGAAAGCACCTGTCCCTTGTATCAATGAGAGCAATTATCTCAGAGAACACCCCACTCCCCAGTCTGACTCAAGCATATTTATCCTCTGTCTTATTCCTCATGAATCTGAACATCTCATTGTGCTGGCTGATGCAGACTCTCAGCTCCCAGGCTCATCTCTCTACTGGCATGTTTACTGGTATTTCTGGCCCATTTTCCGGATGTGACAAGACACAAGCAGAGTACCTGGCCCCATGGGAGGAGCAGGTGACCCGGGGAACATTTTACTCTGGGGAGAAGATGCGTTTTAACGAATCAAAACCAAAACAGTCAGAATGCATGGATCTGAGTCATGCAGTGCTATTCTAGAACCGCCTAGGAAGAGTGAGCTGGATTGTTGCAACGATCCTGCACATTTTCCAGTTAAAAATACAGTCATACTAAATACCATCCATTCATGTTCTTCACTGTAATGATTTAGTTTTTTTAATAGTACTTCTTACAGCAGCTAGAATAGAGGAGAAATTAACAACAGCTTTCAGCTAGTCTTTGCCTCCTGTTTGTATATTTTGTATTGTCCTTGCTGCAGCTGCAAAATGCTCTCTGGAACTTTTGTTTACAAGCTCATTTTCTAGCAAAGTGTTTGTTGAATAATGTGGCTCAGTCCCTCATACTCATGCCAAGCAAAGGGCACTTGTCAGTGCTTGCATATACCCCTGAATGTATACTAACATTTTGGAAAAAATGCTTAAGTATGTGCAATCACAAATTCTGCCACCTCCATTGAAATGCAGGCATCCTGTTCCACCCAGCTCTAGTACGTGTCATAACACCAGACCCTTACAGTGATGTAGCACAAACTGGCAATATGATCCACACAAAGCTCCTTCCTGTTTTCACCCCAAGAAAACCTCACTTTTTAACTATGTTGAGTTACAAAAATAAAATTCCATGTTGTCAGCTTTTTCAGTTCTTATTCCTCCACTGATAATGCTCCAGTTTTGAACTGTGCCTGTCATTTCTGACACAGTGTGACAGCAGCTTACCCCGCAGACCATGAACAGGTATGATGACTCTGCATTGCCTAAGGACTGTTTAGATAACTCATACAACTGAACCGCAGGTATCAACACAGTGTGCTGTCCCCAAAAATCTCTGCGGAAAGAAACCATGAAGAACGTAAACCAGCGGGGATTCATCGTACCACACAAAAAAACCAGTTTACTCCGTGTGTGGCACCACTGTGAGCTAAAGCCTCGCTAAACCAATACTTCCTTTCCCTTTTACAAAGATTTAACAAAACCTACGGCGCCCTGTTTCAGTCCTGCCTGTTTAAAGGAGTGATATTCCCATTGCGTTATCCAAAATCAGTGCTGGGTCTTACCTATTGGTTCTCTCCAGCACAGCTCATCAGTTAGCTACTTGTCTTGAGTACATTCAGCTTTGATTTTCAGCTGATTACCAGCTTCTCTTAAAGGCATCTCATTTGGAAGCTGTAAGATAAGCGTGAGGAACCCATACCTCAGAAAGCTATTGTCAGCGTTCAAAATACAGAGACAACCTAGAGACCCAGTCCTGTCTGCCCAAGTCCCAACTTCCCACAGATGGTATGTTATCTCAGCCCACCATGGCTGTAATCTCACTGAAAGCAACCCCCTCAACATTCCTCGCTTAGACGGATAGCTGCCTGAGGTACAGAGTGCTTCTTTGTTCCTGGCTCTTTTGATTTTTCAGGCCATTCTTGCCCTTTGAGAGGAGTCCGCCCTCCTCCGCTCTATTCAGGGGAACTCCGCTGAAAGAGTTCCTCATCCCTCAGTGCTATATTTAGCTTAACGCACAGGCAGACAGGGAGGCACTGGTTGTCAGGGCTGCCTTAGTTTACAGTCTGGACTAAGCACAACATAGGAGATGTAGCTGACAAGCAACACATCGGTCTTGGGTCATTTAACATCCGTGACTCTCCTTCTACCCCTGAACTGCTGCCACCTCACACAGCACAGAAACCTGAAGTTTTACCACAGTCACACGCAGCAGATGCCCAGCAAAAGACAAGCCCATTAACATCCTTAGGTGACACCACACAAACACATACACACGCATCCTGCCCGCACACCCATTTAACGCATCTCTACAACACAATCTGGTAAATTAGTGCTTTTTCATCCTTCGCATCCAAGAAAACCAGCCATCAATTGAACTGACGGGCTTAAGGAAAAACCGGGAAAGCTTCTCCAAGGATTACAGCCACAGAAAGATCACATCGTGTAGTTTTAGGACCCTGTTCCATCTTACTACAGGGAAGAGGACAGGGAGAAGGACCCAATCACTGCCTCTCTCCCCTCCCCAACATGCTGATCCCTCAGAAAAGAGCAGCCCGGGGTGTACAGAACGAGGTAGCCAGGAAAGAGATTAAATCTCAGGAGAAAACAGACCATCCTGCCGGGGCTGGCAAGAGGACAGACGGATGCAGGGATGGACGGACAAGACGCACGTTCGGGTACCGCAGACTCACGGACTGTACCTGGAAGCGGCCGCAGGCGCTCCCGTTCCCAGACGCCGCGCTATCGCTCTCACGCACTCATGGCCCGCAGCACGGCACGGCACAGCACGTCTCGGCTCGGCTCCCCACGGGAATCTCCCGGCGGCAGGCGGAGCGCCGGGAAGCGCCGCTCCCCCGCCCCGCCCGCGCCGCAGCGCCGGTGCCGCCGGAGGAGGCGGAGCGCGGTCCCGGCCCGCCTGGAGCCGGCCCTCGGGAAGGCAGGGGATGGGTGCCAGCGGCGGGCAGGTGTCGGAGGTCCTAGTGGCAGGCTTGACCTGAACTGGTGTGTGACTGGCCGCTGCCCGGCCGGCCCTGCATCATTCCGCTGGTAGCGGTCGGAAGAGGATGCTTAGAGATGGGCAGGAGCGGGACACACACGCACGATGCCTCCTCTGAGCAGTCTCCCAGATTGTATTTCCAGCACAGCCGAAAGCTTTGGATTTCCTTGGATTTCCTCAGCTCCGTGCTGTTTCTTCAGGAGGTCTCTCTTTCCAGTACTCTCTAGTTCCCTCGGCAGCTCATCCACAATAATCTTCAAAAAGGATTCTCACAGATCCACTACAACTCCTCACCCGCTATCAATCCTTGTGGGTCCCTCCCAACTCAGAATATTCTGCGATTCTGTGATTCCTTGTTTTCGCTGCAACTTAGTTTACAAAGTTGGATCTGGTATCCCGTTGCTCATGCATGGAGTGACAAACACTACTCCTGTGTGCTCTCTCCAGAGCACTCTTGAGTTTTCTCCCCTTCATGCATAGCATTCTCAGTCCCTACTTACTCTTCCAGGCTGAAAAGTCCAGGTTTACCCAGTCACTCTATGAACAGGGTCCAAATCTCTGAAGATCCTTGTTATCCTTCACCAACTTTTATGCAGTACTTCTAAACCTTCTGAGGTGAGGGAAATGAGCTGCACATGCACAGTTTAAGGTGCAATTGAAACTCAGATTTAGGGACCAGTGCTCCAACTGTCCCTGCTTTCCAATCCCTCCTCTCATTTCCTGATCAATGCTCAATTTTCTTTTATGAAATGCACCTGGGCACCAAGCTGGAGTCACTCCTCAGAACAGCCGGTCAAGATATTCCAAGCAAGTGGCAGCAGCCAGGTCAGAGCCCCTCCTTTACATGTGAGGCTTAGCTACATATGTCAGATCTTTCACTAATTGTAGAAAAAACTGCCCCTGGTAGTTGAAGCTTGAAAGACAAGTGCCTCTGGCTACTATTTCTACATTCAAGCATAGAAGGAGCACATAAACCTGACATCCTTTGGCCAGAGGATTTTGTGGACCACCACACAATCCTGCCTACCTTCATTTCCATTTCTTTAAGTACAGTATCTAGAAATAAATACTTGTAAAAACTACTTTTAAAGTAATTGTGCTGGCAAGATAAGTAATAGTAAAGGGAATCCCAACACAAAGGGCCTTTGTGCACACAACTCTTTCTAAAATTGGGTCATAGGGGCACATGTGGTTCCTAGAAATTACTTGCAAGTCTTCAAGTTCTGGATTCACACAAACACCTGCTGTTTCCCTTTGGACAGTGTCACATATGATGTGAAGCATAAGGAAAGGACATTGCAATGTTATTTCTGAAGGAAGATTATACAATGCCAAGTCAGAGGTCACAACACTTTCTCACATATCCTGGTACTTTTCCCATTTTGATGAATATGTCAGAGGACTGTGCTACGTATTTTCCTTGGGTTCTGCTCTGTGGTGTTTCTACCTCCAATTCCTCCCTGTGATGGGTTTCTCGATACAATAAACTACTTAGCTTTCTTATTGCCGTTTACCCCCACAATTTTCTTCATCAGATAACTCTTGTTATCATACATACAAGAAATCTACTGGAAAAAAGATTTAGACTTCATCCAAATAAAGTGCTTCCTCCCTTCCCCCCCCCTCTTAGTTTGAAGGAAAAAGGTTGTTTTTCCCTCTCCTTGTATCCTGTGTTCTCACACAAGATCTTGGACTAAAGTGGAAATATTTTACTGGAGTAATTGCATGTACAGACGCATTTATCCTGGTTTGTTTTGGTGCAAGCTGACAAGAGCCAAGGCAGCCCGCGGGCTCCCTGGCAGAGAGGACTCCCCCAGGGGAGTGACGGGTGGTGCACTGAACGACACTGTGTGTGAATCAGCACCCCTGAGCTGTTGTGGGACGGGCAAATGCTACAGCTCAGCGTGGGCTGTAGTCAGGCACCGTGTTAAGCGAGTTGGGAGGTATTTTATCTGGTATGCTTGGTGTTGCTCAGGCCACATTTGCAGTAGTGCAAGTGGTTATGAATAATTTGGCAAGAGTTGAGAGGGGTTTTAAAAAATTGTGAGGAGTTAAGAAGTGCAGTCATAAGCCAGTGCTTCAAGCACGGAACATGCCTGATCTTCATTGCTCAGATTTTTGCTTACTTGTTCTTCCCATTTTGATATGGTACTCCTCACAACAGCAATGCAGATTAAGGGAATTAAGCACAAAAAAAGCCAAAAAAACTAGGTGGGGGATGATCTAACCAATTAAACCAATGCCCACTAAACAAGTTCTGTGCAGGCAATGTTCTCCTAAAATCCAGGCCTGTGTCTCATACCTGGATCTGATGGCATGAAACCCATCTAGGCTGGGCTTTAACATGAGACCCTCCACCGTGTCAGAAATACAGGCTATGGGCTTGGACTGCAGATCAGGCCTCTGCTTTGCTTGGGCATTTGAGTTGTGGAAAATTTCATCCACAGCCCCATCTTATCTCCATTATTACTATAGAAACATATTATTGCTCTGCATGTGAAAATGGAATGTGTCACTTCAAAACAAACTGGATTTTAGGAGAGAAATGATTTTTCTATCTGTTAGATTTGTGAAATCTCTGGGCAAACAAACTAAAGTTCTGACTAATTGTAACCAGGCTCCTGGGCTTTCAGACCCTCTCCGGAAAAGGCAAGTTGAAACAGCAATGCCAATATCAACTGCTGAAAAATGAAGAGTTTTAAAAATTCAATACTTGTATAGAATGAAAATGCATTTTTTTCCAACACATTTCTGTTTACTTTTCTGGTGACTAATAGCTGAGCTAATAAGCTTCAAATCAACATATTCATCTATCCAGCGTCTCTCTAAGACACAAGAATTCAAAGTTATAAAGAAGGTGGAGGGGAGGAAGCATATTTAATGGCATCAGATAACTTGAAGAAATGAAGCTTTAGAAAAATCACCAAGCCTGGGAATACTGAAAATAGAGTTGTTAACTCCATGCAACCTCTGTTGTGGGCTAACTTCTGTTATGCAGTTGAAAACCTGTGTACTGATAAAAGAACCTACACCCTCCCCATCTCTAGGTTTATCCTGATCCTATGCTATATGCCCCAGCCTGATACTCATAATTGCCAGGTGATAAATCAGAAACCATTTCCCTCAGTTTACCCAGTAATCTTTCACTGGTCATGGAAGCACAGTCTGTAAAACAGTTAAATGATGGTGAATTTTAAACATAAAGAGAGAACATTCTCTCTTGTTCCAGCAAGTAACTGTCTGGACAGTTCTCTGTCAGAGCAATGCCAAACAACTGGCTAAACTAGCTGCTTTCTGACTCCCGTTAACTCCAAAAGGTTACCGAAGAATAATAATTAAAACAGTCAATGCCCATCTTTTTTTCATTGTAATACTTGTTGCTTTACAAATATATCAGCCCTTACCCTGTGGTTTGTAGCAGTTTCCCGAATAAAGCAGAAAGACAGCAGGTTTCAGTTAAGCCCAATGTTTATTCAGTTTGAACTTGAACTAGGATCATATTAAAAACAGATTACAAATCATTTAAGAGCTCTTAATGCTTGCCAAAACTAGCTTGTGGTTTTAAATGAGACGAAAGTCAAAGTAAATGAAAAGTAGTATTTAAGTCACTGAAGAGAAGTCGTGTTACATAAAAAGTGCACAACATATTGTGCCTTTCAAAAAGTACTCAGCAGAATCCTATACACAAAGAGTGCTCTTGGTGCAAATGGGTGGAAGGGAAGGATTTAGAGTCTGAAGCCAATTGTCTGAAATTCAAAGGCAAGCATTAGTCTGGCAATAGTAGCACATGTTTAGACCTGTGCACAGAACTGCTACTGAAATCATCAAGTCACCAGCAGAATCTGAGACATCTGTAAAATTATTTGCAGATCCAGGTACCAGAAATCTTGACCACTTTGAATTTTCAAAAAACTGCTTCAAATTTAGTTCACATTGCAAAAATGTAGATCAGAGGAATTCAGTCCACCAGATCACTTAAACCTTGCCTCAGCATCAAGATTGAAATAAAGTGCATACTTCAGTGGTTTGGCAGAGGGATTCAAGCCCAGTCTTCAATGTTTAGATGGAGTAGTGTGACAGTGCAAGCGTTGTGTGTGAACATTAAGATATGTAAAAGCGCTCGGGGCACTTGAATGGTAGGCATACAGTAGTTCCTGTAACAGATTTTTTGTAATGAGACACTGATTTGAGCTGTTTACAACTTTGTCAGAATTTAAGCAATCAGCTAGAATTGTTGATGGCAGGTGCCTGCTTCAGGCTAGGGCAAAATTCGGGTGAAATTATTTATGCTTTCCTGAAAAGGTAGTGGACAAAAAAAAAATTACTGTTATTACTCCTGTTCCTGTGTTAACTACAGCTTTCTGATTTCTTACTGTTACCTATTGAAGGAAAACACTCTGTGACAAAGCCTTGGACAGGTCTTGAAAATTAAAAGAATATGCTCCCTGTAACTTGTCTTTAATGTTTTGCCTTTAATGCAAGAACTGCCCAATTCAGACAAGCTCCTAATTTCTGAAAACTCTCTACCTGCCCTACAAGCATGGGTGAGAATTTGTCAGCATAACTCTCACAGACCTTCTCACAACTGACAACATCAGTCCCAAGCTTCAGGGACTGAGCTGGACCTGCACTGAAGTGATCCTCTTCAGTGCAGTGGGCATCAGAGCTGAGAAACGGAGAGATTCTTCTATATTCTCCATGCCCTCCATGTTAGCACCAAGACACTGTGTGAAGGAAAATGGCTCTATTTACTTTGGAGTGAACATAACTTTGCCAGTACTATTGGGACTCTTTACAAGACTAAAACCACCAAAAGAAGTGCAGTTCGATGTGTGATCAAGCAAGTGGGTCACTATCCCTGAAGGTATCTAAAACATGTCTAGATGCTGGCACTTGGGAATATGGTTTAGTGGTGGACTTGGCAGTGTCAAGGTTAACCTGGCGGGTTAACAGTTGGACTCTAAGATCTTAAAGATCTTTTCCAATCAAAACGATTCTCTGATGTTTCACTAGTCCCTGATGTTTCCTACAGGCTAGGAGACACAGAAAGTGAGCGAAGTTGATCCTGACTCAGTATGGATTAATCCCAGTTTTTATTTCTAAAATACACTGTTTTTTCATTGCAATTATTAATAATTAATAATTGCACTATTAATTACCTCTATTTAATTCACCCAAAGGAATAAACTGTCCAGAGTGAAATAACAGTTTCCTTTTTATTTATATAAAACCTCCCTAAAGCATCTTAAGTAATAAATCTTTACAGCCACATGCAAATTTGAAAAATATTCCACCTTGTCTTAAAGACAAAGAAACTGAGGTGTTTTCAAAGTCAGATGATGCAGCACATGAACACCTAACACCAAGAATAGAATTAAATCCTGATCCCCAAGTCCTCTGTGACTTGGGGGGTCAGAACCTCATGGACTGGGAAGTATCCCTGACTGTAAAGCAGGTTATCTAGAAGAAATAACATACCTTGCACAACTACTGTGTTTAACTATGGGTAAAATATCTCATTTAGGGCCTTGTCTCCTTTTATACACATGGTGTTCAAAGACAGGAGAAACGGGAGTACTGAAGTACTGATAAACATAGTCTGGCTTCTGTTCCTGGTTGATAACTGCAAATGCTTCTGAATGTGTCAATGCCATCTGCCTCAAGCTTTAAAAGACCTCTGCTTTAGTAGCATTATTCCAAAGCTTGATATTGGGATCTTTATTTCTGTTTAGTTACTGATTTATGTTTGCTATTGCTGGAGGCTTCTCCCTCCCTTCCTCAAGAAAAGGAAACATTTGCAACTTCTCCTGCCTCCCCATCCTTTCCTCTTTCAGTCTGACATCCTCTCATATGCTACCTGACAGACTGCAGCAATCACACTGTGAATGGTAAGTCATTTTCCTATTGACAGCCTCCCATTTACTCTGACATCTGCCAGCAGTCTCTGACCCTTGCATAAGCATTAAGACATTAACGATCTGACAAAGGTTTAAGGGTTTGAATAATAATGTCATGCAGACTCAATACACTCCCACAGGCAGCCAAGAGGAACCCCCTTGTGCACTAAATTTTGCCATCCTAGGGGCTGGGAAAGGCTGCTGGAGGGGTGACTTCAGCTACGGATTCATCCTGCATGAATGAACAGCCACATTTTGCTATTCCAGGCAGTGAGACCTGATCTCTGGCCAGTGAAGCTTTGAACATCTTTCCCTGTACTGCGATATAATTGGAATCTGGGCTGTAAGGAACAGACTCACTGGTTTAGGAAAATAACAGGAAAGAGCAAAGAGGAAAAAAAAGGAAATCTTCTGGAAAAAAAAGCACAAACAAATCAAAACAAATCAAATCAAAACAAACCCAACATCCCCCCCTCCATAAACCCAAACCCTAGATCAAAACAAATAAGCCACCTTCTCCCAAAGCCAAAACCAATCCTTCTTCTGAATTTTGGAATCTTCATAAACACTCTGTGGGCTACTGAAGAGCATTTGGAGAGCTCTGAACTGCTTTTGGAGGGCGGAGTCTTGTACTGCGAGTATCACAAGGACAAAATAGCCTCCGTTTTAATGGATTATCAAACTGAAAAATTGATCCTACTATATTTGCTCTAAGTTTTTACTGGCACTGTTTATTTCTCTTGTGTGTGTGCCTGGCATGTAGCCAGTCTGGGCCTCTAATATAATGGATGATCTATTAGCTTGGAAGACATTCTCTTCTGTCACTTCCAACCATACCAACCATGTCAGAGCATGTCATGGAGGAAATTAATCCTTTCAACCTGCAGCAGTGAGGGCTCTTAGTAACTGTAACTGCAAACCTCAAAGCACTGGTAATAGTAAGAGGCTTCTGTGCCAGATGAGTTGCAGGAAACCTGGTATGCCTCCCAGATGTTTAATAAACTTAACAGTGCCCTCTTAAAATCTTTGGCCAGAGTTCAATCATCTCTACCCACAACCAGTGCACAAAGGATTCAAAGACTTCAAGGCTTTTGTTTTGAAGTATGGTTAAAGTATGCACACGCATTTCTCTGTGCATACAATTTTGTGAAGGGAGCTGGGATGTTTTCCACCCTTATGTGCTGCAAAATAGGCTTTTATACTTCAACAGAAAGGATGTCCTGAAATCTAAGAAAATTAAGACTTTATTATGTTTCAGGTGTCAGTTCAGTTGCTGGTCAGTGAAGAAAAAGGAAGACATATTACTATGAAAGCAGTTTGACAGCCTAAGTGAAAGGAATTTGGTGGATAACCTCTGTCAAGTTCAGGGAATGGATCCACATTTTCCAAACTCTCACCACAGCATCCAGCAGCTGCATGGGGAATGGCTTTTGTATTCCACAAGTATTTGTAAGGTGTTGAAAATTCCTCCCAAATCAGAACATGAATTTGAAATCACCCCCAAATTGCATATTCATGAACCAACAATTCCAAATATATTTCAGGCTGAAATTCTTATTTATATAGTTTTTAAAAGCATAAATTTCAAATCAAAAATTTTGCTTTATTTAAGATCTTATTTAACCAATTAGCCAAAGTGTGGAAAAAAAAGGTTGGCTTCAGAAAAAAGCCCCAATTTTTAATATTCAGAAATAACTAAGTAGAAAAATCTCAAATCTTTTTCAATTCACTCCATGGGAGAAGATTATCAGCTTGTTTTTGCAAGAACTACCTCTTTTTTTTTTTCCTAGCAGTTTTCAGTTTTTCAAATTTGTCAGTTCAAGAAGGGATAAAACTGTCAGTAGAAAATTTCCTTCTCTTTCCACTTAATTGAAAGGTTGCCTGCTGTGTCCCCAGCTGTCCCTTTCCAGCTTCCAGTGAAGAGGAGGATTACAAAGCTCTACAGAATAAAACTTCCCGGAGCCGCCCCACCTCCTGCCCCCAACAGAGGGGGTGCACTCCAGGACTCAGCAGTGCCACAATTTCCAGGTTTCTGGGATTTTGGAGTGACACTGTACTCACCTTTCCTATTGCAACAAAAGCTGGAATTGTCCTGTCATTTTTCAGCAATTCAGTTCAATTTGCCAGCTCCAGAGATTTTATCAGAAAGATTGTAGCATGAAAATATTTGCTCCCTTGCATTGAAACAAAGTTTATAAGGCAAACAATCTAATATTTCCTTCATTTTGTTTTACCTAAGTTTCATGGTTATTGAAAGAAGTATGTATATATGACCAAAATATATATTTAAGGCTCAAAAAGGCCCACAAAAATAACCCTATTTTTACATCAAGGTATTTCAGCTCATCTGTCAATTGTTTGGGAGAAAGAACAGATGAGGGGGGAGGAGAGTGTGTTATCCACTTCACCTTCATACCTCACAGCCTGTGTAGTGGGCCTTGGTCTAGGCATAGGAAAGCGAAGTTGGCAAAACACATCTACTCTGGTTTGTTTAGGATCATGTAGGAAAAATATTTTGTGATTTTTGTAATGATTTCTATTTCATATTTCAAAATAAATAAAATATTTACACAAAACAATTTCCATTTGATTCCAGCTAAAGAGGTTCAATACAACATTGATTTTTACCCATTAGTTAAAGAGTCAACTATATATTACCATAGCTCTCTATTTATGAAGAATAAGCATTAATTATTGCATTGATCAAGAGATGGGCCTATATCTTCCTTTTTCCAGCATAGGGGAGAAATAAGAAGAAATAGTACAGATTGCTGAGAATAATCTGTGTAAGAGCGCACTTCCTCCTGCAAAATTAATAGCCATACTTTGAGGACAGGATTAATTTAAGAGTAGGCTTAGATGCAATTCATAATGCTAAACGAGCAGGTGGCATTCTAAATAGTCATGCAGAAGTTTCTGCCTCTCTTGGCAAACACAAATGTTTGATGTGAACAAAGCCAAAAGGGTTTTGTTATTTGCTGAACAGTCAATGCTGGCTCCCATTTCCAAGCTCTCCTTCCCTTGGGACATATGGGCCTTGTTTCAGTTACTCACTCGCACAGATCAGAGATTATCCTTGAAAGTATTCTGACTAAGGCAGCACAAAGCTCCAGGAAGGTTTCCACTCCTTAAGAAATGCCCTCAAATATTATGCCTCCGAAAAGGGAAGGAGTGAGGGCATTTGGACAAACGGGGAGAACTGGCTAAAAGAGAAGTCCAAGCATAAAGTAATAACAAAACTCCAGTATGCAGAAAATAATTAAGTAGGATCGTAGTTCCTAAGAGGAAATCAGAGATCATTATGTACAGTTTTCACTGAAACCATTTTATTGCAGTTAAGGCTCTGTATAGCTGTGCTATGATCAAACAGGAAGAACACCAGCAAGGAACAGTGTGAAATTCATGTACCTGACAGTCTGCTAAAACTCTTTGGGTCACCCACATAGAAAAACCGCAAGCCTGTACTGAGCAGCTTCAAGAGCAAAGGCAGGTGGGTGATTACATGCTGTTCTCCTAGAGTATATAACAGATTAGTGGACTTCAGCTTTATAGACATCACAGGCTTGGTCCACTCTGCAGAAAACCACAACCAAATGGTGTGTGTCCATCAGGAAACATGGTCAAAGGAAAAGAAGTTTCATGAAACCTTGAGAGATAATGTTGCCAATGGGTACTGATGACCTAGAGAACTAGGTGCGAAATTCTTTTCCTGGTTCTGTCACCAATGCTTTCTGTAGCTGCATGTGCATCATTTCCCTTCTATGCCCCTGTTTCCCTTTTTCAGTTTCATCCAGGATAAGCCTTTAAGTGCAAACCCAGCTTATTTTTACGTAGCTATCAGACAATCCACAATTCCAAAGTAAGGAGCATCATCATGCACCCTGAGTTCAGGGTGCTTTCAAATACAACCAGAAATTAAAACCACCACCTGAACCAGGTTTTAACAGTTAGCAAACATTTATGAGCACCCTTTACAACTGCAACCACAACACTTCACAGCATTAAGAGGAGCTGCAGAACACTGATGGGACACAGCCTCTTGAAATAAAAACAGTGCTGGCAAAGTGGGGTGGTGGTTATATCTTTGGTGAATAATCACTACAACAGTTTTAATTCTATAACTAGAAGAAGAATCTTACTCTGGATTCTGGTATTTTTCAATGCCATGGAGTTGGAAGTGAAAATCAAAGAATTCATATTTCAATAAACAACATGGAGAAGAATGACTGTAATAAAATGAGCCTACTGGCTTGCTTCCTATGGCATGTCTTTCCAGAAGCGTTCACCAACAAGTGTCTCCTGCACTCTACAGAATAGATTCTGTTTTCATCTGCCTGCACACAACCTTTGCTACAACACTTAAGACTTTCCCATACTGAGTCTTGAAAGCTTGCAGGTGATGCTTATAAGGGGAAACAGAACTTTTTCTTCTAGTATTGCTGAATGACATAATATGGGCTAATTTGGACTGAGATATCAGTCACTGAAGGGTGAACTCTTGAAGACCGTCATTTTTAGAGGCCATTTTGAAGAAGCCACAGGTGTGAAGAATTCCAGTAGCTTAGAAGGTGGAACATGTAGTAAGATGGAAAGAAGTTCCACTGGTGTTAACACTGATATTCCAACTGAGTCCTGGGGGGCATGAAATAATATTCTCTCCTCCTCTCCCTTCCACTTTTCTTCTATGTTACTACCATCGCCCGGAGTGGAAGAGAAACTGCAAACTTGAAAACATGGACAAGTAGAAGGGTCTTTTGTTGTAGGAGCTCATAACTTCAAATATCAGCCGGCACTGCAACAAATCCCCCATCTGCAGTGCTGTTGATATAAAAATTACTTCAGAGAGCCGATATGTCAGCTAAAGGCATTATTTTATGTGGTTGCCAGAAATCTCTTCATAAAAATTCGTGGCTCCAGCAGCTGGTTGTAGTTGCCATGAGACTTCTTGTGTGTTCTTCTTTGGAAGGCAGAAAAACCAAAACCATACTCGACATCTCATCAAAGAGCTGTGCCTATTTTTAACTAAATTGAACAAGGAAAGGCTCCCAATACCACCCATTAGGAAGAGGCTTTTCCATCACCTACAGCTCACAAGCATCATTCCAGTCTGCTGGACTCTCTATAGGATTAGGCAGCAATGAGCTTTAAACACAATGATCAGACGCAGCAGAAGTAACCCGGAAAGTTTCAGGAATTTTGCTGCATTCATCCAAAGGAAGAAAAGGCTCAAAAGGGGCACTGCTACCTGTATTCGTGTTTTAACAATTGTTCAAAATTTGTACACAAAGGTAAGCACGAATCTCTACTGGGGAATATTAAAACAATGTCCTATAACGGTATGCAAATACTTCCCTTCTGGTCAAGGCCTTACAAACATTTCTTTTTATACCCCTCTGAAGTTGTCAAATTGATCTGTTTTAAAGGGGAGCTAAAAATACCCAGGTGGGTATGACCCAGAGGGACATAGTTCCCAAATTGCCCTACTCAAACAATGAGAATTAGGGGAAAAATTTTAATGAAAGTTTAATCCAGCACATTAATCAGCCCACCTGTCCAAACACTCTTTGGAGATTACAATTCACTATTAACACAGTTAAAACCTAGTAATCATTAGGAGAATGAAGCCTATGGCTCCCATATGCTTCTCCTTCAGGGGTGGCATCCTTCTCCTTCAGGTCCTGGCAGCAGCAGTAACTGAGGGTGTTCAGTTGCTTCATCAGAAACACACCACTCAAGACATCATTTCTCAGTTAAGACTCTCCTATCTGGAGCTCTCAGAACTAGGTATTTGTATCAGAAAAACACCTACCCCTGAATCATTTAAGCACTTTTAAGCTCTAGTCTTCCGATGCCGAGGCTGACTTGCTAATGACATCTTCCCTTCCAGAGGCCAAGAGGGTCACAGAACACAAAGTGCTGAACACAATAGCTTAGCTCAAGACAAGACCCATGAGGTTCTACCCCACCACCTGATGATGGGTAACTTATTGCTCACAGAAGACAGATATAACTCCTGGGACTCTTCCTTCTGCCTCTTGTGCATTTCCAAATCTGGATTGTGTCCAGTATGAGAGTTTACCACACTGCCTTGGGTAACAGGATTCCCTGCATACACTTCCCTGTCCCTCCTTCCTTCACCACCATGTGTTATTACCACATATCTGTGGAATAGTTACTGCTCAGCTACTGTTTCAGAAATGGGAAAAATCTTATTATTCTGCAGAAAACATACAGAACTATAATGTGATAGATTTCCTATGGAATTATTAATTGAAACACAATAGCTTGTTCAAAAGCAATTTAAAAAAATCATTAAAAATAATCTGGCTTAGACTTTTCAAAGGTTTCTTTAATTGAGTGTTCTTATGAACACTTTCATTGGCAGTATTTTTTCTGGGTGAAAATGGTATTAAGGATAATGAAATTTCAAGTTACGTAGATGCTTCTGAGTTCGAAAGTCATGCAGCACATGAACAAATGAAACTATTCCAGCTGTTCAAGAGTAATAGATGCTACTTCAAAAACTGCAGTCTTTTCCTTTGTTGTACTTCTCATAGCTCTAAATGGAGCTAACTTGTTTTCTGTGGCATATGCAACCAGACAAAGAGATGCACAGGGGCTTGTAAAACACAGTGTTGTCTGGGATGTATTTTCTATTAGTATAAACAAACAACATACAATTTTTCCACTGATTCACCAAGTATCAGCAGAGTGAATTAGGTAGCTGTTTTCTCAGAAAGCTCCATAGGGGAAATAAAGTTTCAACCATTCTCTGCCTCCTGCCTTGCAAGGTCATTACTGCTGTTGTGAAGCAGACAGACAAACCATTCCTCAAGCACAAAAAATTGGGGATGAGTGTTCTGAAGCTAACTCAGAAAGTTACAAAAAACGCTGAAGTAAAACTATAAGGTACTCCAGAACAGAACACTCCATGTGCAATTATTTCCAGTGTGCAACAAGGAAAGTCTGGAATTCCTGGCTAAAATCAAATCGCAGAAGAGAAAAGGTGATTTCTCTGCTTCTAACAGGATCATGCTCTCCAGCCATTTCCTGAGACCATGTTTAGCTCTGTAGATGGTGAAGGCTTCTGGCTAAGGGATTACATTAAGGCTTCAGAGTACTTAGAGGGAGGTCCTAGAGAGATGGAGCTGAATTCTTGCTTCTGGGGGTTCAGGATCTGTCTGAGAGACATGCCGAGTCTCCCTATCTGCCCACATTTAAGCATATTTCTTTCTCTTACCCTTTGTTGTGACATGTGGATCCAATAAATGTCTTCATCCCTTCTGGATATCACATACTTGCTTTGCTTGAGTTTTACCACCCCACCACACACTTCCTTTAAAAGCCTGCCTCCCTCTCCATTGTTCACTTCCTTCAGCTTAATAGCTCCCAAACTTTGTCTGCATTCTGGGCACAAAGGGAAAGTTTTATTCCTGCAACCCAGGTCTGGACTGAACAGCACAATCTCCTTGCCACAGGGATGCTGCAACATTGGTTGGCTCTGAAGATACGAGACAGGGTGAGGCTTAATGGCTCTAAGTCAATTAATGCTTTATAGACTTTACCCTCAACCTTAGTCCTTTAGATTAAGCTGTTTTCTTCAGTAATGCCAAAGGTCCAATCTGGACATGAGGAAATGGAACAACACCTGGGAGATGAACCAGCTTTTGTAGTAGTCATGCCCACAGCTGTGATCTCTGAGGGGTTTTGTTTTGCTCTGTCTCTTACCCCTTCCAGCCCTGCTTGGGGGTGGACATGGCAATCTGCTTTGCACATATGTCAGCACTAAGATGAACTGTACTTTCCCCTGAGGTACCAACTCAGTTTCTCTGCTTTTCTCTTCCATCAGCTTTTGCCTCCTAATAACCCCTGTAAATCCCACGCAAGCTGCCTTCGCCACAAGTAACTGCTACCGCTACGCACTGCAGAAAAAGGAACCGAGGAAATAGTACCCTGATTACAAAATACACTTATCCCATGGAAAGTGATGGAAAAATTTGCTAGACAGAACAAAGGCAACTTTCAAAATTTTACTGGGCAAAGAAACTCCTCCATCCCAACAACCTCATTTGCCCCCATAAGCTTAAAGCTACACCTTTCAACTCGTGAGCTGGATACAGATTGCCATGAGTAGGCTTAAGGTGCTTTAGTAAGTTCTCCAGCTAGGAACAGGTGGTTCTTTCTAATGCCCCTTCAAGTAATGTTGAACTTCAAAGAAAATTCAGCAGGGTTTTTAATTCTTACTCTTCTCTCTTTGTCCAGTTGGACATTACAGGGAAACCCATTGGTGCCAACTCTCAAGTGTCCTTTGTTTTGTACTGCAGCTACTGTTGTGACAGTAAATATTACAGTGCAGATTAGAGCTCCTATTTTGAAGTTGATGTAGGCTCATTGATCCCTAGGACTCTTGAGGCGTAATAAGGCTTCCAGAAGTATAAATAGTAAATTCAGGAGTTACCCACTTTGCATACATCCTAAACTTTCCAATGCTGTTTGGGACTGAGGTACGACAACAACTTCTCATACCCTTTACTCTTCAACTTATTTTTCAGAGTTCAACTCTGACAGCTAGTGGGATTTAGCAAAAGTGCACATAAGCATCTGAGGAAGTGTCATAAAGCTTCTGTGAGCTGATGGCAATTGGATTATGGATTCTTACCTTCCAAGAATTTTAAACTGGGAGAGCACAACCTGATGAACAAAACTCAGGGCTACAGACTATCTGATCCTGTCAGATCCATCTAGCTTGCAGGCATGTAAATCCACAGATCAAATAAAAAATACTGAGCTTAGAAAGATTATACTGTGGTTCTAGGCTATCTTTCCTAGCCCATCTGCTGGGCAGGTAGTCTTTCATCTGTATGTTATTTCAAAGGCAGGTGCCACTTTTCCTGCCTTTGGAAGGAAAAGAGAGGAGAGGTTTGTTTTTCTTGCCTCCAAGCAGTGACCACTAAACAGATTGCAAATTATGCAAAGTTTATCAGAAATTTAAGCTTAAATTGAGTGGCCTAAACTCCCAAATAAACTAAGTTATGTAACTTTAAAAATTACATCCTGTATCCTCAACCACAGAGATATTTTTTTCTTTTTCCCATCCCCTACATGCTGACATTCTTTCCATTTCCACTATCCTCAGAGAGCTTCTCTATATATATACAGTCCATTGCTGTCCATATTTTCCTTCTTGAGTAGATTCAGCTCAGTCCAGTGATAGGCAAATTCATCAGAGTGAGTTCACTCCAATAATTTCAGGGGTAAAAGTCCTGTATGAGTCTCCTCACCAGGAAATCATTCGTCATTTTATGTTGTCTGCTGTACCTTGAACAATCACATAAAAGACAGCACTGAAAGACCCTTATGTCTGTAGCTCGTATTACCAATTACAACTTGGAATGAAAACATCTTACTCATAAGGGTAAATGAACTGCAAGTCACAATAAGAACCTCCCAAGAAAAGAACTGCTGGCAAATAGAGTCACTGTGGGCCTGTGTTCACACGTTATGGGTGGCAGGTGAAGCTGCTCCTTGCAGTGGAGCTCTCAGAGCTGAGCATTTTAGAATCAAGCCACTGGAAATCTTTTGTCAGTCGTGCACATTTCTGACACTTTTAAATGCAAACAGAAGTCACCCAGCTGGTTTAATATTATAGCCTTCACCTTTCAGAACATGACTGTAGCTACAGCTCTTCACATGACTATTGGAATACCTGTTTCTAAATTTCTTTATGTGATTTTATTAATTATACGCTTTAAGGATAGAATTTGGCAGACTATTCTGCAGTGGCTGAAATGAAGGAGAACATTCCAAATGTTTCCACATGATTTTGCCCCAGAGCATCTAAAAACACTGCCGCTTGTTTTTATGGAATGGGGCCATGATATGTTTGGGGTTTTTTTTTACATTTCAAAGAGATGCTAAATGTTTACCAGAAAGTTCAAATATGTTTTGTATTTGATAACATCTAGAACTGTTATGCAAGAAATAAAGAAACACTGTCAACCAATCTTCAGATTGCTCAGAGCAACATCCTTGCAGTATACATACCCATGCATGTGGGAGGAACTGTACCAACAAGGAAGACAGCCTGCAGAGTTCTCTGCTTGTTGTTCCACAATAATGCTTGTGGACAAAAGGTAAGAAGCTTTACTACAGCATGCATACTTGGGAGATTTTGGAGACCAGAACTTAGAAATAACAGTCAAGTCTAGCTGTATGCAGCGTTAGCAGAAAAAAAAAAAAAGTCAACAAACCAGGTTGGGAAACTCCTTGGAGTATCAAAAACTAAACTGAGCACACAAATTCCGACCATGAGCAGGTCTTGCTTCTCAAATCCTGAATCTGAGAGGCACTTCTTTTATATTTACACTTATTTCAGAGAGCTCAGGATCAAATTTCTGAAGGGAATCGATTTGCATAGGTATGCTCTGAGTGTATCTTCAGAGCCTGGAAAACAGATACATTTCATAAAAGGAGAATAACGTGCTTTGCTATGAAGCCCCTGGGAAACAAAACAAAGTTTGTCAGGGACAATGAGACCATTCTACAAAGGAGGGATAGCTACGTGGAGTGCTGAAGAGCTGCAGTAATCCCTGTAATAAAAATTCCAGAATAGGCTTGTGAGAGAGAAAAAAGACTTGATACACTGGGTAACTCCTAAGTTATCTGAACACATTATTGAAATATTGCAACCTCAGTTAGGTGGAATGCAACCTATCACTGACTTCAAATCCACATGAGATCACAACATAAGTGTGGAGTAGCTATGGTGGAAAATTTGAATTTTTCCTAATGCAAGTTCCTACCCCTTTTTGTCAAGTTACTGATGACTGTGAGAGAGACAAACTGAAGTTCAACCAACTCCTCTTTTCTGCAGGGTAGAATAGAGCAGCATTGAGCATCCCACACTGCAAACAAACACTGGACCCAGGCCTTTCCTTATCAGTGCAGAGAGCACAGAGCTTGTTCATTCTGTAGTAACTCTGACAATTACTGTGGCAGGAAAGTTGGTATACATATATTCAGTCATAGACAATTTTCATTGACCCAATGACAGTCTCTTCCATCAGCCCCAGTTATTGACCAGGCCTCTCAAAAGCTGGGAAGAAACATGTCACGGATAAAACCCACATGTTGAAGGATACCATTGGCAGCAAACAGGAGAAAACAGAACTTTATTAAAAAGGCAAAGAGTTTGCCTGTTTTCCTTTCAATAGAAGTTCCTCAAATGCAGTTTAAACATAAGAAATTTCTTCTTCTCCAAAAGAATATTTGGTTTTTGGAAGCTGGTACTTCAAACAAACTCTGACAGCGAAGGAAAAGCTTTGTCCAAACACCAGTATCTATTGGGGAAAAAAATCCCTTTCTTTTTATTCTAGCCAAATCATACAAATGCCAGTTCTGAGGCTTGAGGGGCAGATGGATCAATGGAACACATACCTTGCAGTCCTGATGGGCAAAATGTAAAAAATGTCCTCTGCAGCACAGCTGGGGAGAATGGTCCTACCCCGAGGGTCTGGCAGAAAGCACCAGAGTAGACTCAAGGTCAACCCCTAGACTTTTGGAGTCTGCTAGAACTTCGATATGAACTGCAGTCAAAGGCAGCCAATTGTTATGCCACAACTGATATTGCTAATGCATTCTTCTAACCAATCTCATGGAGGTGTGCTGATGGCAGGATGGCTGAAATGTGAACACGGGGAGCCCTGACAGATTGACTATATCACACTCCCCCAAACTCACGGGATTTAAGGAAGATTATACAGCAGCAGTGTGGGTTTGCTAACAAACTCTGAATAATTATTTCATACCTATTTTCTTCTGCAAAGAAAACTTGGCAAAATGCTTAGTGGGTAGGTTTGGAGCATGTGTTTACATCACCATGAAGAACTTAGTAAGGGCACAGAAGACTGGCCCTGACAAAGACTTGGCACTCAGAACCCTGTAACTAGTGACGCGGATAGAGAAACAGGAAGGAGTTAATCTGGCATTTCAGGAAGAGCACACTAAGTTCTTAAGGCTGAAGATTTGAAAGCTATTCCTTTTGCTTCTCAACTGCACATGTTTAATCCAACACTCACAACAATCTACACAGAACTCCACAACGCGACCAATATGACAGCCACAAAATACGCCTGAACTTGATATTTTTAACTAAACTGCAAATTTTTTTGCATCAGAAATGATGCTTTCAAGGTTATGCTGTCCAGTAGAACAGCTGCTAAACTGTACGGTACATTGAAAGCAGACTGTTGCAGATCGTGTTTGCTTCCTTCTTTGTTTTCCAAGCAAGATCAAACTCCTCATTAAAAATTATTTAAGTGGTTGAAGGATAAAATGATTTTTTTTCTTCCTATATTTAGATTGGCTATTTTGGGTTAGGCAACTTTGAGAATATGGTATCAAAATACCCACCCACCACCATCCACCTTCTGATTATTACTACTGCAGAAACAAATGTAAGATTTTTTTTTTAAACCTGTGTTCTTTTAAAGACACAATGCAAATAGGAGCTTGCTTCATCTTCACATCAAATACCTCCTTCCTCCAATTTACTGCATGAAAGTAAAGGATGCTACTGGGACATGGGAGAGAGCTGAAATGACAACCTATATGATCCTCTTTTTCCAACCTTTTCCCTCAGGTAGGTAAGGTAGAGGAAGTAATATTTCTGTGTTATTTACTGTGAATATAATTAATTATAATATGCAAAGGGATAATGATAAACCATTAAAATTATTTACCCCTAAACAGATAAAAATAATTTTCACTGAAGAAATCTGGCTTGGTGCCATTCCATTTCTCCAGGTCACTGCCAGGCCCTGCTGTCCAGCCCACCTCCATCTCTTTCCTTCTGCCTTTATTAACATACAGATAGGTTATTTCCTGAGCTGTAATTCAGGTACAGGAAAAGCTCCTTCTGGACTTTTTTCTAACTAATATATTACATTCCTTTAAACACATCTCAAAACTCTTCTTTGTAGTGACGAGTAAAGGAAATTCAGAAGTGAACAGGCCATGAGATTTACCAAAATGCAAAGTATTTAGAAGATTATTCCTAAATCAAAACATGACTGCATGCACCCCTGCCCCGCATCCCAATTTCCCAGCCAATGCCTCTGCCAGCTTCTCCTGGCCACATAAACATGCTTGGATCTCGGAATCTCCTTTCAAAGACTCATAATCATTCATAACTCATAATCCTTCGCTCAGCAAAATATTTTGGGGAGCGAAGTCAGCTGATTTCCTAACTATTTCTGCAAGCAAGTAAGACTGCGTTCTGATGAATCCCCAGTAAGTTAAAACAAAACTGTAAAGGAAAGCAGATTCTGAAAAATGAAAAAGCCTCAGGGGTTGAAACTTATGATAAACTGCCTGTGAAACAGCAATGTCTTAAAGAAAGAGAGCCAAACACAGACTAAATATTCCTCAATACAAGAAGGCTAGAACTAAAACAACATTTCTACCTTTACCCAGTAAAAAATAATGAGAATTCCCAAGATGCAAAAGCTGGAGCCTGAATGGAAAAAAAAAAGTCTTCATGTTTACTTACCAATCAATTTTTAAAAAATGTATCTAGTCATCTTCATGTTTTTGAGGCTTTCTAGCTAATAGTTTGGGGACTTTAAATGCCTTTTCTGCTTCAGAAAAACAAAACAAACACGTAAACTAAGATTCTTATGTAAGTAGTTGGTTCTAGGAGCTAAGATTTCCAGAAAATTGCAAGTTATCAGCACATTCAAATAGAATTCAAGAGAACCTGCATTGCCTTAACATCAAGGCAAAGAACTGAGGCCAGGAACTGTGTATCTCGTCTTTTTAAGTGGAATCTCAGAGAAGCAGAATCTGTTTTTCTCTCTTGTGTCCTCAATTTTTTGACACAGAAACTCTTGCCTTCAGTTGGACTGAGTGAAAATATATAGGGTGCTTTGTTTTGCTTAGCTTGATAGCCCTGCAAATTAACCTTCTATAGACACAGGGGTAAGGGGAGAACTAAGCTCTGCAGAGTTCTTCTCTGTAAACAGCCCTATCTGACACAGTCTCAGGTTGCCCTGTCCCCATTCCTGTAGCAGAAGAAGCTCTTCTCCTCCTCTCTGCCAGGCTTCCTGCTATTTAGGAGGCTGTTCCCCTGACATCTCCCCCAACCATCCCTTCATCAGACACAGAAGAGAGACATTCCCTCTGCACCCCTGCCCATTACTACTGTGTTGATGTTCAAAAGAACACATGGTGAGAAATTAGCATGGATAAAAAGACCAGACGAGGTTCTTATAAAGACTTCTTGCCTGACCTCAGGCTTAGAAAAATTAATACGCTGCTGCTACCTGACAGCGGTTCCTACCTAATAACTCCACTAGAGTTTGGGCAGGAGAGTGTCAGCTAGGCAGGGGTTAACGGAATCAAACTACCCCTTAAACTTTGTGGCCTTAGTTTGAATCAGTCCACACCCCACTAACTTGTCAATTTTCAGTAAACACGCAAGGATTTGGGGGAAAAATATTGAACTTTTTTTGCTTTTTCCAGAAAAAATAACATAACCACGCATGCTTAATAATAGAGTGGGAAAAATGAACATCTCTTCTCCATATCCTTCTCTGGTTATTTTTACCAATAAAATTTATCTTTCTTTTTGACAGGCATGCTATTTTTATGTTTTGAAGTCTGTCTGTATTTCAATGGGAAATGTTCTTTGACAACATACAAGAGGTGTAAACAAACTGGCAGAGACAGCGACACATGGGTCACTAGGAATAATACTGCCTTCAAATAAACTTTGTCTTAGGTTTGTTTATACAAGAAATTTATTTCTATTTTTCAGAATGTGCCTTTGGAGAACTAGACAAATCCCATTCCTTCAGTGTAATTGTAGTAATTTTAATCACAAGCAGCTTGTGATTTCAGTAATCACTGAAATACCTTCTGACTAAAACTATTAAAGCACTTGACAGTGATGCATGCAAAACAGCATCCTGTGATTAGGTTGTATCATTAGCAGGAGATGTTTCACTTCATATGATTAAATCTTCTCGACATTTGGTATTACATTTAGGATGGCTGTTTGATCATGCACTCACACACATGACAGCAAATCTGCACTTATTCAGACAAGGTCAGCTGTAGCCAGCACAGAAATGCTGTAAACAATATAACAAGCAGCCTTGTGTTTGTCCACGTGGAGCAGGAACAGAGAGAAAGAACCTCTCTTGAAACTCGTGAAAAGAGCCAAGTGCCTTGTTGCTGTGGCCATTCCTCTCAGTGCAAGCACAGGCTTAAAGAGTTTTTGCTCCTAACAGCTCATTCCCAGCTCACCCTTGGCCTGCAATTGTACCAACACAGTTTGTCTGTAAAGCTGCAGCAGTATTGTCGCTTGGACGTGGAAAAGAACCGACAGGAAAACATCTGTGCCAGTCTCCCAGTCCATTTCACCCTTTTGTCTCACTAACTACTGCCACAACTGAAGATGAACAACTAGCCCGATGTTTAGGAAAGCTTCCTTGTCTGACCACTCAGGCAGCCACACTCACACCACCCCAGGCTGTCACTGCTGGGAACAAAGCCCCTTCGCAGCGGGTGGTTCCAGTGACCCGACGGTGCCCCGCTTGACTCCCTACACACCCCACACTCACGCAGTCAGACAGGTTTTCCTCACTGGCTGGACCCCAGGTTTCCCATAGTATAGTCCCAGAAGTCTGGATCCTTAAAACAATTTAATCATTTTGCAGTAACAGCTGAACAGAAACAGCTTGAGTTGGTGTCACTGAGAAGGGACCCTGAAAAAAGGAAACCCTGGGTTTTTATACCATTGTAGTCTAAGAGGGCAGTAGCTGGGGTCTTCCTGCCGAGTCATCGGCTCCTGTTGCGCCCGAGTGTCAAAGGGACGGTGCCACTTCATGGTGTCTTGACTGGGACTCCAGCCATTCTTCCCCCCCAGGGCACAACCTGCAGCCCCCACTGCAGCTGCACACCGAGCTGCCGGCAGTAGGTCTTCTCGTCAGCGCTGAAGCCACTTAAGCTGGCAGAGCCACTGAGAGGTCCAAAACCCCACGCCTTTTGGCAGCACTGTATACATCTAAACCAATTTAAGGCAGGCACAAAAGCACGGGTTTAAAGTGAAAGAACTGTTTTTTACTTGAAACAATGGCGTGGATGCGGGGACAAATTGTTCTGAGCCTGTTCTCTTTGATAGCCCATAAGCTGCAAACTGCCATTTACATATCCCTAGTGTCTGGCCAGCATCCTGCTACAGATGGCTGTTCTACACATCTCTGGCAGTACAGCCAAATTACAAAGGCTGTGTGGTGGTGACACCCTTTATTTAAGTACAGTTACACTGGCAGAAGATGAGTTTTAGCAGCACAGACTGCGCTGGCAGAGGATGAAGTGAACAGAATTTTTTCAAAGCACAGATTTGCTTTCCTTGAATGTACCAGCCTTGTCAAAGCACTTTTGTTAAATTCCCACTGCATGCAGAGCACATAATTCCAACAGGAGCAGGATTTTCCTCTCAAAACCATAAGCTATGTCATGAGGAACTGCTAAGTGCATTCCCACTGGGAGACAACTGTGATTTGAGAAGCCTTTTGTGTCATCGATTTATTTTGTGGAAGTAATACACAGGCAGAAGGTGTCTACAGGCAACTTCACTGCACGTGCTGTCCCAAGACTGAAGAGCTATAATTTTGGAGGATGCACAGCTGTTATCAACAGGTAGATCAGAGATATATTCTGTTTGTTTGCACTCAGGGGAAACTGTCAGCTGTATGTGTCACCCCAGAAACGTTTTATTTACCTTTTTTTCCCCAGAACTAGTACCTTAGCAGAAGCATACAACTGACAGTGAACTATAGGCAAACTTTGGTCTTTGGGGTCTGATGTGAAGTGAAAAGTAATATGACCACTAAAGCATCCTTGATTTAAAGGTAATCAAGATCCTGAGAAGACCACTATAGGCAGGTCAGTCTCCTTAAAGGCCCTGTCATCTTAAAGCAATTAATTTCAATTTCATTTGGTTTCCAACAAAAGACAGCTTTCAGCTAAAAGCATTTATTCAATTCAGACATTTAAACTGAGTATATTAAAGTGCAGGCTGACAACATTTACTCACCCAAAAGGTCCTTCCTAATTTTTGCCCTCTATCTGGCACTCCTATGTCAATTATTTTATTTTTTTGTTAAGCAAGGGCAGAGACCCCCAGCAGGGTGAACCAGCTCATGAAAGGATCAGATGAACCAAAGCAATGGAATCAGGTAGGGAAGGAGCACAGAGGGGTTGAATGGTTAGATTGAGTCAACCTTTGTCACTACTCAGAGAGAAGGAATACTGCGTTCAATGCTTAAGCTGCTCCCTCACTGCTCAAGGGCATTTTTAGCACTGAGCTGCAGCATTAATTGTAAGCGTCTCTAAAAATGGCATTTAAAAAAATCTTTATTCCATCATGATTCAATTTGACAAGCAGTTGCCAGAGATCTCTTGGGTATTTTGTGTATTCCTGGAGTGTTTTGATGAATGGAGGCCAGAACATCAGTACCTAGCAGCATTGATCCTGACACAATTGTTCCTGGACAATGGCTCATTTTACCTGGTTAGGTGCACCTAACTTAAGATCATCAAGCTTTATGGAGATGACTGCAGAAGAGATGGTCTACCCCATTTATTTCAGTCCAGTGATAGTATTCTAACACTCAAAGACAAATAGTATTGAACACCAAATATTCAAAATATGAAACTAAAGTTCATTTTAGGTTGCAGAAACTTTCCCCTATAGTCAGAAAACAGCATAGCACCAGAGAACAAAGGAAAGGAAAAAAACCAGCAACTGTTTCATATTTTGTGAATATGAAATTGGTTTCTCCTTATTTTCCCCTTTGCTTCTCTTTGCTCAGGGAGTGATAGGAGAAGGTACCGTAATTGTATTTCACTACTATTCCCAGGCAGAAAATTCTAGTTAAATTGTAAAAATTAAATGTCCAGGAAGTAGGTAGGAGACAGGTGTTTTCCAGCACACACTGTAATTCTGTTGAAATTCAGTCCAGATTCAGTGAAATCACCTCAAAATCCAAGTGCAATTCCACACGAATTTTTACTGAGCTTCAGATGAACCTTAGGTTAATTTTTTGGGCTAGAAACCATGGGAAATATGTTAACTTCATATGATCAAACCACAAAAATGGTGAAAATGAGCAGTCTAGGCTGAGCTTTGCTTTGAAAGGGTTTGCAAACTGAAGCCTAGTTACTGGGAATTCACATGATGCAGAACCAGAAATAAAGCCTTCACAAAGTCCTTGAGAAATGAAACTGTAGTATTTTACAAAGTGCTCCTACTTCCCTTTAAATGTTCTTGAGTGGTCATTATTGTCTTGCTTACTCTGTTTTCTATGCTTCTTTTTCCAAGTCTGTACATGAAAACTCATATCTACCTCAAACATCTACCCCTCTGCTGAAAGATTATGATGAATGGGCATAGCTTTGGGTTTGTGTATTTTTTTTTCTTTGTGTCTTGTTTGGGTTTTTTTAACGTGAAGAAGAAAACACCACAAGTATCTGTTTGGGAATTGAGTGTTTGGTTTTGGTAAATTTAAGTTAAAAATTGAAAACAGGGACTCAGCAAGCCAATCTTATTATAATCAATATTCCTGATCATAAGTAAAGACAGAAAGGGGTTACCTGGTTTCCACTGCTAGCACACACAATCTGCAACACAGGCAAAACAATATGAATACTAGTGTTGTGTTCAGAGCTGCATATCCTACACCCATAACCTGCCACATTTAGAGCAGGCATAGACCTCTGCATTTAAAAGAATAGCCCTTCAAAGCAGACTTTGTTGGGGTCCCTTGCCCAAGCTATCAATTAGATGGAAGTTTCATCATCATCATGTTTGAGTCCATCCAAGTCTCAGAAATGGGCTGAATTAATTAATTCTTGCTTCTGATATTTAGTCTTATAGCTAATATAATTACTAATACAAACATGTAGAGCAGTTAAGGAGATATGACACACTGTATATTCCAGAGAGTACCTCTGTGGGATAAAACAGGGGAGAGAGAGTTTAACCCTTTGTTGAGTCAGGAAATTCTTATTCCATACAGAAAGTAATATATGATATTCCAGTGAAATATTCAGGTTTACGAGGAGCTGTCACAGTCGTAAGCTGCCAGAAGTGAACAAGGTCTGCAGAAAAGGGACTGAATGTGAGTGGAACCTGTGGAAAAATTCTGAAAGACAGAAGGACTACAAAGCAAATATACTGCACCAGGAAAGAGTCTTCCCTGAGAAATCCAACTAGACTGCAGCTAGGCCATCAGCTTCCAGGGATGTATGATCAGAAGGCACCTGCAACACAGTAGCTAAGTAAAGGAGGGACACCTTTTATGTATTATCCTGGTATAAGCAGATAAAACTTGCTTTTTATTTCTGTGCTTTTTTTCCCCCCCAGTGGGCTTTGTACACTTTAATTAAACTCTTAATTTTTATTAGTTCTAGTTTGAATTAAGATCATTGCAAGGTTACTGTTAACATAAAGGCAGTACTCGAGGGTAAGGCCTTGAACTAGACCTGTGTGTTTGGCTGTCTGAAAACTCCCGAAACACTGCACTTCACAACAGTTAAGGAATAACTGGATGTGGCATCATAGCAACTGCACAGCCCTGGTGGGTAGCTAGTATTGCTGGGGACAGACTAAGAAAAAGGCTTCCACAGAGGCCAGAGGTCCATGGCATGTAACCAAGTCTTCAGAGATATGCTCAGAAATCCTGAGGCCCGAAGGGATACTTGACAATGTACAATCTGTTGTATGGACAGTGCCTCAGGAGCTCAGCATCCCTTTGGCTGCTGTTTCAGCACAAGTTGGGCTGTCCCTGCCTGTTTGCAGCATTTCATGTTTCCTCAGCATCATGTGATGTCCCTATCTCTAGAGCAGAGATCATCTTAAATTTAGATGCCATGCACTCCTTGAGACACAAGTTCTTACAGAGATTCAGGGTGAGACCCAGAGGTCCCCTGGGACCTATTTCTGTAACAGAACAAGCCCAGCACTCAAATGCTCATGTCCTCCTCAAGCATGACCACTCCACTTTGTGCATCTTCTGATGTCAGCTCAATGTCCCGAGTACAGGTCCTCTAAAATCCTGTTACAGCAGGGTTTAGTGAAAAAGCATATTTCAAATGCACTTCCACTAGTAGTGATGCCTCCTCTTGCAATGTATTTACTTGGCTCTGTAAATATCCAGTGTCCAACAGTAACCCTGGGCTAATAATAAAACCAACTGATACAGTCGGTACACTCAAGTTTACTGACAAGAGGCTGGAACAGCCTGATGCCGTGGAAAAACAGAAACCTAAAAAAACCCAGAAACTGGCACCAGCTATGCCAGTACTTCCCCTCTTCAGAGCTGCCTGCTGCCACACAGTATCTTTCACTCAGCAGTCACCAGGGGGTAGAATGAAAAAAAAAAAATCATCCGAAAGACCCCATGCTCCTTTTATCCCTGAAGGAATAATTTAGAGACCCATTATTCTTCAGATCTTTAAGTCAAAATTTGAAGAGACCTTACAGAGAGAATGGCATATGCTAGAAGTCAATTTAAATGGCATTACCAAAATCTGAGGAGTTAAAAGCACATCCTGACATTGAATAATTTTTTTAAAGCACTCAGGAGACTTTCCAGCTTCTTCTAATTGTGTCATTAAATACCATAACTTCTGAAAAAGTCAAGAATTCAGGAAACTCCTTCAGAGTTTTAATTTTCATCAATTTGCTGTTTATGTACCGTAAACCAGTTCTCCTTACGAGGAAGTTACCGGCCAGGTTAATAAACTAACAGCAACTGCAAGATTATAAAGCACTAAATCCTCCCCCTGTAGGATCTAGCCCCAAATTAATGTAATAAAAGATTGCACATTGCCATGGGAAGGTTGGAGACAAGCCAGGTTGCATAGGACACCTCCAGGGCTGGAAGGACCCTGCCAGACCACCCGGGCACATCCCCAGAGTGGATCAGAAGGGGATACTCTCTCCAGGTCAGCAAAGCACCGAACTGAGGCTTTGGAGTTGGTCCTTGTTACTAGTGGTAAGAGATGCTGGTGTTATGGTTATAGAACAACTTGCTATTTTACCAATAGGTCTACCACAGTGCAAAGATCCTGCCTTACATCACAAGTAACTAATTTTAAAAATGCTGAGCAAGAAAGTACAAGTGATAAAAAGAATTGTATTTTTGAATGGGAATTCCTTAGGAAGGTAGAGGCTCTGCCTCACCTGTCTTGTAGAACAGGCTGGAGCTTTGCCTCTCACTTCAATAAAGCAAACCAGGTTCTTCGGAAATTCCCTGAAAACCGCAGTAACAGGCCTGTAAAAATTAGGGGGGGGATTTTCTTAGAAGAGAAGAGAGTATTATCCTTTCTCCAGAAAGGTCTACAAATAGAGAGAAAAAGAGAAGAAAATCTGGAAATTTCATTTTGCTCCAGTAGACAGGCTGTAAATACAGTGTACCCCACCAGCTTAATCAGCTCATTAGCTGTGCCACCCCTAACCCAGAAAACAAACCCACCTAACCAAACCTAACCCTTCTGGGCTGGGGGGATTCACATTTCTGGTGTCAAGGGAATTTTGACACAGTCCTAACTTTACCTAAAGGCACACACACAGACACTAAGAATTTGTGTAAGCAATTCAAAATCTTGCCTAAACAGTTGAAAATTATTTTTTCTTATTTTATTCCTACATTATGGCTGTGTTTTGATATTTTCTAGTGCTCAAAAGGACAAGGTTTGCCCATTATCAATGATCAGTAATGCTAAAGATACTTTTCCCATTTGCACATTAGAATGCAAGATTTGCCAGCTGCGCCAGTTCCTCATATAACTGCCAAATCCAGCCTATGGACAATCCTGGTGCATGAAAGACCAGCCCTTTATGCCAAAGGGACTGTCGTGGCTTTTTCCAGGTGGCTGTGCAAGAGCTCTTGTGTCCATTTCAGAAGGAGCTCCACTTCTGCTGGGTTCCACCCTCTTCGTGAGGGTACATATCCCCATTTAGACATTAGGGATATGCATTGATTTGAGACTTTATACTTCTTAGCATGGAATAAAAAGATGATAAATAAGATAGCGAGATTAATACTTACAGGCAACACCGCCAACAGATACTTTTGTTCCCAAGAAACCTGAAGTTCTTCTGCTGTCTCCTACTGAGAGTTTAAAGCAAGCTCATCTTAAGTGGAGGCAAAGGGGATCTGTGTGCAGTAACTGCACCCAAGCCGTTACCTTGCTTGCAGTAAACTCTAAATAAAGAAACTGGAGCCCAAAATTAAACTAGTGCTAACAGTCCCCTTTGGGATGCAGCCTGAGAACTTCAGATGACATTTTTCTCATTTTGTTTTTCAGGGGGAGTTTTTTGTTGTTTTTTTTTTGTTCGTTTGGGGATTTTTTTTGAAGCAGCTGGTCTTATGATATCCTGTCACGTTATTCCCCCCTCCTACAGTGACAGAGCTTCCTGTCTGTGAGCTGAAATGAAGAGACTTCTCTGAAGGATCTGAGAGACTTGGGTGCCTTTTTTCCCCCCCCTCCCTAAGGTGGGTCTGAGGGGATGCTAGGAAGGATGGCCCTCCAGTCACAAATCTGCATGTGGAATGAGAGCAGTCAATTCTCAGTAAATTTAACCTCAATAACGTATCTTCTGATCAATAAAACAGGAAGAATAACATACAGATTTCTCATCCTTTGGTTCATCTTGGCTATCAAAAATACTGTTTTGTGGAAGCACGCCATCTTCTCCTCTGCCTTTGAAGAGTGTGGTGGGGGTGCCTGGGGCCAGACACTTCACAACAGAAATTCCAAACAATGCCACCTCCTCTGCTGAGTCTGAAGGAAAGAGACGTGAAGAAAGAAAAGTCTCTAGAAAAGTCTAAGGCTACTATTGAGGATAATAACAGAAAGGAGCCACACAAAACTGAGAAAAGGAAATGGAATCTCTGAAAATTACTTATAACTATGCTTCCTTTTGAGATCAATGAGCCATATTAATGAGCCAATGGGAAGCAATGGATATCACAGAAAAATAGGGATGGACAATCCCACGGTAAGAGGACAGTCACTCTGTTTCTGTGTAAATGGGCAGACAGCATTCTTCTATTTCAATCCCTAGCATGACATAGTTCTGCTCCACAATTTTTTCCCATTATTTCTCCATTTTCCAATGGATGGAGGCAAATTTATTCTCACTCTTTTTAGTTGTCTGACTTCCCGCTGCATGCAGATGGTCTTTTTATGGAAAAACAAAGGATAAATAGCTCTCCATGTGATTTTTTTTTTTCCTCCTGAATGGCCTTTCTATTCACCATTTCACCTCAGCAATCATATGAGGAACACAGGAGTTTTTCTGCTTTTTTTAAGCAAGCTTGGGCAAAGCTGCAGTTCTAGCCTGTGAGAGCTTCCCATGATACTCTTTAAATCTCAGGCTGCAGCTCTTGAGAGGACCAGTACATTTGCATCAGTGACAGCCAACTACTGCTCCCGGGTCATTCCAGTCACATTCCTTTTACATCACAGTTGACACTCAAGGTCAAATGACATGTTAGCTTTGACACTGCAGTGATATCTGACTTCATCAGTCTCTCAAGGTTAGGCTGTTCTTGGCTGAGTAGCACAGACAGAGGAGCCTGCTTGCCTCCCTCTGCTTGGTCCTGCTGTGAGTATCCACACCAGGGAGCACCTCCCTCTGTCTCGTTGTAAGGAGTAAAGGCACATGCCTTCTAATTGCTTGTTGCCCAGTGTATCTGATCAGAATCTATCCAAGCAGCCAGCAACTGTGCAATGATGGAGAAGTTACTTCTACATGAGGAGAAACGATATGCAGAAGAGAAACAGTGGCTGAGACTCAAGTTCCCTTTTGCCCAGCTACTGCTGTACTAGTGTAACAACATACTACCTGCCTTTCTTGCTTGGGTAGTAGAACTGAATGCCCACCACTCTGCCGAGTTTAAGCTATGCTAGTACCCTCCTATATTACAGACTACTGCCTCCTTTTAGGATATATGCTGTTAAATTCTCAGGACAGAGGTAGAGTTTTCTCACACCCTTAAAATCAAAAGCTGTGTTATTTTCTCTAGTGGTCACAGGCAAATTATCAGACCCAAGTCATGAAGGGCTATATCAGACACCATAGAAAAAGGGAAAGTAAAGGAGGGCCTGTCAAAGAAGAGCACTTTGGTCTTTGACATGCAATGAAGAGCAGTACACTGGAATATCATGAGCGATGTATGCACCCCATTCAGAAACCAGCTCTCTGGAAACAACAACACTCACCATGGAAAGAGAAGGTGAGATTCTTTACACAAAGCCCTTCCAGTCCCTCTCAAGCCCAACAGACACTACCTTGGCGTAACTTGCTTTAACAAGCACACAAACACACGTCAGTGCTGTGCTGAGCCCCACATTTCTTTAAATTTCTTAGAAGATGTGAGAAGGCCTTGGAGCTCCAGGCAAGAGAAGCTTCAAGAGAAAATGTGTTTGATCACTAGCTTTATTACCACCACTGCTTGCACAGTAGCCTCCTCTTTCACACCAATCTGTGTAGCTTAAACCTTTGCATGTCCCTTCCATTTTCCTTTGATCGTAGTACTGTGAAACAGTTCTGTGGCAGACAAGGGGGGGCTCCGAGAAACCTGTGCACTTACACCACATTACACACATATGATGGAGAACCTCTGTTTACTTTTGCAACCAGAGATATCTGGGAAAGCATCCTGGAGGTAGACATGTAATTTAAAGTCCAGAACAAAAACTGACAAAGGAAGAACATTCACCTTATTGAAGACACTGTGATTTGGGAAAGTGACATCCTTCCCACTCTACAGAACTGCAAGGATTAACCAGCACTTGGATAATTATGCTTAAGAACAGTCCTAAAAATAAGTTGCACTGCATACTGACTGAAAAACAGACAAAGTGACACATTCAGTTTACATAACACTTAAAAAAATCCCTAAAACTTGCTACAATTCAAAACTAAAAGAAAAAAAATTCAGTAAGGACATAAATGGCTCCTGGCTACCACACAACAGCCATCTCAGCATCTTCCACAGCTTTAATTGTATTTTGGTTCAAAACTGTCAGTACAACTCAGGAATATATGAATAAATAATAACAGATGATGAACACATCTGTCCCTTTGTAAACACAAGGGAAAAAACCATCTATACAGCACTTTACCTATTACTTCAATGAAACGTTTTGAAGCACAATATGTGAAGAAAGGTCGTATAAAAAATCAAAGTCAAACCACGTCATTTGAAAACTGAATACACTTCTGTTTGGCTGACTTATTTTTTCCCCCCCTCCCATGTCTGAAACATTTCTTCTGCACTCTGAAAATGCCTCCATTTAAATCTGCCCTAAAATTCCATGTGTGCAATGCACTATGTAGGCGCACACACACACACTCACCCCGTTGCTAGAACTCGCCCCCACGGCAGGGTGCTGTCACTCAGCACATGTGTGTACACACATTCACACAGTATCAGCTGTGCTCTCTCAGCCTCTGATGCAGGCAAATAAAGCCTAGATCAATTGTTTTCTCTGTTAGTAGTCCATTTTGTCAGTTTGCACAGAATCTTCCTTTACAAAGACTTCTCTTTTGAAAGCTCATTTTGTTAAATACCATTCCAGTTGCTGCTTCTTTTTTATCTGGGTCTCCTTTTATTTGATCCATTATACCAAAAATGAATTTATGCAAGCCAAAAATGCTCTGTTTCAATGTCACTAGTTTGCTTCTCTTTCCCTCTCTGAAGAATCTTCATCTTATTCCTTTTCATCTGATATTTGTAAAGTCTTTTCTCTTTCAGTACTTTAACCCAATAGTGTTTTTTTCTAGGGTTTGACAGTGACTCATCTTGTCTTAAGATAGCAAAATATCTCTTTTATTCCACTCCAAATGGCAGAACAGAATAGTATTAAGTGACAAAAAAATTAATTAAAGTAACTTGAAAATAGTGCAAAATAACTTCTCAAATTCTACTACCACATGCAATATCCCTCCCATCCTCTTTTCTACTCAGAATTATCTGGTTCACTAAAGGTACTCAGAGTTAGGAATTCCATCTGTTCCATCTGTCCTGCCCATTTACAGCAAGCCTGGCAAAGGTTTTCTTGACTTGACCAGTATTCTTCTGCTCTTTTGTCTTTTGAAAATGATTATGTGGTACTTTCCAAAAGATGGCCAGAAAGCATTGTACTGTGACTTCCTTAAATCTAACCCTCTTTGTGATGTTTCAAGGTGAAAGCTCAACACCTGCACTAGTGAGAAGAAATATTTCTATCTCGGCTATTTTATTCCAGGTCTGTTCTTTTGGTGTTGTGAAGGTCCTTGAGGTTTAAAAGCAGGCTACTGAGGAAAAACTATTTTAAGAGAGATTGCTTTCATCTCAGCCTCAGTATATCTGTTTATACCTGGCAAGGAGACTGTGAAACGGTGTACAAATAGGCATACTTTGGACAGAGTAAAACCACACCCTATGCAAAGAAAGATGAAAACCAGGTGTGAGAATCAGAAAGCACTCTGAAAAACTGGTGGCTTGTACCACATCTGTGAAGGGTCAGTTCCTTTTGAACTGATCTGCACACAAACATTTTTGTGTTCATTTTTGACAACACACACTATTGTCTCAAGTCTCAGAATAGCCACACTTTAAGCTTACATTTGGCCTCCAAATGGCATGTCGAGTTATCAAAAAAGGCTTTCTCCATCCAAACACTCTATAACTCCACTGATCTATTACCAATATCCTAAATTAATAACTCTTTGAGAAAACTGCTCCTTAACCAGTCACTAGTCACTACAAAAATTTTATCTCCCATGGGAAATAAATCGATTTTCCAAGCTGCATGCCCTGTGTATGTCAATTTTAGACAAATTTGCATGCCAAGAGCACAAAATAGGCTTTTAAAAGTTGAAAAAGGGCTCTGTTCAGAAATATATAATTCATAAAAACTTCCATTCTCAACTCTTTGGTTTGAGATCTAAAAAGCAATCTCAGAGGACTGAGCTACAAAGAAAGTAGGAAGGCTTTTAAATAGACAACATCCTCACTGACTGTCATGCCTTTGTGACTTGCTGAGCGTCATACCATGGAAGGTAGGGGTTTGAAACTGTAGAAAAACATCAAAAAGTAAGATTTTCTGAAATGAGATTAGAACAACTCAGTTCAAGCGACAGAACTGGAGATTCCTAAGACTGTGTCTCACTGCTGAAGTGAAGTAGGACTCTTCTCACCTAAATATAAACATGTTCAATACAAACGGTGGAGCTTATCTTTGAGATTCCCCCAGAGGTCCATGGAGAGACATGCACTTCTCAGGAGTGAGTCACTGCCTTTGAAGGCAGACTTCTAAACAGGTCAGACAAATGGCACCTTTGCTGACTCCCCACCAAACACAGCAGTGGTCTAGACACCAGCTAAGAAATAGATTGCTCCATTATGGCTGCAGAATATAGGTAAATGAAGTGAAATCTGATTTCCTGACAAGTTGCACCAGTACACATCAAGAGTATTTGCTCTGAAGTGGTTCTTTCAAATCCCTGACACTGTTGCAAGAAGTTCATCTCTGCTAATCAAGCAGTTTGGATCAAGAAGGGGAAAGAAAAATGCTTTCCTATCCAGTCCCACAAAGCTGTATTTCAGAAACCAATTCCTTTTACTATGGAACATTTCAATTATTTACTTTAGTTGTAAGTAGTTTTTAAAATATGCTTGCCTTTTCTTTTTCATTTCTATCTTTAATTTTTCCATGCTAGGCTTGCATTCTCTTTCCTCCTCCATGCTTGTTTGGCAGTTCCTCCTCAAATACTTGTGCCTTTCCCTGTATGACTTGCAGCACTGGAACAATAGTCTCCAAAAAACTTAACCTGGTCTCTGTCACATTCCTTTTCTCTATCTTGTGCTTCAGAGAGAAGACCTGAACATGAGGAAGAACTTTTTACCATGAGGATGACGAAGCACTGGAACAGACTGCCCAGAGTGGCTGTGGTCTCCTTCCCTGAAAATACTCAAAACCCATCTGGACACACTCCTGAGTAACATGCTCTAGGACACCCTGATTGAGTAGGGACACTGGATTAGATGACCTTCAGTGGTCCTCTGCAACCTTATCCAATCTGTCATTCTGTGACCTGAATCTCACCTGCTCTGGATCTCCTGCTGTTGTAGAAAACCCATTGAGGAAATGCAGAGCACACACAGTGAGCTGACATAGAACCCCTTGATCATTGCATCCTAACTGAGGCTTCAGTAAGCAGTGGGATACAGCCTGCATATTTTATATGCTGAGAGAGATCCTGGCACTGGTCCCCACTGAACACACAACTAAATTATATTTGCATCTGAGCCACGTAAAAGGCCCAGATCTGCACTATTACTGACCAAGCAGCAGTCCTGCTGTGGAAGAAATGGTCATTATTTTTAATTGGCAATTACAAAGTAATATATACATTAAGTAAGGGCTCACAATCTGCACAGCCTCTGCCTGCAAAGGTTTTGTTTGTATGCTGCCTTTTCCATCCAGTTCACAATGCTAATGGCATTTGCAAATCTGACAGCTCCAACAGGTGTGCTTAAGACCAACATCCACAAGTGCATCTTCCCTTCCTGAAGAAGCAGATTAAAAGCAGGAGTATAATTCCAGTAGTAAATCAAGTGTCTGGGAAGTATTTGTTTTAGCTTTTTCTGATGGGGAGAAATGTGAGGCCCTTCCTCCAAATTTCCAAAAATCAATTTTAATGAAAGCTAACAGAAAGATATGGGAAAAAATAATTTCTCTCAGGATCCTCTTGTAGTGTTGCTGAACCCATGGCAGAGTAAACACAGAGGTTTCAGGATAACTCTGATCCATAACAATTGCGTCTCACATTCCCTCACAGTAGCCATATGCATATCCTACCACAGAAGGGGAGAACTGTAGCAGGGAGCACTACACATACAACAGCTCTTCATGATTTCAGTGATAGCATCACATCATTATTAGATGGATAACTAAAGTCAGACAGTGAAACCGCTCCCAATGTACTCCAAGAAAAACAGATTTCTAACTATAATGCAGGAATAGGCTTAATCATCAACAGGAAATGAGACTATATTTAGAATCCTCTTGTAAACAAAACTACAGATGGGGAGAATTATTTCCTTGCAGAAGAGGCTGCCCACACATATTGTGCCCTCAGAATGGTTCAGTTTATATCAACTCCAGATGATCTGCTTTTCGGCGCTGCTCTACATAAATACTGCAAAGTACAGGCACTCACTGCACAGAGTGCAAAAAAACAATGCAAAGGCAGCTTTGCCATTGCACCTGAAAAGTGTCAAAAACCCTGACAAGGAGGATTCCCCTCTCCTACGAGCGCATGCCTGCACCTACACACACACTCCTCCTATGGAATCCTGGCTCATGCAGAACGCCTGACAGTGAGTCAAAAAGACCAGAAGGCTCCTCAACAGTAGCTAAGAAGTGCTCATTAGCTCTAGCCTTTACTAGGTGTACTGTAAGCAGCAATTCCTGCTCCTGCATCAAACATCACCCCTGCAGAAGACAAATGCCCTTTTTTTGTTTGTTTGTTTTGATAGTTTTAGTGAAAATATAAATAAAATCCCAACCACGATTAGCAAATAGCTCTTCAATCATTGATCGTACAGGTCAACAGGTCTGGAGGAAAACTTCTAACCCTTGACAGGGATGCAGAAAAAGTGTAAGCAGTTTTGTGTTTGAGCCTTTCCTGGGATTTCAGGATTTTCAGAATCAATATTTAAATCCTTGGTCAGAACATATACTCAGAGCAATTATGACAGCTTAAAAAACCCATCCTTAAAAAAGATAGATTGTCCATTTAGGTCAGCTTTAGGTTGCCAAGTCCCCTTTATCAACCTTGCTCTGTAGCTGCTCTGTGACCCCCATATGAGAGGGCACAGAGGGCTGCAAAGCCACAGCAAGCAGCATCTTCCACAGCAGGGCTGAGAAAGTCCTCTGGCCATTTTGAAGTGTTTTATGGTTTCTCATAAAAGCAACTGGTATTTTAGAATTAAGATACTGAAACTCAAATAAATGGGAACTTTTCCATTGGCTTTTGTTTAAATTGAGAAGATGGAAGAGGTGTTACCAGTTCTGGGCTTTACACTGATGCAGAAATTAGTCCCTTAGAGCTCTTATCCAGCAAATCAATTAATCTACAAATAGCCCCAGCAAAGCATTCCACTTTAGATCTTAATAAGCAATAAAAATCCAGTTAGACATTTATCAGTAGATTAAAATGGGCTTGCAACTTCAAATCCTCCTGGACCTTAGAACATCATAGTACTGATCTAATGGTGAAAAGCTCTATCTTCCCCACAAATCACCTAAACCCACCTCTAAACAACAATAACACTTTGGTTTGAGACAGTGATTGTGCTAGCTTATTTATTTCTCACTTGTTTCCTAAAAACACCTAAACCATCCTTGAATAAGGGCCTAAAACATGTGAAGAAAGTGCTTAATTCACCTATAAAAGAGAAAAGGTATCTCTTGCTTTGTCCATCCCATCACAGAAGAAACAGAATGTCAGCTGCACTAAGTACTTTATTCCCTGGGGACTTGTTGTGTATTCTCCACAGACGTGCTTCTTGCAACTAAGGGTGAATATTGGAAAAGCAGAACCTTGGGCATGGGTCTGGGAGGAGAAGGATAAACAAACTCCTCCTATGATTTTCATTAAATAACATCTTTTTATAGGATGATTCATTGAAGCATGTTTGTTTTAAACCAAACATACTTGAAGTCCTTGGGTATATTAAGACTAAATAAAGCACCTATTTAAGAATGTTTATTTATTCATTCCAAACTGTTTACATTCAGGAAAAAAATTATTTCCTCTATCTGTTGATTAAACAGATTCTGAGAGGGTCAAACTGGGCACACAAACAAAAAAAATCAAAGCTACTCCTCAAAATAGGAAAGCCTCAGCCTTGCCCAAACTTTCTGGGCATATCAGCAAGCAGCAACAACAAGAAATTACTATAACTAATAGACATAAGCCTGCAAAAAGTCTTGAAAGACAAGAGAATAAAGGTACTCCTGTGAGCAAACTACACAGTAGGAGCAAACATACGACGTTATCAGAAATCTAAAGAAAATATATATGACTTGAGCTGTTTCTGGAAAGATGCCACAAAGCCACTGTGATCTGGATTAAAACTCATGAGGCATTACCAAGAAAACAATTGTTTATTATATGAATGTTAAATAGGAATGTAGTAAAAAATATTCTACTTTATTTCCCCTCAATATGTTGAGCACAGTTAGCTCTCAGTAGACAATCTGAAAAACCATAAAAGATTAGGACTGCTGTGAAGTCAGTCTTCTTTTTTTTGCATCACTTTAGCTTTTAACATCCAGGCTGAATTACTTTAACTACATGTTTAGTTGGAATTCATATTTACTGTCATCTGTAGAGGATTGAGATATTTCCATACTACAAGCATCTTACTGCTTGAAACATGCTCTGAAATATACTCCATGAAGTGAAATATGAAGTAGATGACAAGACAATAACTTTGGGCCCACATCACTACTTGAGACCAGATTACATTTGCAACTGCATTTCGGGGGGGAAATAATTTTAAACCTATAGCAAGGCTTCCACTGAATGAAGTAACTGGAGGGTAGAAGATGACCCTTCGAGAGAGCATTCTCTGTAGAAACTAAAAGCACAGTGCTGAAGGTACAGGTAAGAATGGAGCAGTTATCTTAGAGAATGAACATAACGTTTAAAGCAAAGGGCATCTAAACACAGGTAAATACACAGAGCATGTTCAAAAGGGCCCCAGAGAACCATGTTCAGACCTAGACCTGAGTGGGCAGTTTGCTAACATCCAAGCTGAGTGACCCTGCTGTCACCAAGCAGCCTTGGGAGGGGCCATCTACGCTTCTTTGAGGAACACACTTTAGCCTCAGTGCAAAATATGATCCATTTTGAGGTAAAGGAATTCGAGGCATTACAAATGAGGGTCATTTGCTCAGGCTGATTTCCCACATCGCTAGCCTCAGCCTATTTATCTCACAGCAGACATTCCTTGGAAAAACCCAATCCACCACTTCTACCCACAAACTGTTCCATGCAGTCTCAGAGTGCTAAGAGGATGTGTTGGTCCAGATGCATCACTGTCCTTGCCCTTCTTGCAGCCTCCTGTGAGCATTGCTACCAACCACTGCCAGAAAACACAGAACGGGACTGGCACACCTTGAATCTCACCCAGTACAGCTACTCTTGTGCACCTGGGGTGTACTGCACTCAAACTATAGGGACAGTCACATGTGCTTGTTATTTTGGAATAATTATGTTTATGAAGAAACTAAAAAAAGTCTACAGGCTATGATGGCTCATGAAAAGCTATGTGCCGCATGTTTTAAGGAATATGACGAGCTCTCTCAAGGAAAGAGAACATGCTTCCCAGAAGCTGGTCACCAAGCAGAATATGCTTTTCTATGGTTAAGACTCTAACTTGGCCGGTCAGAGTGGAAATTCATGTCAGGCTTTGAAGCTGGCAGCAGGTAAAATATTCATGAGTCAAAAGAGCTCTTACTTCAGAGCTAAGCTTTTTTGCTGACATCCATGCTAAGCAAAGTAAGTATAACAAAAATCAATGACTAAACAAAGCTCAGATGGGTTTAAACTCCTAATCCTGAACCACAGTTAAGACCGTAAAATTTTCTCAAACTTTCTACTTAGACACCGAAACAGTAAGATCCTGTGGTCAGGGATGTTGCTTTCCCTTACGATGATTCTGCTGCCCCATAAATAACAACGTGTACCAGATTCAAGCATAAACCAACTCTCCAACCATGCAAGGTCTCACAGTTTTAGCTGATTATGCTGGAGGTGTGGGTCCTACATTCATTTCAAAAGCCTCTTGAGGAAACCCAAACATAACTTCTCTGAATTACCATAATATTTGCAAAGACACACTCAAATCTCAGACTGTTTACATATTTTGAAAAACAGAACATCAAGTGCAAACTACCAACACTATTCTGAGTCTAGAACCAATTCTATGATTTTATTTGGATTTTTTTTTAATAGGCACATAGCTTGAAATACTTGGTGAAAAACAGTTTTGTGTGAATCTAATGCATCTCAAACTGATGTCTTAGTTCTTTTTTTAGCACTATCTTCTGTCATGTTTCACATGGAAGAGACATCTAAGCTACAGAAGCGTGTATAGTGGGGTTTTGTGGCCGGGTTTTGCTAGTGGGGTTGGCTACAGGGGTGGTTTCTGTTAGAAATGTGTCAGAGTTGCTGAAAAACCACACCAAGTCAGTCACAGAGGGCAGGGAATCCAGGAAGTTTGTCCTTGCTGCCACAAAGCAATCTCACCCCCAGGGCTGGAAGAGAAAGGTAAGGCTAAGAAGGTGACTGGGGAGCTGCTAGGAAATCTTCTGTCATGGGAACACACTCACAAAGAAGTGAGCCCAGCATGCTAAGAACTCCTTGTGCCTATGATGGCACGGGACAAGAAATACTAAAAGGAAAGGCAAAAGGGGCAGATGTGGCAAGAGACACTCTGACTGTGTGTGCCAGTGTTTAGGCTGATAGATCATGAAGAAATGCTCCCATTTTGCCCTCTGATAGAGTTAGCAACTCTGCAAGGCAGGCAGAGAGAAGGAAAAGGAGGAATTCATAGCCAAGGAAAGCAAGACAGAGCAGCATCACACTGAATCACTCAGCTGACAACAGACATACTATTCTTTTCAGTGTCACATGGAGAAATCAGTTTGTTTGAACAGGTACACTTGCACTATGAGGCTGCTCATATGACTTCTCCCACCTCTGGAAGCTCTAAGAACACATTCACACACGCCAATCCTGGTCTAGCTATTTCTCTGCAGAATGCACTACCTCCTTGCTTAACACCATCATTTTAAACAAAAATCTCCTTTTATTCTGGTCTGTTAAAACCCTTCAAGTAGCACAGTAGTCCCCTATAAATATATCGCTTCAAGTCCCCGTATAGATTTTCTCTTGTTTTATAGCTGCTTGAATGTTTCTTATGCTGCATTTAGCAATTCCTCTGGTTTTCCATGGCCCTTGCAGGAAAAAAGCCCAACAACTCTACTCCCTGAACAACAGTAGAGTTCAAAAGACATTAATAATATCCCTGTGATCACAGTAGCATTTGGGACTGTTAGAAGTAAATTCCACTCAGTTCACCCACTGAGTTCTGCAGCTGTTAAGTACATGTTATACTCCAACATAAAAAAACCCTTTGGTCTCTCTATTTCCTTCTCTTGCTGTCATTGCTTCAGCTTCCTCTTTCCATTTTATTCTCCTGATCCCATTAAACAAGACTGTAAAGGGCTGATTTTATTTTCAGCTTGCTTTGTGGTGCAGGTGTCATCGTATTTGGGCAGGCAGTGAGCTGACATGTTAGTTGCATTGCAGCTGGGGTTCTGCTTTCATGTCTCTGGGACAGAACCATCACCTGACTTCATTCTTGAGTCTGTCCTTCTAAGTACTGTAGGTAATTCAAAAGAATGGGCTAAACTGAGCTAATTCTTCAAAGTGAAAGCAAAACTAGTGAAGAAAAGGTCTTGATTTGCACTGTCACCATTTTAGATCCCTTGGTGTATCTCTTGAAACAAAGTAAGGCAAGAGAGTCTGCTTGGCCTGATCTTTGGTTTTGAGAAGCTCCATTTACAGCAGTGCCAGATGGAAGGTTTCTATCGTTCTATCACACATATGAACATGATATTACAAGAGGAGGACTGAGGAACTTCAATCACTTTAGTAACTCTGCCTAGCATGGCAGGCAATTGCAGCTGTGCAGAAGCCACAGGGCTACATCTTCCAACCAACCTGTATTTCCCCTGATTTCCCCAAGAAAACGGTGCTTCTGTTTATAAAGGAAGACTGAGCACAGTTAAGCTGATCTTCAAAAGTAATTTCCTCCTGACACTCCACTGTTGTTGTGTCTCTCTATTCAGTGCAAACAGGGCTCTGCCAGTCATATCCCATTACTATCATAACTCCTATCAGAAAACTGACGATGGTAAATGACCATAACATGGTCATGTGAGCTTCCTGCTAATCCTCCAACCTCATGGCACACTAGCTCTGCACTACCATATTTTTCTTACACTGCGCTTTACTGTCCAAGTATCTTCACTCTTGAATACACTCATTGTGTCTCCCTCTGTACTCAAGCCTGTGTGACATACACTGTTAAACAAATTATCCCAACAGGCAAATGACAGCCCAGAGCACTTGAAAGCCATCTTGAATCCCAGAGCTGGCTAACAGCCTGCATGTGCTGAAACACAAGCATTTAAATTAATCTGACACTACTGTAGTTGTGTTGATTTTTGAACTGCTACATTAAAATGCAGACACTTTACTCCTGCAGGTAAAGGTCTGCTACGAAATTTAAGAGAAAACTAAGTTATAACAAGGCAAGAGATACAAAGAGCACAACTTTGTCCCTAGCTTTGATGAGAAATAGTGTCTCAGGTCCCAGAGGCATTGGGACTAGTTCTAGGTCCAGAATGAGCTTGTGGCATAATTAGAAGCTAAACCCAATGTTTTAGTTTTTTTGTACTAGTTTAGAAAACACAAAACCAAAATAGCAACTCAGATTTTAATGGTCTTCTCAGCTATGGCTTTGCAGAAACAAATTGTCCCTTAAGAGGATTTGCCCCACCACATAAGAATGTTAAATAACTCCCTAAGCAGAGAACAAGTAATCTTCTGTGAATTCATTCAGAAAGGCTGTGTTTTCACGGGGATCCTTTGATGTCTAATAAGAGGAGATCTCATACTACAACCTTTCCTTGTGGATTGATTCTGAACTCTTCTGCATTACTCATGCAGAAGCTGAATTTCCTTAAGCCTTCTGTTGTACAAATTTGTATGTCAGTGACAACAGGGTGGGGAGAAGAATCACAAACGTATAATAAGCATGAGAAAAAGAAAGAAAAATCCCATTTCCCTAGGAAAACAAACTGAAAGGAGAAACCACCAATACTGCTGATACATAAAACATGTTCAAGTTTCCATGACAGTTGCAACCAAATGCAGTGAGTTTTTGTAAACCTTTTTCTTAGTACAGAGACCAACCTGAAATCCTGAAAGCAATCAACATGGACAACAGGATGATCCAGAAAACCTTAGGGAAACTTATTTAATTGAGTGGTCAGGGGAAAGTCCTTCAAAAATATTGACTGCTGTAGGTAGCATCCATCTCTTGAAAGTTCGCTGTCCCCTAGATCCATGGCGAACATGTTTTATCCCACCAACCACTTCATAGTTGTCTTAGGGGTAAAACTGCTAGACATCATTCAAGTAAACAGAACTGGATATTCGGTGAAGGCAGGCACCAGAACTTGACAACTACTGTCTCTTGTGTCTCTGCAAATGAAATCCAATTTTAATTTAAACTTTTGTAAGCCACCATCGCTGTGACCACTGGGCCAAAACTAACCACATGTGAATTGGGTGCCATCAGTAATGTGAGAGAACAGCAAATCTAAGATGCCTGTCCACTCATTCATTTGACAAGCTGGAGGACAGCCTGTGCCATTCTGGGCTATACAACCACTGTAAATAGAGGTGCTGCTTTTGGAAACAGACGGCAGTGACCTAACATCCAAGTTCAAGGGAGTTAATCAACACCACCAGAGTTAGTCCAATGCTGGGACTAATTCAGTAAGAATAACCATTTTCAGACTACCTCTTTAAGTTTTAAATATTTAATTTTTTCTCATTCTTGACTGGCATGTCTTGCCACCAAAACCTCCTGTTTACACAGTTAACCCTATAACACAGTTTGCACACAGTATTTTCTGTAACAACTTATGGGTTTTCAAAAGCCAATACAGCAGAGTGTAACCACAGGCAGAGGAAGCAATGATACCACATATACTTACCTCTTTCTATCAGATATTTTCTGTAGGCATAAAAATGCAGTAACTTCATCTGCACTAATCTAGTCAATATTCTTTCCCCCAAAGTGAACCAGACCTGCAGCATCAAAGTTACGACTTAACAGTTGTAGAGAACCTGACACTAATTTTAACTAGCAGAGGGAATATAAAAAGAAAACTGAAAAGCAGATATAGATGTGTATGAATTGAGAAAAATTCATCTCCTTCTCAGCATAGATTGTCCCTCTAATACAAAATAACATCTAAAATCACATTAGTTGCAACTAATATTCATGAAATAGTCCGTGGATGTTGTCCCAGGAGCTGGGCTTAATGTCAGAGCAGTCTTTATGAAAAAGATCTTAAACAAAAGGAGGGTCCTGAGGCTGTTTGTCAGGTCAGCCTGCAAATTCTTAAGGAGTCTCAGTAAGAGGAGGTGATAGATTCCACTATAAATGCAGTTTTATTAGGCCAAATGGTCAGACACTGCAACACACAGCTACCATATTGACTTCAAAGGAAGTTGACAAGTTCTCATCATCTGTCCCCAGAGGTTGTGTTGTACTGTTTTGGAGTAAGTGAGCATACATGGATTAAGGAACATATTGCTTTGTTGTCTGAGTACATAATCAGAACTCACACATATATGAAGTCTGAGTAAAAGCAGTGACTTAATGTGTATCACACAAGGTAGCTTACTCTTTAATTATGGAGAAAGCATCAGTCAATACTTTTCTGGGGCAGTGGCTGCAGAAAAGTTCCTTTTCACTACTGCTAAGTCATCATCTTTCCACATCTACACAGCTTCCCTACACTTTTTACAGGACTGATCTCAGAACTGTGCTGTGAGTGACCAATGCTGAAGCTTTACGGCCTCATCAAGTGGTGAACAAAGCCCTTTAGAGCACACTAAGCCCCCCTTATGTCAGTCAGACCAGTCTCCTGCTGTTCAGTAAAGGCCAGATACTAAGACCTGCTGAGCACCTTCTGTTCAATTTAGCACAAGACTCAGATGCTTGCCAGCTTTCAGGATTTAGCTCTGAGCTCAGCTCTATTTTTGTATCCTCACTAGCACAGGAGCTTTCTATTTTTCATGCCAGCAATGCTTTTCATAAGGATAAGCCTAGAGACACTAATGCTGGCTGATTTAGGAAGAAAGAAATTACAAGAAAGAGAAAATAACCTATCAAAACATTCCTCCTGTTAGAAAATGGAACGATCTATTCAGGCGGATTTCACAATCTGGAAAACCAAACAAGTTTTTCAGTTGGCAAAGATCAGGGTTGATCTCTGTACCAGAGTCAACCTCTCTGTGAAGCTCATGTTGTTATCTCTTGCAGGGCCAGTTCTGGTCTCTGTGCCAGAGTCAACCACTGCAGTTTGGTCCCTGTGAAGCTCATGTTATCACTTGCAAGGCCTGTTTCCTGCATGGAATATGTGTAACACCACAGTGTCTCTCAGCTGAACTGTTATGAATAATCACTGCAGAGTATAGTAGGTACAACATGACAGATTGACTGTACTAGTCAATGACTTGATGTCAGGATGAGATTCAAGAGGGAATTAATAAGTTCTGTGGAGTCGCTGTTTCTTCTAGGCTGAAAAGTACTGTATATATAAAATAATGTTATATCATCTTTCTATGTGTTTTTGCCCCATGAGAGCAATTCCATAGACCAGAAACAACACAAATAGCTCTATGCAAAAACTTTCACAAATAGTCAGGCTCCTCTTCCTATCCTTTGGAGCATTTGTGAATGCTATAGTTTAATTGCCGTGGTAAAACTGTACCAAATTTCTGTGAAAAGGAAATCGTGGCCAGGCAGCAGGCTTGAGAAAACAGAGCAACTACCCTTGCCTTTTATCTTATTACAAGGGAGGTTTTAACAAACCATCAATGATCACCCTTCACTACTCAGCCTTGAACCTACAACATGCAGTGACATGCGTCACAGAGCCCAGAAATCTGGGAACTATCATTTAGTTTGTTTAAGAACCTCAGGGAACAACAAAAAAAAGCCCCAGGAGCGGCAGCCAACTGTGACAGAAGGAACCATAGCTTCCTTCAGGATGACCCAGTCCTCCCACTCACTCTCATTTAAGCAGTGGCATATCGATTACAGCATAAATTAACTGCCTGGTTGGGTTAGTAGGTTATTAAGCACTGAGAAGCAGTCCAGGCTATAAAGCTGAGAGAAAGAAAAGACAGAGGCAAAGTTGCACAAGGGAACCTTTTACATCAGCTTCCTTAAGTGAAAAATTACAAAAATAAATTGTCAGCTGAACTCATGACTCACCCTCGAGTATAATAAAATAATATTTTCAATATTTACTGTATTTATTGTACACAGAAGTACAGTTTCATTTTATAGTGAAGTGACATTCATGAACTTCTATCACATTGCCAGTTATAAACCTATTGCTTTGTTCATTCGAGGTAAAAAAGGATCCCTGAAGGGATGTTCTGCACACCAAACCAAATCCAAACATGAAGAGTGCGAGATTTTTTTTAATCTGGTTTCATTAAGATACTTCAGTATTGGAATGAATGCTTGCATTGCCTCAGCTTGTCCTGTACCTCAGCTGCCATGTTTATGGCAAATGTCAGCACAGTTTAACCAAAACTATTTCCAAGTGACCTTCTAAGGATAACCATCTTTAATACTGTGCAAAATTCTGATGTATGAGGTCATATGTGAAGAAACAAGACAAAAATCTCTCAATGAAAAGACGTATTTCCTAAGTCTTACAGTTGAAGTTTTAGTTTAAAGTAGTAACACAAATCAGCATCAGGTTCTCACCTGGTAGAACTACTGCAGGCTTGAAAATATTGCCTGAGTAAGGGCTCAGAAAAATGCACTTGACAGGTAATTCTCTGTCAAAGGCTCTCTGACTTGGAAGATTTCAGACTTCCACCTCAGTTTGAAGTACTCGAGGTGTGGAAATGTCTTAAAGGCTCTGTTCAGATCAAACTGAACAAATTAGATGAATGGCCATTCAGAATACGAAGATAAAGAAAACCTTTGTCATTGTTTGGAAGACAGAAATCTGAAATCAGATTACAAACTCTGTTTGTGAAGTCAATTGCTGAAAATAAGCATGTGCATCTCCAGAGGAAGATGAGGCTAGAACTGAGAATTATGGCAGGTATTCAGTGAAGCAAAGGAAAAGTTATCAGACCTTCCACCAGTCACACTTTCTTGCTTGATTCCTCTCCATAGTCTGTAGGAAAAAATTAATAAAGGCAAAGTTAGAGATTTTTATATCTTAATTTAGAGGTCTTGAGGTGTTCAAATAAAAGTCAAGGCATATGCAGTTGGTAAAAAGTAGCGCAAAACCATTGCACAGAAATTAGGAAATCAAGTACAGCCTCTTGACAGCTGCAACTAGCTCTGGGAACTGAGAAGTATTGGGCATTTGAAACAACATTAAGAAATTACTCTCCTGTGAGGGGTGATATTTACAGAACCTGCTAGAGAGATCTGAGCACCAGGAAGCTTCCTTTGATGTCAGTGGCAGTTGCCAGATGCACTGCACTTCTGAAAACAGGTTACTGTGATGTTTTGACCTCTGGTGATCTTCTCAAGTGTCCTGTTTGGTTAAAAACTGTCAGTTCAGAAAGGGAGTTCCACAGTTGAGTAACCATTCAGATTTTTGGTAGAAACTCTCACATTACAAGACTATTGGCCAAGAAAGAAAAACTCAAATTGATTTGTCTGGTAATACTGAGATTAAAATTAGAGGTACAATGTTACCATAGTACTGTAGCAGATGACTTGATGTTTGAGCAATAGAGGTACTTCTACTTTCACCACATAATTATGCATTTCATGATGTTGATCACAATGAGAGGTTACAAGAACTGAATCTTTCAAGACGTTAATTCTCACACAAACTCGGTGCTGGCCCACCTCTTTTCTCCCTTCTCTTTGTTAAGTGGGATGTTTCTGTGACTAGTGTCACACTTGGATTCACAAGATTTGGAATTGTCTCTTGGGTACAGTAAGGAGGTTATGCATGAAGTCTGGAACCATGGATTGGATCAGAAGGCAACACGTTCATTTCGACGAGTTTGAATCAGGCTTTTTGTTATCAACCATCAGAAGGCAGAAAGGTTGGGTCATGCTCTCCAAGTCCTGCTAAGCCAACAGCAAATATTACAACTGAATATACAATGAAAATATCAGAGGAGCAAAAAGCTACAACTTCACAGAGATGTTTTCAGAAGAGAGTGTCACATTTACATTTAAACTTTACATCATTATCATATCTGGAGAACAGGAAATAGAGATATATTCAATTCAGATTTTTAGGGAAAAAAACTCAAAATAGAAATGCTGATTACCGAGTTAAAAGACAAGCTTGAAATGAGCCAAAGAGCCAGAAGTGTATTTAAAGGCTACTCCTACAAATCCACCCAGCTGAGTGGACCTTTCCAACACTGCATGCTCCCTCTTAGTCACTATGTTTATCCTCAGTCTTAAGAGACTGCCTGTACTGGTTTTCTGTGCAGGAAACTGAAAAGTTATTGCAATGTGAGACAGCAGATAGCTAGTTTGAGTGTGACTGTTCATAAGCAAGAATTAGCAAACTGTCACTCAAACTACCATGAGCCAGGTCAAAAACCAATGGGAGAACATGACACGGGGAATTCACTGCAACAGATGACTGTGGGTCCTAAAAGTTCACCTAAGTTCAAAAGGAAACCAACCAATTTCATGAAAGAGAAATCTGTCTCTAGCTAAGAAAAAGCCATATAGTGAAAATACTTCAAAGGCTGGGGCAAGTCTCACCTAAGTGTGCCCCATTTTTACCATAAGCTCCCTAGGTGTTGGCCACTAGAATGGTTAGAGGTATTAAGGAAGTTTTCCTGTCTGACCATTCAGGAGTCACTCTGTCAGTCACACTCACACCACCCCAGGCTGTCACTGCTGGGAACAAAGCCCCTTCACAGCGAGGGGTTCCAGTGAAGTGATGGATTCCCTGCTTGACTCCCTACACACCCCACACTCAGGCAGTCAGACAGATTTCCCTCCCTGGCTGGACTCCAGGTTTCCCATAGCATAGTCCCAGAAGTCTGGATCCTTCAAACAATTTAATCATGCTGCAGGGACAGCTGAACAGAAACAGCCTGAGCTGCTGCCTCCAAGGAAGGACCCAAAAAAAGGAGTCACTGAGCTTTTTATGCTCTTACAGCCTAAGAGTGCGGTAGTCTGGGGTCTTCCTACTGCGTTCGTGTCAGCTCACAACCCCTTGCCTGCAGCTCCAGACATTTTCCCCCACCCAGGGCACAACCTGCAGCTCACATACCGACCCACTTGCACTAAATGTATTCCTCGACAGTGGACAGGTTGCAGACTAAAGCCATCTTGGGTCTGACTCTGTATGGATGAAGACCGTCTTGATCAGGTACATTTTTGTACTGACCCATATTGCATATCCATAATATATGGTCTGTTCATTACTGCTGTTCTTATCTGCACATGCAATTCTCTCCTATGCTTCCTTAAAACCAGGGAAGATTCATGTAAAACAAAAGACTGGTTTGGACGTATGCAAACACCCCAAATTACTCACAGAAGAAAAGGGCCGTTGGCAAGGCTTGCCATGTCACCACACAAACATGACTTGAAACAAGAGAGAGACCACATTTACATGTTGCCAAGTAATGAGTTATGCAAATATAATAAAGCCAAACTTCAATGCACATTTTCCTGGTGTTCCTGAGAACACAGAGATGTAATCCTGAAAGGCAATTTTCATGGTTCATGCATTCCCTAATGGGCTGGCTTCAGCAGCCCCATGATCAGTACAGCTGTTATTTTTCTCACATGGAAAGTGAGTAGGTCTGCAACAGCTTTCCTACCAAAAACCTTTTGGAAAGTTACTAGCGAAAGGAATGATTCCATTTCTTTTCCCAGCCCACACAGAGCAAGAAGGAGAAATCAACAGACCTCATTGTCCTAGAATCAGCATATAAAAAACATGGAAGTAGTTTTCCTAGACTTTAATAGCAGGTATGCTTCATACAACATTATCCAAAACTCCATCTATGTGCAATGATATAGCCTTGGAACAACTAGAGAGAAAAAAAGAGGGGTTGGGGTGTCAGACCAATTGGGAAAGGCAAATTTCATATGTGAAAGCATGAAGGACATTGAAAATATTAGGAACAGCAACACTCAAACCCTGTTTTTACAAAGCAGCTATGTTTGACATGAATATATAGAGTCAATCAGATGCTACAAAATCAGCATTGTAGCCTGAGTACTGCCACAAAAGATTATGAGCTGAATACTTAATCTTTAAACTGTATTCACTCCTTCTGCCCAGGCACTCGAACTCTAAAGATAACATCCAAGGTAGCAATCAGACCATAGCTCCTGCAGATGCAGGTACGTGCCAGGAGGGAGCTCTTAAGTTTATTCAGAACATGAAGGGTGAAAGTAGAAACCTGTACTGTGCCAGTATAAATCTGAACATAAACCCTCACTATTTTGCTTTGAAACTTAACAGTTGAAAATTAATCCTAGCATTAATTGATTTATCAGCTGAAATGACCGTAGCAGGAATAAATCGCAATTACAGTAAAAGCTCTGGGCTTAAAACTATGCTATTAGATTAAGAGTTGAATGAGGGAGCGGAGTTCGTTTATGTAGGAGTGGATGGATTGGGAATGATCTGAGAAATTTAGACAGCACAGGCCCCCAAACTCATTGCAGCCGTGTCCATTAACCAATAACAGAAAATCAATTGCAGCTCTATTCTGTAATGTTGCTTTCTTAATTCGTTGAGAATCCAGTAAAAGGTCTTCCAGTGCTGCGCTAGTTACATTTGCCTCTTTGGCTAACCAGCATCCCATTTTTGTAAGCAAATTTAGGGCGTGCGTTGTGCCAATGGCCGGAATTACTATGCTGCCCCAAATATCCTTGCTGTGTGACCAAAAGTGAAGGTTAGAGTCACAATCTTCTGTGAATTGTTGCAAATTTTGAAACTTAGAAAGGGGATGTTGCTGAGCCGGAGGGTGAGGGGCTGCTTGAGGGGCTATGTTTGTAATGATTGGTCCTACAATGAATGGTTTCCCACTCTCTTTGAGTTGTCACACTGCGGGCGAGTTCAGCTTTTCAGGGTGGACTGTGATGTCTTGCTTTGTAAATTTCTGTGAAGATTAATAACTAGGAAAGGAATTGTCTTTGCAGGATTATAACGTGTTAATTGACCAAAGGTGCAAGGTCCCCCAACCACCCCTTTTTAGGGATCGATTTCCATACCCGAAGTCCACAGATAAGGAACACCCCCTTGGGGAGGACAATGGACAGTGTGGGGGATTTCCAATTCTTCAGGATCGTTGTTAAAATATTGTGTCCTGCATCCCCTGTCCCCCAAAGGCCAAAACAGCTCCACAACCTGGTTTTCATCTTTGCCAGGATCATTGCACCAAGGGAAATATTGATTTCTGAAACCTGTCCATTTTTGAGGGGACCAGGGAATTGCAATTAAACATGTTTTTAACGGGTTGGAGGGATCTGAAACTGAAAGACACAATGAGCCAACATTTAAGGACTTAGCCAAAGAAGACCATATGTTTCCATGATTAGTTGCAATTCAATCTGGAAGAGGAGGAGTTGTGGGAGAAGGCTGATATGACATGACGACTGGATGGATCAGGATGATGATGATGGAGAGTTGCTGTCATTATGATCCCATTCCTAAAGGCGTTCTTTCCACAATTCATAGTTAATGCGTTCTCCCACAGTCAACCAAATCTGTGTCAGAGTCCTTCCTTCCAACATGTGCTATTTGGCCCCAGCTTGAGTTTAATCTCATCTCCTATGACACTTCAGATCACTGCAGCTCTGGGAGGTCCTGCCAACGCACTGTAAACTCTTCCAGTTTTTGCGAACATATACTCAGATACCACTTGCAAATTTTGTCCCCTTGATGTTGACCTCTTCTGTTTATCAATGTACTAGCAGATGAAGCACAGTTTATTGTTTAGACTTCTAACTTTGACAGCTCATGCCAAAGAAAAAAAAAAGTAGAATTTGGATTTTGTTCCCCCTGCAATAGCAGAACACAAGGCAAAGAGGAAATGTGTGACAGGTGGAAAAACAAACCAGACATGCAAAAGGTACTTCTTATAGGCAGGAAACCAAAAACTAACCAGAACTATCTTCTGTGAGTCAATAAAAGAGCAGGCAACAATAGACTTTTACTGAAGAACATGCCAGATTAATCAAGAAAAAGGTTTGGAGTGTTTTGTTTTCAAATACCTTTATTACTGCTGTAAGCTTTAGTGCTTTGCTTACATTTAAAGAAAACTCAAATCCTGTCCTTTGTGTGTGTGACACTGACCTTGTTAAACCTAAGCTAGGGATCTCAGGTAATTCTTGTAACACTCAATACTTCATGCGCGTAACCTAGAAGCAAAATTGCATCAGCGTTTTAGGAGCAGGACTTTCCTCTTACTTTCACAAGCTGAACAGTCAAAATCCTGCAGTCTGGTTTTTTCCTTATTACTCACCCAGTAACCATTTTCTGAAATACTCCACTTAAAAAATTTTAGTTTCCAAGCCTCCAGCATAAACCAGCAAGGAAAAAGGTGATTTGAAATCTTCAGTTTTGTGATAACATGATATAAACAGACCCCAAAGACCATGCAGAAAGAGTGGCATAAGCTCCCTCTAGACTCCAGCAGCTTTTTGCATTTCTTTTTGGCTGGGAAGACAGGAATTTAAAAAGGAATAGACTTTGGAAAATATCCTAATAGTTAAAACTAGGGAAAAGCTCAGTCCAAGTAGGATCTTCAGAAAAGTCTGACGTGGTGGTGTTTTCAGAAATAACATTCACAAGAAGGTACCTGCCTGAATATCATTCTAAAGAATAAATACATTTTCCACCCTTCCCCAATGTGGAATAGTATCTTGGTTTGACAGGATCACCCTTATTTCTCACATACTATTACTAAATCCTGGGATGAGTAGCAGTAGCTGTTAAGGCCTGTTAAAGCCTCAGAAACAAGAGTAAAGAAAAATTACTTTAAAGCAACAAACACAGAAATCTCACATGGGACCTCAGAAATCTAAGTAGATTCTCTAACAGCCATTTGAAGTTCGTGCTTTCAGCAGAGATGCAGTTACCATCCACTAAGTAATTATATCAGAGTCTTCTTTATTTTGTGTCAAAAGTAGTGTTCAGTTACTGTGAGAAGCAAAAAGCATTGCCCTCCCTGGACCACACTCAGTGCCAGTCAGTGTGGGCCAAAGACTCACCTTGGTTCCCGAGGCTTTTGCCCGTGAATATGTGACAGTGGTAACTTCATGTTTCTACTGCACTACAGTTAAGAGCAGCTGTTGCTCCTGAGGGGTGGAGAAAGCAATCACAACAAAGTGTGCCACAATGGCTTTTAAAAATAACCAGAAATACTAAGGACAGCAAGCTAAATTCAGCATCATTGGATCCTCTTATCACGAGGAAAAGATTGACTGCCTAGTGCAGCTCTAAACACATGCACCTCAGCTCTAATACGTCTGTGGAGAGGGTGAACTCTCCAGCCCCAAGTCACTCATGGCTCCCAGTGAAAGCTGTACAGATAGGATATCTCATCAGCAATTAGCATCCATTTTAATCTGAAGACAATGGCATCATGTACATTATGTAGACCAATTAGGACAAAAACCATGTTTCAAGAAGATATCAAAGACATCAAATCTTTTTTCACCATCAGATTATCTTGGTTCGGTCTTACATACTACACACTCTCTCAAGTACTGACTGAAAAGCTTCAGAAAATGTAATACTCTTTTATCCTATGCCAAGGCTAAGTTCTGTAGGAGTGCTAACTACAGGTTTGCAACAGCTCAGCCTAAACAAATAGCATTTTCTATTTTCACACATTCAAACTTTCTTCTTTTTGAGTTTCCAATTCTGCACAGTGCTGTTATGGAAACATCAGTTCTGCTACCTGTGGCTGTGTGACAGGTGGGTACACTTCCATTACAGGCTCTCTACCTCCCCAGAGCCCTTCAGTTTAAGGCTACAATGGCTCTTCCTGTACCTGGTGATCACCATGAAACAAAAACTCAGCTGAAATTTGCAGACTTCTTTGTCAGCATCACACAAAGCCAAAATAAAATATCATGCCTAGGACTCCAAGCCTTGAGCCAAACAGAGCATCTACCAGATAATGAACTCTTTAACTAGGCATTTGCAAAATAAATATGGAAAACGTATCTGAAAACTTTAGGTCTTTTTATACCCTCTTTGTGAATTCTTAACCCAGGCATACACCCTGCTTATAAGCCATAAAGGCAGGACTAACTCAGGCAAAAAAAAATCCCCTTCCTATTTCACACAATCACCCCTGATTGCCATCATGATCGTTTCTTCATGCTGCATTGTAATTTTCAATTCCTTTTCTTGCCCACATGCTGGTAGAGTCCTTACAAAGGACAATCAAACCTTTTCTTCTGCCTTCTATAGAGACACATATCTACATTTTCTGTGTGGTGGTTTTGATCATCTCTGATAAGAGTCTTAATAAAAGATAAAACCCAGAACTGAAAATATGTCCCCTGCTGTACAGAGATATATATAACTCTTAGACCAGCTGCCCTTGCTTCCTCTAAATGGGTTCCAAAGACATGCACAAACCATGAGGTTTCAGGTGATAAATTTGCAATGGACAAGTTACTACGCTGGATGTGAATTCACCAGTCCAGACCTGTTAATTATCTGTGCTTTGCTTACACTGAGTGAGGTATGCTGAAACCAACATACAACTGGCTCCCCAAGTTTGAAAAATAAAATAAAACCCAGTCCCAGCTTTTGACAGCAATGTTTTACATCATTTCAGCCAATTCAAGAACAAGTAGCGTTTCCATATCTGTTGCAATGTATATTTGCTCTGCAGTTCACAAGATTAAGGCTTTCATTTTAAGGGTCTTTACTCTCAAAGGCTTAAAATCTATCTGACCCACAGATCTCTGGTATACCATCTGTCCCTTCTGATTTTCTTCTGTTACAAAGGACAAATGTGGTGTGACAAATCCTACAAGAAATAGGGCTTACAAAATGAGCTCAGGTAACAATACTTTTTCCAAACCAGGAACCCTGTACAAACTTCTGTTATAGAAGTTTTTCCTTGTGAGAACAGATCATCACACACACTCAGACTATTAAAAGCTTTCAACAAATACTGTTTATTAATACTAAAAAAAACCCCTTTTAAAGTCATTTAAGTACTTGTCCCATGGACAGACTGCTTCAGAAGTTGATTTAATCTACCACACCACTGCTAGCATACTACAGATTGGCAACAGACTGTGGAAAGTAGATGTTTCTCTGCTATGATCCTTACAGGCACATCACAGCCAAAAGCTCTGAGTGAGTCACATTTTCACAGATGTCATATTCCTTGTGTTGTGCCTGGAAGTGAAGGCAAAACACTGATGACCCCTGGCAGACTTTTGCCTCTCCCACCCACACCCTTGGGTGTGTCTAGGGAGATAAAGATAATCCAAAAGCTGTATGCAGAACAGCAAAGTTCCTTTTCAGAGGCAAACTGCCTCTGATTGATTTGTGTGCCATGGCCATATTTCAGGCCTTGACTTCTGCTTATGACACAAACTTTCATTTTCTTCAAGAAATGAAGATTCTCTTTTCCACTTCATCTTCCCACTTGTGAAGTGTTAAAATTAGTCAAAGTTGTGGGTTTCAAGGCACAGGGATCCAGGATGCTCTTGTTGTGGGCTACTATGTAATTGTTGATACTACTTTAATCTGGTGATGATTATAAATGGACAGAATTTGTTCTGAGCCCAGTAAGCCTCAAGACCCTTTGAAGTGCCCTTATATTACAGCAACAGTCATTGTAGTTTCAATATCTTGCTTTCAGTCACATCCAGCAAGGATATTACAAAGGAAAATAAAAGGCTACAAAGCACTTAGATGATAATCTGTCCCCAAGGAAGCTATGAAGCCTTGAAAGTCACAGGAATCCCATTCTGCCCCAAGTTAACTGCTTATGCTTAAAATGCTCATTGCACTAATAACAGGAATCTGTCTCACCCATTACTGTCACTTCAGTTTATGAATTCTGCAAGTGACAGATAAGTTGGATATTAGCTGAGAAGCAAATTTTAAATATTTTTCTACTTAGCATGAGAAGACAATCTTGAACTATCTTTGCCTGGACATTAACAGGGGTAATTGAACCCTTTCATTAATTCAAAATGTGATAATACAATTTTTAAGTACAATTGAACTATTATTTAACTGAGACTGCATAATATACACAACATTTTTCTGAAACTTTTTCCAAAAAAAAGTAAAGTTTGGAGATTCACCGTTATTTCACAATGTCCATGCACAGTCACAGTGCAAATTTAAGAAAATAACAAACAAAACATATGAAAAAATAATTTAAAGACATGCTTTTAAAGTGTGAATACTGGTCACTTATTTTCTTTTAACCAGATGCAATAAGCCTCAATTTCAAAGGTACTAGCAGTAAAATTTCTGTTGGCATCAGGAAAGCATGAAAAAAAATCTTAGTGGAAATCTCAAGATCTGATAATCTAAATCTTTCTGAAGGGGGAAGAGGGGAGGAATTATTCCTGTATCCTTTTTTTTTTCCAAAAGGTAGTGTCAATATTTATTCTTTTATTGCTTTTATTACTGGAGCTGAATTGGAGATCATTTTAATATAGAGGATCCTCAGCTGCTAATATATTCTTCAAAAAAAAAAAAAAAAGAACAAAAACCTTCTCCCTAGCCAAAATCCAACTCAGCTAACTTTCCATTTCAGAAAAGTTAAGAGTCAGTGTTACCAAGTAAATCTTCTGCCAGAAAAATAACTGAAATTAAAAGTGGGAACATTCACTGCTGTGATCTATAGCATTGTTATTTACAGTATGTTTTGGAATTTTTTCTAATGTGGACATAAATTACTGAAAATATTTGAGAAATTTTACACTTCCAGTTTTCACCATTATAGAGATTTTTTTCCCTACCACATGAATACCTTCCTCTGCTTGCTCAATGTCATCTGCATTTTAACTGTGTCAGTAACCCCAGGACTTAAGGAGGATCCAGACAGAACCTGTAAATTGTTACTATGCTCTAGGCCTTAATACTACTGTGAGGTGGGTACAGGCCTGATGACACATGCTACAATCAGACACATTTTCCAAACCTAAGTTTAGAACTGTGTCACACAGCCAAAAACCTAAAAAGCAATTCAGGTAGGCAGAACCCTACCTAGGGATTCCAAACAGAGGCAACAGCACCCTACTGTGCAGTGCCAGTATGTTCCTGATGAGTCCCTTCCAACTCGGCATGTTCTATGATTCTACAAAATCAGAACCTCCAATTCACAATTTATTTGTTAAAAATCAGATTATGTCTACTATGAGCACATGTCAAAGCAAGCTATAAATTAGGATCTCAGAAAGAAAGCAGGGATACCAAAACGAGATGGCTTTAAAATGGGTAATTTTCCAACCCAAATGCACTAAAATACTCTTGCCAAAGATGTATTTGATATTAAGATATTAAGATGCAGCAGTCTTAACTCACCACTGCTGCACCTCGCTTTTGCAGTGGTATAAAATCCCCTGGTAACAAACTGGGCTGCTGTTAAGCTACCACTCAAAGCCAGACATCAGCAGAATACCAACAAAACAAATAACTGCTCCAATTCAGAAGTAATTATGGTCTTCTGCATAATGTTTTATACATTGCCAATGTTTTCAGACACCTTGAAATATAGATTCATGTTTGGGGATAGATATAGTAGTTTGAGAAATAGAGCAATAGTTGTTACTCATCAGCTACAAAAGCAAGAAAAATTTGCTGGAATACACAAGAGCACAGAGCTGCAACTCTTTTCCTTAGTTGCCAGATACATTTGAAAAAGGCAGAACAGCACATATTTTCCCATTCTGAATCTGAATTCAGAGCTAATTGCCTTACTTCTTAAAAAGAGAGCTGCACTTTAAAATGGAGGCATCTGAAACACAGGATTTTAAGTGAAAGGCTGCAGGCAGGCAGCATTTCTGCCCTCAGACACATTGCTATCTCTGAGGACAGACACTGGCCAAGGGGAACCTTTGTCAGAAGATGTTGTCCCAGAGCATCCCAGAAAGTGAGCTGGAAAGCAACAGCAGCTGAATGTTTCCATGTGACATGTTGGAAAGCTCAATCAAGATACATCTGTTGTCAAACTGCAAGCTGATAGTTAAGTTCCTCACTCCTGTGAGGAACTATAGTGTTTCTGTAGGTGAAAGCACTAAGATGCTCTTCATTTGCTCTTCTACTATTAGTAGTACCAGAAATTAGGAAAGAAGTATGAGGTTTGTGGTTTGCCATTTTAAATCGTTTGGGGTTTTTTTTGTTGGTTTTTTTTTTTTTTTTTTTTACGATTTTCTCAGAGAGCCCATCAGCAGAAATATCAAATTGATGAATTCAGTTACCAGTTTTTCTAGGAGACAGTAGGGGCTGTTTTTGCTGCCCATAGCACATAGAGCAGTTTATTCACCCTGAGCTTGTTGGGGCTCCTGAGTAACCCACTAGCCTCAATGCAGACAGACCAGGACTACCAGGAGATGCAGTCAGTTCATCAGCATTGAAATGGTCCTGTCTATGGACACATGATGACCCAACAGAACCAAACACTTTGATAGGTCCTAACAGTGCATTTAGATATCTAATACTGGGCAACTTCTGGTAGCAAAGCTGGTAACACCATTTCCAGAGGTGTAGCAACACATACAGTAGTAGAACTTCATCAACGCAGTATCACTTCATATATTTATGAACAGGTTCAGTGATAGAGCACTGACTTTTCACCACTTTGGAGCAGGAGTCTATGCTGTGTTCCCTCTATGGAACACATTAAGAACTCAAGAAATACACTTGTTAGAAGTTTCTAATGCTAGCCTAGGGTGACAGATGGCCAAGATCAAACCATCTCCTCTCTCCAGGCTTTCAGTGCTGCTTATGCTTCAATTTCTGTAGCACTGTTACATCAATAGCCTTTTTAAGATTGACCAATTCATCTTCTCACATACCATAAAGCCTCTGGCCCAGGAAGGTCAGTAAGCTCTGGTATAGGATAATTCACATGAATACTTCTACCCAGATTAATAAGAAAAGGTACCATACAGACCTAAGTGCTTTGCTGAATTGAGGCCAAAACATCCTAAACCACAAGATAGAAAAATCAGAGCCCTGAGCTTTTACTCTTGAGCATTAAATCATATCACAAAGTTTTCAGTTTCCAGATCCCTTCCTTCTGAATTGGAGCCAAAAAGCAGATACAGGCTTGCCCAGAAAATAACGATGTTTAGTGCTTGTCCAGGGTTTTCTCCCATCTTGTGTCATTTCACATCTTTCCTTCAGTTTGTATGATATTCTGACACCTGAAGATCAGCCCCATTTCCTTAAAGGAAAAAAATAGGAAAACAATGCCCTTGTGCAAGGATCAACAACTCTTCCTGAACTAGACATCTAAATCAAGCCAACTGTAAATGTTTTCTAATTTTTTTTTGTTTTTAGAATACTCATTTTTGACAATGTATGTAATCAGCCCCTTACTATGTCCATTTACACTAGAGATATCTGTGTGGATCTACAGTGCATACTTAAAGAGATCTGATAATTGAAAGAGTGTTTCCAAACCTGAGGTCACTTATCTTAACAAGCTACTTCCTCCACATAATTTGAACAGTAACTTTTAGAACATGCAGGATTTTAAATATGTTTACAAATGCATGATTGCTGTCCCATTCTCTTTTCACTTTTGAACCTGCAGGATTTCCAAACAAGATTATTATTTCAGGATTATTTCAAGCAATAATCACATGAGAAGCTGGAGTTTTCAGAACCCCACTTAGTGGCTAGATTTTGTAAACACCATTCAGGAGGTTGTTATTGTGTTTCAGATCTCTCAGCTTTATGCCCTTTTTTTTTTGTTTTCCCCAAAAGCTGCTCAGGTTAACCTCTTCAGGGAGAAACACTGCTCAAGATAGCAACTCCTGCCCTATTTTCAATGCCCTGGTGAGCAGAGTTTTAGAGAAAATGTAGAGATCTCAGGGTTTTAGCCAAGAATGGGCTGGAGAACACCTGGACAAGTAGTCTTTCAAAGTAGTATCAAATGATAGAAAAAATACCTAGTCTTCTCCGTCATCTACTGCTGGCATCAAAAAACTGTTCTAGAGACCTTTGGAAAGAATCAACCACTGAAGCAAGTATGAATCCAGAGACATACATGTGTGAAAACAGCCTGCCCCATGAGCCAGAGCAGTCTTCAGCAAAAGAACTAGGATGCAGCACTGCAACAGAGAGGTCAGAAGGTCAAAGGGAGAATTCACTTTCTGACATTCAGAGGTGTTGTTTCAGAAGCTCAGTTCTATGCCAAACTACAAAAAGACAGTACACTTGAAGGTCAGAAAGAGGCTGTAGCTCTGAGCTGAATCACAGTCTCCCCTCTAACAAGAAGGCTGATCAGACTTCTGCTTTAGATGCCTCATCCACTGTAGTAAGTCCCTAGATTTGTGGGTTTTTCATGTATTTACCAAAGTGGAGAAACACGAGATGTCTCTGGAATAAGATAAGGTCAGTTGCCCTCCACCCATCTCTTCAGGGGCTAACATAAGCCATTAAAATATGTGGATCTTGCCCGGATCTAGGAAAAGACCTTCATGCTTACCCTGAACTAAATATTCAGGAACATGAGTTCAGCTACCTGCAATGCTTCCTAACTGATCCAATTAGTGACTCTGCTATCTGCCAGTTCGGAGAAAGTAGGGGGAAGGGTGTGTGTGAGGTATCAGAGATGTAAATTACAGGTGGGAAAAAAAATGGACACACAGAAAAACCAAAGCTATCCCCCCCCAACCCCTCCCCCCAAAAATACCTTGCCCCATTCTTGCTTGTCTGTGGTTCAAAACCATGACTAAGGAGAAGGGAGAGATGGCACAAAGAGGATAATCAAAGGAAGCAATATGTCTGCGTATCACTACTGGTCTCCCCCAGCCCCTCCCAGTAAGGCTGCTGTGCCTGCCCTCAGGCAGAGCAGCAAATCACTGCAGGTGCTCCCAACACCCTGCAAACAGCAGTATTTGCAACCATGTTCCTCAGAGTCACCAGACCTTTTTATGAGATGACTGTATTTTCTCTGAATACTTTAAAACAAGTACTTTTAAGGCAGCAGCCATCACAAAATGAAATCAAGTGTATGCTTCATACTCATCTTGGAAGATGACACAGGTTTAAGGAAGAGGTCATCACAATTCAGGAGAGCTCAGAAGTAAAAATAAACAATATCCAAATTTAATTCAATGTACCGTGAGGGTAATTACTTTAGTAGGAAGGATACAGAAGTCTGAGGAGAGCATTGTTTGTCAAAAGCACAGAAATCATGACAAATTTCCCTTCAATCTGGCAGCAGTTTTTTACCATCTGACTTCTGGGAGCACTATGCAACATCTGACTGTAAATTAATGAGTAATCAAGCAGAGCCTGTTTTGTCATTTAAGACAAAGGCTCAATGAGTTTTCTATTAAAAAAAAAAAAAAAGCAAAGCCTTCTACATTTCAGGTAATAAGTTGGGATGGATGATCTTATCCAGAAAGGAAATGCCTCTCTACTGTTTTCACAGTGAGATAATTTAATAAGTAGCACATACCTTATAAAACTCATTTGTGCAAAGAGGGATAGAAGTAATTTCAATCACCTCTTCAATTAGTTCACCTTGAACAGCAGTAACAACCTGCAAAGCTCTGAGTGACTGCAGAGGAAATGATCTCTGGATTCTCTCTAGATTCTTAAAAATTAAACAACTAAGTTGAGTTAATGTACCGGTTTTTAAACTTCTGAAAAATATTTTATAATTCGTGAGCTGTTCAGATCACACAACCTGGTGAAAAATTTGATCTCCCTTATTTTTATAAATCACTTTTCATTTCACTTCTCAAAAGTACCTGTAACCATTGAACAACAGGTTACCATTACAATGCATTACATGCAGCAGATTATCATTAAAATGCATAGAGTATGACAGGACCTAACACAGGCCCCCAGCTACTGCTCAGGCACCACACAGAAATGATACTTATAAACTACAGTCAGTAAGAACAAAGAAAGTTAAACTTCCAGAGATAGAAAAATATAAATATTAAGATAATCTGGACATTTAGTAAGGCAAGTTTCAGTCTTCAGGTTTGCCAAGTTCAAAAGAAACCAAAACCAGCTTTTGCTGAATGCGATGATCTTATCTAAGCTGAAGATTAATTCTCCAATATATGTTTAGACAACACATCTGATCTCAGTCATGGTTAATACATGCCTCTTACAGTACCAAATAAAAAATAGAAATAAAGAATTACAAAGCCAGTAATAGTGATGTCGCACTAACAGTCACAGAACCAACTGTTAACTTGGTTCACTGACCCACCTGCTATCACCAAGGGCTCAGGAGACAAGTCTCTAACAGCAATACAAATAATTTTGGCCACATACACAGTGAAACAGCAGTCAGGACAGAAAAGAATTTATGAAAAGGCTTTTATCCTTACAGCTTTCCTAACTGCTTCAGTCAGGAGAATATTACATAAAAAAATACTTTCCGTAGCAAAATACCATGGTGATTTTAGGGATGGATGCACCACCATCCACCTAAGAGATAGCAAGTAAGGCCCCTTGTTGCTGCCAAATTTATGACTGTGCAAATTCAGGACCTGTCTAATTTCTGTCTCTTATGATCTCATGATTCCCTTTCAGCATATACCATCTCTTATCTCTTTGAATAACCAAATAACATTCATTAAAATAAATGGATGCCCTCAAGCATAACTATTTTTTTGCATAATAGTAGACTGACCTCACATTTGCATAAATTGTTAATTTACTCCCCCTACTGTAAGAAGTTCATCTGAACTTCTTTAGCTTCCTTCAAAACCCAGAGAGCTGTCAGAGGAAAAAAGGGAAGTTCTCATTTGTAAACCCACAAGCTTCCGTGCAGTAACAAAAAGATCCAAGTTAAAACATACTATACAGGGGCTTGGGGGCAGGGGAAGCATCTTGAGTGACTCTAGAGCTGAACTCTAAGACCTGATGCTTTGAACTTCAAGTAGAAAACAAATTATGTTTCCAGTTATTTCAAACTCAGCAAAAATTTACTGCTCAGATGCTCATGCATGCAATAAATTTAATTTTCAAGTTGATTTTCCAAAGCAACAGCTGCAGTACTGCCCATTCGAAGACCTGGGATTCATTGTACACACACAGATCTGTAAGATCCAGCGTTTGTGACTGCCACTTAAGCACCAGTTCCTGGTCACAGGAGGAGTGAAATAATGTAAGCAATACATTGAAACCAGATTGCTGAAAGAATAAAGCAGTTTTGTGTTAAAAGCAGAAGGTTGGAGAGGAGGATTGTAAATCGCTCAAGTGACCTTGAGCCTTTGATAAACCAGCTTGAACAGCAGGCCAGTGGTCCTCTAGTACGAGAAGAGTTTAACAGTGCTTGTGTCTCTGCTTACGTACCTCTGCCTGGGTGATGCTTTGGGGATCCCCTGGTTATCGAGGTAACAGAAATAAATTTACTCTTTGTGTTTCAGACGTGGGATTGTGGTTGCCCCGGCCACCTGCCTGTGCCAACTCACACAAACAGGGAACCAAGAGGAACTCTCTTCTGCTCTCTTCTGCTCCCAGCAATCGCTCCACTTTACCTGCTGTGAGCAAGTCACGCAGCTTGGCCAACTTTGTGGGTTGTTTTTAAAGACATCTTTCAAATACCACTTCCCCAAGTAGAAATACAGTCACAAAGAGCTAGTGGAAAGCTGGGCACAAAGTGTTAATCAGTAGTTGGCTGAGCCAAAAGGATTATTTTGTTGATTTTGGTTGGGTTTTTTTGTTGTTGTTTTTTTGTTTATTTGTTTGGGGTTTTGTTTGTTTTGGTTTTTTTTAAACACTGGATTGCTCTCAGCTCTCCACCAAAGCAATGACACCAAAGTTATGGACTGTCTTGCAACAGTTAAATACCAAGCAGAAATAGTGCACAGATGATCTGTCATTTTCTTAGTTTTGCCACCTTTATAATATTAGCTTGATATGACAGGACACACATTATTCCCATGATACTTATGTTAATGTCAGAGTAGCAAATAAATGCTATTTAGTCACTATGTCCGTATGAGCAACAAAATTTCCAGACACCAGAAGACAAAACGAAGGTCACAAGGATTTCACATGTACTTCCTATAGGCGTTTTCACAGGATAAACAGACTGACAGATGTTTACAGTTCCTAAAGCAGATCAAGGAAAAAACAAAACAAAACACAAACATCACCTAGAGGCAAACTGCATACAGACACTGCATGTATTTCCCTATGCAGCCCTGCAGTATCAGCTGCCCACCACAGAAACAAGATCACTACTACCATTTTGGCAAAATAAACCACTGGTTTATTACAAGACACAGCAATAACAGCAAAGTGGTCAGTAAGAAGGGAACCACATTTCATTCTTTTCTTAGGTCTGAGAGCTCACACTCTTGTACCTTTGGCTAGGAGAGCAAAGATGTATCTAATTTTGCCCAATCTACTTTTTCCCAAGTTCTGTCACCACGAAGTTCCTTTACAGAGTTTGGAACTAAGACATACAAATGCCCTGGGTCTAGACTTCACTGGGTTTAAAGCAGTACAACTTAAAATTCAAGAAAATTAACCAGAACTGGTGCCAGCTAAGGGCCTAGACCACCATTACTTTAATAATTTCTGTCAGTGAAGGACTGACTTTTTGTTGTTTCCTGTTGTGTTGCATACACACATACCTATAACCACAGAATACTGTTGTGACCAAACACACCATAACAGAGTATCACTGGCTGAACATGTTTCCTGTACTTGAGCAGTTCAACCTTGACCTTCTGCACGGAAGAACAAGTCCAACCCTTCATTAAGAATGTTTCCTTTCAAGCAATAGAAAGGACATAATTGTCAACACATTCTTGGAGAACACATCGAGCATGAAGTACAAGGAAAATATTCTCATTCATATACAAATATCTTGATGATATTTTGAATAATGTATTGAGCTTCTTGGCATACACATGGTTATGGTATACTCTGGTCTGTCCTAAACTGATGACCATCTAGGGACAAGCTCTCCTAATATGTTTAGGTTGAACCTTTGCAACAGGTCTTGTGTCTCATGCCAGGGTCTTTGTGACTGCACTTTCAACATGGCTTTCCATCAGGCTTTTCCTCTTTTATGCAAGTGACAAGATAACACACATCCCGCTCTCCAGGGATTAAGACATGTCTTAGAATCAGGCAGATTGCTTTCCTCCAAACTCCAGCTTTTCACTTAATTTCTTGAGGTTGCACAAGTCATGTGAGCTTGTGCAATAATTCACCAGCACCAGGCAAACAGCCTTTTTGGTTTGAAATCATCAGAACTAGTTCAGGAGCTGAAATCACAAGTAATTCTGTAATTAGCTTTAAATAAAGTCCCTGCAACAGGAAGTTAAGTAGTAGGGCCATTTAACAATGACTAGCACAGCAGACATGTCTTTTATTCCTTTGCTTCCGACAAAAAAAACCAGCTTTCCTGCCAAAACCAGCCCCAGCAGGATACTGAAGCACTACAGAAATGATCATTTACAAAAGGGTTCTCTTTTGTCTCTGAAAGAGGACATTTAAGAGTGGCATGACACATTTTCTCCTCCCAAATAATTTGTTCCCAATTGAAGAGCTGCATTAATTCCCTGCAATCACAGCTACAGACCAGAGAAGACAATTAACAACCTAAGCACATGATAAAGCCCGAGGGATCCACAGATCCTACACAAAAAATATTGCCTTTTGAATGGACCAAAGGGTCAGGTGCTTCTGCTGGCTGAGAGCTGCTCAGACTGGTTACACAGAGCAAAATGCCGAAGAAGCGGGTTGAGTGTATTTTTCCAAGCAAGTCCTCCAAGTCAGAACAGGTAGCTGCAGGAACTACTCCACCTGAAAAGACAGTGTGTGGGTGTCACACTCATCACATCCACTGTCATGACTGCATCATGGTCAAGCACCTACTCCATCTATACCAGGGTTTATGACAGGAACATGAAGCATACTCGAGCTTCTCCTGACCTTCACAAGCTGAACCAAACCATCCTATGATTTTCCCCCTGCTGTTTTTCCATTTTTGAGAATGACTAATATAGATTGGAAGTTTTTGTTCATCCAGAAGAGAATTAAGAGTGCTCACTGAGCACAAGAAAAAGAGTTTTAATTTTTTTTTTTAAGAGTGTATGATCTAAGGATAATTAAAAAAAAAAAAAAGAGACAGACTGTCTTGTCAACGTACACAACATTTAGCTGAAGGTAATATAACTTTTTCCTGGATTAAAAAATTTATGTCTGGCTTGCTCCCCCTCATCTATTGGTTGGTGTTGCAATCAATTAATCATAACACTGAATCCTGCTGTCTTCATTTCTCAGCATTAAGCTTCTCAGAGGCAGCTGCTCCATTTCTTTCCATTTCTGAGTTTCATTCTAGTTACCTGTTCAGTTTGAGAATTTTTTTTTGCACTACAGCTGACTTACTACCTGTAAAACTGACATTGTACTGGCATAAAGCTGAAAATTGAGAGAACGTCTCTTTCAGTCTACTAGAAAGAAAAATAGAAAGGCAAACCTATCCGATTTTATCTCACTATAAAAACACTTGGAAAAATATTATCTGAGTGCTTCTTGAAGCTGACATTGTCAGCTCAAAAGACACATGCTTGACATGAAATTGCTGCAATGAGAATGTCTGCTCAACACCCTTTGCAAGCCATGCAGTTACAAGGAGTAAAATTTAAAGCAAAGTTATGAGGAAAATTAAAAGAACTGAAACTTGCACTGAGGCCCATTTGTTGTTATTGTCTATAAATAATCTGAACAGGCCCCTGGCCTCTCAGTTGAGGAAAAGCAATCTGTGACTAGGATTTCATCAGTGCTTTCAGAGAGACTGATGGAGAAGGAGAGAAAGCAACAGATGGAGCCAGAGACTTGGTGAGATTTAAGCTTCTTATTTGCAAGCAGGATTACAGATTGAAAGGGACCACACTTCTCTCCTTCCCACCTAGATAGTCCAGTGTATGAACCGTATTTCAAAGCATCAAAAGCACTGTGGTTTGTTTGAAGGGTAAATGTGCAGTGATTATTACAGAGGAATATTGCACAGCCAAGAGGTAGAGTTGCATTCTACCCTTTATACTGAAAAGGTATTAAAAAAACCCCATCTGCAAGCTATGCCCCAAAGGAAACAGTTTCCTACTGAATTCTCTGTTGTGAACAGGTTGACTCCTAATACTCTTTCTCTGATCTGATATTTGTAATTTTAGGTACCCACCTGGGATCAAGAAATCAGGTACGTTTCTGGATAGCAGCTGCTTATGTGTGTTACATTCTCTTATGGGCTCATTCTGACCAAGAATGTTCAGAAGAGGGCAAAGACCTCAGCAAGACTCCTCAATATCCTGATGCTTAACTGCAATACTGAACCAAAACTTTCTCCCCTCTTTTGAAATAACTAGTTTTCTTCTACCTCTTTTAAACTTCTGTTCTCCCTTCAAAAATCTTCTGGAGAGTCAAGAAACCTATAAAGAGTAAGTTTAAGGTGGGATGGGCAGCTATGCTTGCTTGTTTACACAGATCCCTGAAAAGCCAACAGACCACCACTAGATGTTCATTAGTAGGAGACTAAAACCTGTTTTTCCAGACTGGGATAGAACAGTGGTACATTATAATAAAATGCTAATAACATGTTTAGGCCTTAACTTAATTCCTCAGGCTTGTTGCATAAGAAATAAGCAATGCAAAGCCTGCAGACCATGAAGTGATGGATGGATATATTTTACAGCCATGAAGGTGGGAGAAGGCTCTGTTCGATTAGATTGAGCTAAAAACATTTCATACTTGGAAGTGCCAACCTCAAGGAAGTGTATATCTGTGAGATGCTGCCATCCTTCTCTGTGTCTTCCTTCAGAGAATGATCCTGCATTTCCAAGGCCATGCTCTCTAGTTATCTCAATTGAATTAGCATTTTGAAGCCAATTTCAGTTCAGCCAGTGCCAGAACCACATGTGAAAACTTCCAAATTAATTTAAAAGAGCCATCTCTTGTCAGTCAGAAAACCACTTAAACCGATGAGGCTGTGTGGATCCATCAAGACTTGGCTTTAAGAAGTTAATTTGTGAGTTCTGAGCAACTTTACATCTTCTCTGTCACTGCTTGAAAACTATAGGTTACAACTAGAAACAGCAGTCCAAGAAACTTGGCCTAAATCATCCTTACAAAATAAAAAAAAATATACCATCAGCTTTCTTTTATTCATGGGAGACAGGAGCAGAGCAGTGTTGAGAGCTGCTCAACATAAGCGCATAGCAGTGCTGGTAATTGAATCTTCCAACTGTCACTTCCACTTTGCCACCACAAAACCAACCTCAAACCACACTGTGTGATGACAAACGAGCTGCTGCAGTTCATTCCCCCTCTTTCATAACTTCCTCATTACTATTTCAAAAAACTAAAAATAAGGCTAGACCTGTAATTAGCAGTTTCCTCTCTTCTCTTACACAAAATGTATTTGATTACTTGCAAGACAGTCATCAAGAGCTGTTCCAGTACTTACCTGCCCCCCAAGGGTGCTTCCACCTTCAGTTCTTGAGACTGTTATGTTTCCTTTCTTCTGGGTGTATCCCTCAATTCTTTTTCCTAGCCCTGACTTCTCTTCTAGCCATCTCAGCACTTCCCCCTTAATTTCAGACTTACATAGAGGACTGTTCCTTCTCCTTTCCGACAGGCCTTCGCCCACCTTTTATAGAGCTATTGTTTTCCACATTTTTACTGTTCCCTCCTTTCTTCAGTATCTCTTCCTACTCCAGGAATGCATGTGATTTGGTATTACAAGGTGTTTGATTAAATTAGAACATAAGATGCGTTCTGTCATGCAGTAAGACTGGGATTCAGCTTCCAGGCTACCTTGGCTCCAGTTATATACTTAAGAATAAGCTCTGTTGTCTGTTGTAGATCTCCTCTCCACCGACTATAAACAGAGCCAAGATGCTTGGCTGTAGCTTACATGCCTACACATGGACACCTAAGTTCACATGCCTTAAGCTACAACATGTAACCCATGCAGAGTGTCTGAAACAGTATCTAAGAGAGATTTCTCAGAATACAAGTAGAATATAATCACTAAATGCATTTAATTCCACAGCAGGGGTTTCACAGAGGTCAGGTCTTGGCCTACAGTTTTCAAACACCAAAAAAATCCCAAGGAAACACAAAACTAAGTCATTATAAACTTTATAAAACATAATAAGCAAGTCAAATAACATGAAATCCCATCACTAGCAAAAGATTTGGCAATTAGATGGCTTTCTAAACCAAAAATGATACTATAAAACCAAATTAATTTCCAAATATCCTGTGGCCCACACACTATATGGACTAGATTACAGGTTTTCGAGCTCTACAGTGCACAAAGAACTTGTCCCACTTGTGAAAGACTTTTCCTTATATTTGCTTCTTTAAAACCCTTCAGTACAGCATCTATTACCTTCACCTGCTTCTGTAATGGCCTTCTAAGAAGAGTGTCTTTCTAGCCCTGTTCTCTTGCTGTCTTGGCATATCTCCTGCCTACTCTGGGGAGAGCTTCGCTGAACCAAGTCTCCTATTAGTTCTTGCTGCAGCACAATTGTCTGTAAATTTCTTTTCTTCCCATACCTCCATTAAGAAGCCTCACAAGTCCTCTCACCTGATCTTCATGGTCACACAACAGTTTAAACAGAAGAACACTTAGTTGTAGATAATTTATCAACATGCAATCTCCTTTTCTAGCATGCTTGCTTGCAGCATGACTCAAACCACAGAACTCTCACACAGCAAGAAAATAGCCTTAAGAACAGGATTTATATCTGACAGACATCAGCATTTTCTTAGACTTTTCTTCAGAACTTTTTTTGAACACAGCAAGTAAAACAAGCCTCAACATCAAAAAGAGTTTAACACAGAGGACTAATTTATTTGTGAGTTTCTTTCAGCAATACAGGTGATAATGACAGTTAACAGCAACACTGCTTTCTCCCATGTCCCTTTGATAAACTAATCCTTTAACTCATTACCTCCTTTATTTTCTAATGTCTTCTGTTCTTATGCTTTCTTAGGAAAGGGTATACTTCAATCATTTGTTGGAAGAGTGCTGAGTGTTTGATGACAGCAGGCATCCTAAAGAATGTTTATACTTTTCCATGTCAAACAGGGTAACCAAATTATTATTTCACAGTAAACTTTGAGTATGAACCTTCAAGAAATACTTTAATTCTAGGGATACGTTTGTGCTATGTGTAGAACACACAAGCTTCAGCTTTAACACGTTGGCAAAGACAAACAGAAAAACAGCCAGTGCTGAAAAGCCTTCTCTCTGTAGCTGGTAGACACAAACCCCAGTCAATTACAGCTGCAGGTGATTTGTTTGGCAAGAGATCAGTCAGTACTGTTGATATGGCTTGTGAGACAGGGTTTTACTAGAAAGGTGACCATTCATCAAGAAATTCACTCTTCTGGCAGCAAGGAGAGAGGTCAGTGGGTACAAGACACTCTGAGGATACTGCCAACCTGTTAAGAAGTCATTGCAGCAGGGATGTTTTCCCTGAAGGGTGAGCTATGCCACAGCATAATTGAGCCATTGCCTTTTTAAGGGTACTGATTTTCCACTTAGGCACAACATGAACATGTTTGCCCTATGCCTTGTGTGCCACTGGAGAACACTCCCACCAGAGAACCACCTGTGAAGCAAACTCTACAGTGCTCAGCTCCCTCCTACTTCTCATCATATTTGACCTCAGAAAAAGCAACCAAAACCCACAAACTGTGCACTACTCAAAAAAAAAATCTCAGTCATCCTCGTCACAATCAACTCACACGAACTCAGATATAGTTCAGTTACCTGCAACATTAAATGCACTGCGATTGCCAAAAATTGTTGTTCACTGGGGGGGCAGGTCAACAAAAGTTAACTTTTCTGACCATAAAGGTCATTCTGGTACAGTAGTATGACTGATGCTGCCAGTGTGGTAACCACATATGTGTCCAAAGATGGGTATTAGAGAGAGAGAGAAGAGAGTAAAGGCAAGTGGGAAGGTCACAAGGGGAGATGAGGAGGTGGTGTTGCCCTCTGTGTCAGTGACCAGCTGGAGCACACGGAGCTCTGCCTGCGGATGGGTGAGGAGCCAACCAAGAGCTTATGGGTCAGGGCTAAAGGGAGGGCAGGGAGAGGTGACATTGGAGTGGGGGTCTGCAGCAGATGCCCAAACAGGAAGACAGAACAGATGACAGATAGGAGCATTCTCACATTCACAAGACCTGCTCCTCACAAGGGACTTCATCCACCCTGATATTTTTTGGACTTCAGCTGGTTAATATCACCTCCTCCCAGCTCCTGGAAACTATGGTAAGGCACCTGGAAAATAAGGAGACTATTGGTGACAGCCAAGATGACTTCACTAAGGGCAAACTGTGCCTGAAAAACCTGGTGGCCTTCTACAGTGGGGTTACAGTGTTGGTGGATAAGGGAGGAGCAAGTGACACGATCCAGCTGAACTTGTGCAAGGCATTTGAAACCCTCCCACATGATATTCTTGGCTCTAAACTGGAAAGACGTGGATTTGACAGATGGACCACTCAGTGGACAAAGAATCGTCCGGATCGGTCGTACTCGAGGAGCTGTGGTCAGTAGCTTGATGTCCAAGTGGAGAACAGTGACGAGTGGCATTCTTCAGGGGTCAGTACTGGGACAGCACCGTTTAACATTGTCAGTGACATGGAACAGTGGGACTGAGTGCACCCTCAGCAAGTGTGCTGGTGACACCAAGTGGCTGTTATAGCTATAAACTTCCACATTCTTACCGTTTCAAAATTAGAAGTACAAAAGCTACCTTCTGAAATAGAAGAAATCAAACTATGTCAAAGGGGGAACACTATAATCATTTTTCATATAACTGTTTCTCACTTTCAGTAGACATTATTACAGAGGATCATAGTGTTCTTTATCACTGTCTTGCCTCAAGAGAAATCCAGATGCTAAAAAAATTATACCCTAAAATGAAACCATCAGGCATCAACCACTTGTGTCTGTGGCATCTATCTTCTGTAATATCTTCCTTCATGGGTTTTTTAAAAAATGTATTTTAAGATGTTGCATATGCATGAGAGTTCTTCTGAGACTCCCTGCTAGCATTTACATTTCTTAATATATGCTAGCTTGATAGAAATATTTTAGAACTGCAGAGTTACAATAAAGGCCTGAGAAAGTTGCTGGAGAGAAATACATTATTTTGTACATATAGCTGATGCTGAAGATACCCTATTGCAAAAAAATTTAGATTAAAATCAAATCTTCCCAGTCTCAGCAGTCGGATCTCAGCTCAGCTGAGTTGCAAATGAGCAATCTAAATAACAGGCAACATTTGCCTGTAAATGTTAAGCCTGTAAAGGGAGGGCTCAGCTGCCAGAAGTTTCTGACAACTATGTTCACATTTACAGTAAAGGACCTAGTGGGCTCAAATTGGCTGCTTAGGGTCATTTAAGATGCCCTCAGGAATCTGAAGCTGCCACACAACACTAGCTGATATCACACAGTCTCATATGCACTGGGGAGGTGGCTGGAGTACAGGGAGTCTCCTGGGAGAAACAAAGGCATTTCAAATGAATCACACACCAGTAGTGAAGAAATTTAACTAAGGCTCTGTAAAAGAATTCAACTCAGCTGAATTCACTTACCACCTGTATGCAGTTATGAAATGATACTTGCTGCCTCCCTGTTTCTATTTGCTGTGGTTTATATAGAAAAGCAATGTCATTTTCAGTTCAGATTTACTGTTCCAGCTTTGGTCATGAGACAAACCTATCACTTGGAAGCTGTCAAGTAAAAGCAGATTTTTGGGTATGACTAGAAAACAAGGGTTAGCCTTACATATCTAAAGTACCTTTTTGAAGAAGGTGAAGCAGAATACCTCACACTGGAAGGGATCTATAAGGATCATTGAGCCAAACTCCCTGCTCCTCACAGGACTACCTAAATTTCAATCGTATGACTAACCACATCATTCAGATCCTCCTTGAACTTTGACAGGATTGGTGCTGTGACTACTTCCCTGGGGAATCTGTTCCAAGGACTAACCACCCTCTCAGGAACAGCTTTTTCCTGAAGTCCAACCTGATATTTGTCTGATGCAGCTTCATTTGATTTCCTTGAGTCCTATCACTGGTCATCAGAAAGAGAAGATCAATACATCCCCTTCGACCATCCCACTTGAGTAACTTGTAGGCTGTGATGAGGTCACCCCTCAGCCTGCTCTATAAGGACATCAGCTGTAGTAAAGTCTGAAAAAGGAATAAGCAAAAATTGGCCTCTATGTACCATGAGAAGGAAAAAAATAATCAAACAATTGCCCATGTGGTCATTACTGGATGCTTGCTCAAGTAATGAATGTAGTCAGTTCACTAAGCTGATGGACTGGTGAGAGCCTGTAGAGTAGGCCACTCAAATATATATTTGGAAAAAACACTGAGAACTTACATGCATTATTCAGAAGTTGTGGCAGCTGCTCATTGCTGGGCACAAGAAATAAGATAACCCTACAAATTCTACCTGGTAGAAAACCTCTGCATTTGCTCAGAGCAGAGACTGTTGCAGAGGCTTAAAATAGAGACCAATAGTATGTTAAATGAGGTTTATTATATAAACTGGTTAAATCAAACTAACCCATTAAAGCAATTAAATTTCCATTAACATTTAAATACAGATTAATGATGTCAAATAGAATTGGCACTACACAACTGACTTAATTTTTAGAAAGGTAACCCAGAATGCCTAATCACTCACCCAAAAAGACTCTCAGGCCCAAGGAGGTAGCTTGAATGGTGTTCCCAGCCAGGGGGGCAATCCCTCAATGCAGAACCTCTGTTCCCAGGAGAACCAAACTAACAGCCTCTATGGTGGGGCTCCTTTTATACCCTAGCCAAATTTGCTTTGTGGTCAAATACACACCTGAAGCCAGTAATTACAAGAGTGAGGTCAACTGTAGGTCACCAACTGGGGAGCCTTGATCCTGCTAGGGTAGGTGCACCTACCACACTTCCCCCACCCAACCCTAACCCTAAGCCAGTATACCTTGTTTTGTGGGGACTCCAGAGCTGCTGGACTGTGCAGGAATGAAGTTATGGGATATACAGATTTTGAGAAGCAGAAGGAATCTTCAGCCCATCCCTCTCTGTACACAAATCTTAGTTTGTGGGTCTGGATTCAAGATGTTGAGCTCTCATAAGTTCATATTGCTTTTAGCACAGTTAAGGTTGGAAGCAGGGTTTCACCTGTGGGTCTTTCCCTACCGTCATCTAAATGCTTTTGCTCTTGAAAATTGAAAGAATTAATCTTTCCAAAGCCAATGGGAATTTAACCCCAGCAAAACATTCAGTCTCATACAAAAAAACTCCAAAACATTTAACAAGCATGGTAACCTGCTGTGAACCTTCTTGTAACTACAGATGTATTATTTTCAGCTTCAGCTGTGGCCCTGGGAAGTTTTTTGGGATATTTGCTTGTTTCTCCTTTATTCTAAAGCAAATTTTGGCTTTGAAACATGACAGTAATTCAAAAAATAATGTCAGGGATATTATTCAGTTTCTTTCATTTAGTATTGAGATATAATCTTTAAAATTAATAAGATCTTGAAATTCAGTGCTCCTACACAGTTTGTTTTAAAGAAATGGCTTTTGCAATTTTCTCCCCTTACCATTTTTAGATTGTTTTTCTGTGACAAGTGGATCTTCTTAACATAAATGTCTTGTTTAACTTTTAGACCATGCTAAGCCTTCTGACAGCTTAATCAAAACCTGATATCTTCATGGCTAACAAAATGGATTATCCATCTGAGTAGTTTGTATTTGTCTGTGCTTGGATTAACAGAAGCTTAGTCCTTTGCAATCCTCATCCCACCCAGGGATTCACAATTCTATATAGAGTTCAAGTCAGCACAGAAATAGGATACTGGTAAGAAAGCAGTTGTCTAATCTCTGAAGGCTGTTCTGTGGCTGTTCTTCCAGAGGCATCCACAATGGCTTGGGTAGGCATCAGACACATTATCAATAAGAACAGAACTCCTACCTGTCTTGAGAAACAGAGACAGACAGGTGAATTTAATTATTTGTGTTTCTTGGAACTGAGTGATGAGTGTATGAGTTGCTCCTCTCTTCTGTTTTCTGTTGGGTTTGTTTGTTGTTTTGTCCTTTTTGCCTGCCTTGAAAATATACATGGTTTGTGTACTCACTACTTTTTGCTTGTTAGAGTAACTTTTTACTTGTTCAGTGGGTTCGATCAACCTTTGCCAAAGTAATGATCCCTTTCAGAATAGCAGTGCAGTGTCATATTCTGGTGCTTTTGATTTCCAGGATCCACTAAAGAGAAGTTTATGCAGCTGTGAATTTAGCTTTATAAATCACTTTGAAGCAGAAATTTGATCATAAGTAAAAGTGCATAGGTTGATTCTCCCCTTACCTACACATGTACTCCACAAGTCCATCTGCTTCAGTGAACCTATTTCTATTTTCATAGCTTGGCTTCCTGTAGAAGCAAACCTTATTTACAAGTGCCCCCTTCCCTAGTAATATCCACTTCATTGGCTGATGTAGGCTTGATCTGAGAAAGGGACCATGGACTTAAGATTTTTAAGTTTTATGAAAGCAAATGGCTACTGCCCTGCATGTGACCTGAATGGGGGAAGTCTCTTGATGTGAACTCACACTGTATTATTACATACACAATAAATGGATGTAGAGGTAAGTCCCCAACTACACACAAATACTAAAGTAGTTATTGAAAATATATATACATTCTACCTCTACATCAGACTGCTGGGATAGCACTGAACTTGTAATACTCGCACGAGAAAGAGATGTGAGATGCCTCTCCTGAGGTTTCCTGTCTTTCGCTCAGAAGCTGCAATTAAGCTCCAGCTCTTACCCTTGGTCCCTGCCTGAGCTATGCTGCAGCTATGCCCATGTCCACCCCTGCCCCTTGCAGAAGCTGGCCTTACCTTGCTGACTAGACTTCTTGGCTTAATTTTAGACTTATCTCATTATTACGGCAGACACACAGAGCCATCTTATCCTAGCTTCTCTCAAGATGAGGAGGACTAGGGATTGAATCTGGGTTTCCTCCACTTTTGGGAAGTTCAGAAAAGACAAAACTATTCTCTATTTTTTTTCCCCCACAGAAAATCAAATGTGATTTTTGAGACATTAAGCTATGTCTGTGATTTTTGAGACATTACTTTTCTACGCGTGAGTGTGACTGCTCACTCAACTCCTGCTAGGTGTTTGTCTAATGCAGCTCACATTAACTCTGGAGGTATGCTGGGAGTGGTGTCACCAGGGAAGCAGGAGGGGTGGCCAGAAAGAGCTAAAAGGCCATTTTGCAGCCATTATCACCTATAGATTGCTCTGCCCCGCAGCCATCATTCAGAATGTTGATTTTGAATATTGAATATTGATTGTCTGGCCATTTTGTAAGAATTTGCTACCTCATGGAAAAGGTATAGAAAAAACTTCCAATCAGCTTATGCAAAATGCTTTTGAAAGGAAATCAACACTAGCTTGACTGCTGAGACTTTTGTGCTTCAATGAATGCCCACACTGTAATGGAAGAGGCAAGATAAACACTCAGGTAACTAAATTTGCTCATAGATGCACGACTTAAAAGTTACAGGCAATAAGTTATGAGTTGAGCATTATGAATTAGACAACTTGTGAGTGACGAATCTCATGACTTAAGTGATGAATTAGTGCATTCATGAAAGACTAACCTGTGCAAAGGGGATTGAGCCCTTGCTTGTCATCTTTGTTTGTTACATTTCTTAGTGTGTTTGTAAAATAAAGTTTAATTTACAGAGTACATTGCTCTGTAAATTTGAGAGATCCAAATGTACTGTGACAGTGGGCAAAGAACCAGTGCTATAGACTAGAGCTAGAGGATATTGTCCTACTAAAGTAGCTGTCTACAGGATGAATTGTAGAAGTGGCACCTTGGCCACTCCTGTTCACTAATGATTCTGTTATATGTCTTCCAAAGTCAAAGATATTAACTCCAGCTTCCAGGCCAGGTTAGATTTGAATGGTAATAGTTATTTAAAATATCTTCTAGAGTTAAGCACGCATAATTTATAACTTGCTTTTAATATCTTATTAGATAATCATGGCTAGGCTTCGCAAACGAAGATTTGGGAAGGGCATTATCCACGGTTTTTACAAGCACATTGGTGGCTAAAAAGGCCAATACGAGATAGACACGTCCAGTTGCAAAAAGCACAGCAGAAAGACTCCTTAGGAGATATATTCTGCAAGGCACAATTCTTTCTGCATTGTCTTTTCTCCTCAAGAGTGATCCTGTGTGTGTTCTCAAAAGCATCAGCAGCGTTATAGATGGTGTATCTCCAGACCTCCTGATGGGAGGCCAGAGTAGACCAGTTATGGTGATCAATGTGCCTGAGGCTGAGATGTTGTTTCAGGGAGTCCTTGTATCTTTTCTTCGGGGCTCCTCTCTTGCGGCAGCCGGTGGCAAGTTCACCATAAAGCAGGATCTGCCTTGTGGTGTCTGGATAAGTTCCAGTTTGCTGAATTAAAGTTTATGAAGGGCCCTTCTTTGTCTGGATGTTGTTTTAAAATTTGCCTTTTATTCATCATGTAAGGATATACCTTGTACCACCTCAACGTTCTCCAGTTTGCAAGTAGAAAGAAGTTGGTTACTGAACCTCCTGAGAATTTCGTTGTTTCTGCCATGCAAAGCCCTGAGGGAATCAAACCTCCTTCCCCAGAATGCACCAAGCTGGACCAGGCATCCAAGAGGGAATTGCTGTGCCCAGGAACAGGGCTCCTGGAGGAGGGGAGCAGCGGAAGGAGTGCCAGGGAGAGTGACAAGGACACATGTGGCCTGCCCTGGCACAGGCCCCTGTTACACCCCGGTCTAGAAGCTCCAAGCTCTTACCAGGTGTTACGCTTTAATTTTAGACTTCAAGAGATTTCGCTCAGGGGGTGTGGGGTGGGTGGGCCACCAGGCGGGTCATTGACTGACAGCCCAGCCACAAGCCTTTCCCTGTCTTGGGAAGAGTTGCATCTCCTTTCTATAATCAATCCTTTAGGTTGGAATATAAATGCAGCTTCAACTAAAATGAAGCCACGAAGCTTCATCTTTACCTTATTTCTTCAACAATTTGCTTGTTCAGGGTCAGTGCTAATCTGTGGGCAGGGGCTGTTGCTCTGCTTTGGAGTCATGTTTGACTCAAGTTAATATTTCCTGTATGATTTCCTTTTTCCTCTCTAAGCTCTACAATACACCACTAAAACCATGAAGGAATAAAGACTGGATAAAAGAAGTTAATTCCAGAAAATCAGTTCACATATCACTCGTGTCTGCCCATCCATAGCTCGTGTTGGAAGGGTGCAGGGAGAGACTATCAAAGATTTTTACCATAATTAGATCCTAAATGTTCCTACCATAAATAGAAAGATCAAATAATAATAATATATAGCAATTAAATTTGGGAGCCTTTTATATTAACTCCCGTGTTGTTTGATTTAAAAACACCTGCTAGATTTGAAAGGTAGTGGATTTTTTTGGTGTCAATTCAGTCTTCAACCCAAAATCTTAAGCACTTGAGCTGAAATCAAAGTCTGTTCTAAAACCGAGGATTTACTTGTTTTCCAGCTTATATATTTATTTTATAGAGGAGTGTCTCATTAAATTTAATAGTGCCATAAAATCCCCATGAAAGCATTTGGTGCACAAGTGCCATTAGCACAGAGCCCTTTTTAGGAGACGCCAGTTATGAATCATGTCGAGGAGTCCAGATAAATCTAAGACTTCATTTCTTATAGCCTGGAGCCATGTGAATTTTTCCTCTTTATTATAAATAACACTAAACTGTGTGTTTGAGACCCACCAGGTATGTTTGAAAGGCCTCCATAGCCCTCAGCAAGGAAAAGATCATAGACTCAAGGACTGAATATTCTGAGAACAATACACTTGGAATACTTTTTGTGCCCTATGACCCACTCCTTCCTAAAAAAAAACCCCAACAAAACAAACAAAAGGAAAACCAGCCCAAAAGTGCAAGAACCAGAAAGAAAAGAAAAAAACTTGCCATTTAGATCCCAACCCCTCTTTTTTCACAGGTGAGAGATGAGGTGCATAAAAAAATACCTCCTGAAGTGGGTTGTCATTTCTCTTCCTTTTCCATGCACTAGGAGAAAACCAGGCAGGCATTCCTGAGGAGCCTTAGGGTGAATGCTTGCAGCTATATTTTCTCCTCTTGTGGCAGGAGGAAAGTTTGACAAGAACTAATACTGGAAAATTCATCCCAGTCAATTTTAAAGTTAGAAGGTGAAGATTTGACAAGGGATTTTCCTCGGGTTTTAGGATTTTTCCCTCCCAGTGTCACATGATGAAAAACACGCTTTTGCTGAAAATGTTCACTTTTCTAATCAAAATTTCCCAGTTCTAAAACGAATATTAAAACTGTGCATTTCAGGTCAACATGACTGACGCTGAAATATTTCAGTTGGAAATGATCAGCTGATCTTCGTTGCAAGGTGGCTGAAGATTCATCAGCAATCTTTTGGGGATTGATGCCTCTCAGGAGCTGTTTTCCAGGAGCACTGTATTCTTCTCCTTCCTAACCCTCCTGTGTTCCCCTTCCTTACCCACACATGGGATGATGCCCTTCTCCCCTGGGGGGCTCTCCCTACAGTTGCACCTTGTGTGGAGAAATCTGTTACGAAACCTTGAGGACTTGAAAAAGAACCTTCAAATTGCAACATTGATCTCATTGCTGCAGAAAAAAAAAAAAACGGTTTAAACTGTAATTTTTCAGATTGTAGAATCTGCAATGCCCACCCTTTTCCAGTTTTAATTGTGATTTTGGAAATACCAAGTGCTTCAAAATCTGAGGAAGATTCCAGTTTTCTGTCCACCTCAAACGCAACTCCAATCATTTGAACACCAAGGGTGGAACAATGTTTGGGAAAAAACCTTCGTGGATTATGAGAGACTGCACCTGTGAAGAAGATTTCAAGCCTAAACTCTCTTGCTGAAAAATATTCAAATACAAAGGACTGGGCCTACTGTGCAGAAGTGAACATTTCTGGTTGTTTTCTGGTATGTTTTAGCTTTTGTAGGGCCACATAAAGGTACTTCCTGGCCTTATCATGTCCTTTCTAACTGGTGTATGTTCCTTACAGTCAAACCTCTGTTCTGCACTGAACTGTGCACTGGCCAGACTCAAATGCAAACTGGGATGGACTCTCCTCATCCACCTTCTTAAAACTTTGGGCATATCTGCACAGACTGGCAAAGTTGCTTTCCAAGAAGTGGAAAAAACATATAGGGGGAAAAAAAAAAGGGAAACAAGCAGAATCCTGAAAACTTCAGGTTTGTTTTTTTTTTTTTGAGCATCTTGGTCTAAATCCTGAAAGTTTTGCAGAAAACGCACAAAAAATGATATTTTATCTTTAAAAGTGCAAGAGTTCTGGCCCCCCAGTGAAAGACCTGTCTTGCCCCTACATGTGGGTGGAATATAAAGTTTTAGCAAGCTCTACCATTCTGAGTCATTCTCATCCTATTATCTCTCAGTCCTCTTGCTATTCTGAATACATATCCATTTGCAGAGGTTGGACTGAATTTTTCCTCTCCTCGAATCACCTCTGCTGCTTTCCCTGTGGGCAGAGCAATGGACTAAAGCCAGGAGCTCTGCCCTCCCTAATGCCAACTGAGACACAAATCCTGGTGCTTTCCATAGTGGTAGAGGTACCCTGGAGGCCACCACATCTCCTCCCCTATTTCTAACTTCAAATTTGCCCCTATTATCAGTGATTAATTAACTGGCAGGCTTTCCCATTCTCAGAAAATCATACGTTAAAATGGCTTTTTTTTTTTTAGTAGTGTTATTTCAGTGCCCAATTCCCTTCCTGACTGTCTCATATCTTCTCAAATAAGTTTATGTCCTCATAGACTTGAATAGCACGACAATGAGCAAAGCTGAAATGTCCATATGGAAAAGCTGAATGAGACATTACACTAGAAATCAATATTTAGAACACCCTCAAGTGGCAGGTTTGCAATTAGCATGGGAACTTAAAAGATCGATTGCACATGTTTTGCCTTGTGGTAATTAGTTCCCATGCCACTGAAATTCTAAAGTACACGACATGATATTATTAACTAAAAATGACAGAAAAATCTAGATAACGGCTTGTTCTGTGCAGAAATATCCATAAGAGCTCCAGGGCTGCTTCTATTTGCAGACCAGCCTGAGAAACAGGGAAATATTTTATTTTTGTTTTGTTGCATAATCAATACCAACACATATTTTCATCAGCAACGCCTGTTCAGTTTCGGGGAACTTCTTAGTTGTTATTTTTATGCCATTTTTTGATATGTATAAAGTTGGAGACATTACTTCAGACTTGACAATTTCGGTGTGTCATGCTTCATGAACAAAGTCTATGAAATATGCACATCGGGTTTATAATTTGGTTAGGAAACACTGCAACTTTGTTTTGAGAGTTTCTAAAATATTTGCTTGGCACAAGACTCCAATAAATTAAATTAGGCAGAATGCCTAACTTAATAATAAGAGAAAAAAAATTAATCCTTTTTTTTTTTTTCCCCAAACCTCCATTGACTCCATTTATTTGAAGCAATGCTGTTTTCCCTAAAGCTAAACTGCACTGTGTCCCTCTGGATTTTCATTTAGAAGCTCTTTCTTCCAAAACTCTCACCATTCTCATTGCCTTATTTTAGTCTTTGAACTATCCGTGTGTTTCTGTGGTTGGAGCGTCTGGAGAGGTGACTGGGATGTTCCCAGTGCTTAGGAAAAGCAGGACGCATTTCTTCACACACTTTACACTGACAGCGATGTTGGGAGGGTCGTGGTAAGAAGTGTGTGTTCTCCTGGTAAGGCTGACTCTCCCTTTCTCTTACCTGTTCTTCTTTCCATGTATGTTTCCTACGGAACTTCGTAGCAAGGAATTTTTCATCTTGTTTCCATGCAGTTGATTATTCCCAGTTATCAGCAGCACCTTTTAATTCCCTGCATTGAGCAGCATCCTATTTGTTTCAGGTCATATGGTTAATTTCCTCAGATCATTCCGAATGTTATGTCTGTCTTCCACAATTCTTGTGGGATCTGTGAGACTTACTAGTTTATTATCTTTTGCAAACTCATTGCTTTTGCAAGTCCTAATGGGATGCTGTTCCAGAACTGCGTTGCTCTGAAATGACAAAAATCCTTCTAATTTCCAGCTGAAATATATTCCTGGTCATATTTGTTCTTGTTCCTACCCTGTCTTAATTTCATTAGTGATTTCAATTCTACCCCAAAGCATTCATGCATGGCAATCAGATTTCCATTCAGCTCATCACTTTCGTAGACTTGATAAACAAAATTGTCTTTGTTACTTCCCACGGTGAGATTTCCGTTCTGTCTCCCTCCTACCAGCCCTACTAAAAGCCTCCTCCAGTTTGACTTGATTTATCTTGATCTGGAGTGAACAACCGCTAAAATCCAGCAGCTTGTTCCTATATTTTCAGTTGCAGTCAATGCTTAAATGTAGCATTACACACACATCCATTCTAGAACACCTGTTTTTAAAAAATCATGTCACTTATTTTATATCTCATGGAGCTGACCATGGAAGGCGAGTTTTCTCTGAGTTCAATCTGCAGATTAAGCAGATCAGTGCATATACTAAAGTCCACACAGAGTTCTGTTGGGTCAGGAAAGGTGGTTTTTAGACAGAAACACAGACCGGAATGGAAACTTGTGGATCTTCAATACCTGTTCTGCTGGCATTGGCAAACACATGATATACTCCTCCTGATAGTGAGGGTGGGGAGGCCCTGGCACAGGCTGCCCGGAGAAACTGTGGCTGCCCCTGGATCCCTGGAAGTGTTCAAGGCCAGGTTGGATGGGGCTTGGAGCAAGCTGGGCTAGTGGAAAGTGTCCCTGCCCAGGCACGGTTTCTGCTTCTCTGACAATATCTAAATGTGAAATGGGATCAGAGGTGACTAATATTACTGGAAGAATGTGTGGAGGAAGAAGCATAAGCCATCCTGCAAATAAAAAAAAGATGCTCAAAATGCTATACACTGGAGGAAGACAATTTTCACCTTACCTTTGTCTGAAGACTCGTTATTTACCTTGCAGTTCTGTCTGCCATGCAACAATCAAGTATGATTATTAAGAAAATTTAGTATTCCTGAGTACTCTTCCCTGTTATTCTGTTATTTCCCCTGTTCTGCCTACCATAGTTGAGGGACTGCAGGACATGCTGTGTTCTGACTAGACTTTTCACTAGGATGACACAAAGAGAGTTTATTAGCCATTCAAAATAGCCAGCAGAGTAGCTTCTCAAATATCTACAAAGATGCATTTTAAGGAACTCGAAGTAATAGATTTGCGTGAGCTCAGAACACCTTTAGCTCTTGCTAAAAGGAGCTCAGCTTTTTATTGCTCCTCCGGAAAGCTGAGGTGCACTGCACACATAGGGCTGGAACCAATGAAACCACAAATATGTGGTCCTGTTGTCTGATGATAAAGTGCAGTGTTATACATTTAGGAATTTAGAATATGGATGACTTGGTGACTGGGGATGGTAACGTGCACCTCTTTGCTGTATACTGCTCTAGAATTTAGTGAAACTTGTGTGGGTAAAGTATTGGTCACATTCTTCTCTGCCTAACCTCTCAAGAAACCTTCCATAATCTACAATAAGGATTACAAAATTAAATATACTGTACTTCCCTTTTTTTTTCCACTAGTAACAAACCAAATCAAAGCAGTGGTTTGGACTGAACTTCCATGAGTCCTGCTGGAAGCAGTAAAAGTACAGCTTTCCAAATATACAACCTATGAAATCCATAAACTGCAACAGAGAACTAAAGAATTTCTATTAAAAGTTGCTGTGCAAAGAAAGCAGTGCTTTTTCTACAGGACAACTTGCAGCAAATTTTTGTCTTTTACTCCAAATAGAGCAGAAATGTCAGTGTCATTGTCTTTTTATTCTTTCTCCCCAAGCAGCAAAAAATTTGGCATTCCAATTGCAAATGCTCTTATGTCTACCCTGGGTGTGCCACATAAATGATGCCTGAAGTCCATGACAGTTTATTCTATCCTGGCGTTTCCATCCCCAGGAACTGAAAATTCTTCTGATGAAATAGAAGAATTTTTCAAGGAGAAATGCAAGACGAGCCTTTGTGCAGGGCTCCCATGGAGGGAAGGGTATTTCAGCAGCGACAGCCCCTGAGCTGTGAAGTACCACATCCAGCTGGCAGATGGAGATGTTTGCAAGCGCTGAACCCAGAGCTTGGGAAGTGCAGGTCTCGCTTAGCCCTGCAGGCAGTTAGAGAAATGACCTGTGCATTCAGCAGGATGCTTTCTCCCAGAAATACGGACAGGTACATGCCATCAGCACTTGCTGGCAATGTCTGGTGTAACTCCCCGTGACTGACAGGGACACTTGCTGCCAGCCCATGTCAGCACCCTGGATCTAGGAGCTGCTGCAGGCTCCTCATTCCCTCTGTACACATTTTCACCAAAACATCCAGCTGAGTCTGTCCTGAGAAATAGAAGTCCTTCCAGCCCAAGCAGTGCCTGTTTCCTTTTCTCCACACAACACACACTGCCCCAAGAACAACAAAGCTTATGCCTTTAGCATTTTTTCTCTGCCAAATCAATGACTTCAGTGTGATGAAAAGAACGAATGCTTCTGATTGATCCAACAAAGAGTTTTATTTCCACCTGTTACAAGAAGTCTTGGTCTACCAGCTGAGTCCAACATAGATGAGCAGACAGACTTGACTATACTTAAATCAACAATTTATTTAGAATTGAATTCAGGAAACAATGGAACTGTATACAACGAGAACTGTATACATGAAGCAAAAAGTCTTTCCACCACCTATTCACCAAAATACATCTGAGTCTGTGCTGAGAAACAGAAGTACTCATAAATAAATGGGATGATATTCTCTGTGAGTGAGTTCTCTGCTGCAGATTGGACAAGCTCTGGAAATCTCAATGGCAACAGGGAGGCATCGACTGCAGAAGAGATGGCCGCACTGAGTTGACAAAACCAGTCGTTCACTTCGCAGAATCTGGATGAAAGGAAACCACAACATGTATTGGGAGGAAAGGATTCAAGTTTGCTGCTCTTGTTGGCACCAGGCTACTAGGACTTGGAGGATCTGGAATCAATCCATTACTGCTAGTATAATGGGGGACCCACAGATCTGTCAGTGCCATCTTGGCAAGGGTTTTTCCCTCTATGTCCACCACCAAGAAGTGACTTTCGGAGCCCCATAGCAAGGTCTGTGCTCCCAGCCAGCTGCCTGCAGCATCCCACATAAGACAGCTGAGTTACACAACTCCCCCTCTGCCCTGTTCCCCCTCCCACAAAGCAGAAAGGATGACAACATGTGGATCCTTACCTTTGAGTAAAAATCCATGCAAATTGGACACCAAATAGTCCCTGGTCGCCATGCACTAGAGAGAACAGATCCAGAAAGAACAAGCAGCCATTACTATCACTGGGAATCGAGGGTTACTGATACAAAAAATGTCACATAATCATCTGCACTGAGTAGCCATGATGCATTTCTTTTGAAGAATCCTGCAAATCTGTAACTCTCTCAGTTTGCTGCATGTAATGAGGCGTTCAGAGCTCCCTGTCCTAAAGGAAATGGCGTCTTGGTTTTCACTGGGAGAAAGACGCAGTTAGCCACCTTGCTCTAGGATTTGAATTAACAGCAGTCTCTAGCACTGGGCAGTCTATGTATGGCAGCATTAATCTCCAACAGGTCATCAATAACAGCTTTGTAACTGAAGGATCTAGCTGTCCTCTGGGAACTCTTCACCCCAGAAGGGAATGAGGTCTGACACTACAGAGTAACACTGCAGATGGCTCTGGCAAGCTCCAGCCCCAGGAAGGACCCTTTGGTCAATGTTAAATGCTGCAGCTCTGAGCTCTTTCAGCCTCACCTGAACAGAGCAGGAAGGCACATTCTGTAATGGAGAAGCTTGAGACCGAAGGAATACAATATTCCTTTTTTAATATTTTCTCCTATGTTGCCTTTCAGTAATCCAAAAGGCTCAAAGCACACCAGTTTTATTAAAACCAGCACAGAATTTGCCCAGCTGCTGCCTGCCGGTCTCGTGATGCCAAGCCTCGTCCATACCAACAAAAGTATTTCTGTGTCTAACATCACTACCAGAGCTTGGCATGAAAACTAAATGACAATACATTGTAAGCTACAGCCTGTGACTTATCTCCCTTCCTTGCCATACCCCCACTCCCATCTTTAAGGTTGTATGCAAAGCTATGCATCTGTCTTGGGCTGCCTTTTTCTCCTAAAGTGCAAATGGTATCTTTTGATCATCATACAACACAGGATGCTATCCTCACTGAAAAAGGGAAATAAGTAGAGTAAGTGAAGGCCGTGGTAGTATAACTTAGTCCCATCTATATAAAAATTTTTAAAAAAGCAAATTCAGTGTTTGGTAGGTCATGAGGCATACATACTTTGCTCTTGCAGTTTGCTCTTCTGGTGATATCTGTTGTTCAGATGCTGTAGCAGTCACATTCACATCATTGACTGTTGTTTCATCTTCATCATCTCTACTCAGTACAGAACTGTCTAACTGTTGATGGCTTCTTAGTGAAAGATTTCTCATTTGTTGTATATACTCTGTAATTTAATTTTGATAAGTTAAAATTCTGATTCTCTCTCTATCTCTCTCCCCCTGGAACTATCCTTCAAATGCATTATCATAAATAGTCTGTAGTGGTTCCTATTTTAAATGAACTCTATTCACCTGGGTTAAATGCAATCTTAAACAAACTAGTTTCCCAAATATTAAAGCTGAAGCCATCCAGACGTTTCTGCTACGGACCAACACAAAGCATTTGCCCTATTCACCCTGCAAACAGCTGAAAAGGTGACCCAAGACATTCTCAGTGTATAAGTTCTATAGCCTTACACTACCTGTGAATAAATCTGCCCTGTAAAGGGAAGCTCCCTCACCCCATTCTTACTAAAAGTGTCTGCAGCAATCCTATGGCCAGGAAGGGCAACAGTTGCTGTGTGACAGTGGAGAGAGAGGACTGCAGTCAAGTTTCCAAGGAGCATGGTGACGTAGCACATACACAACAAAAAGGCCTGGTAAAACACAGAGTGCTTTGTTCAGAAACCTTCATAAGGGATTGAAGAGATGCTTCAATCTAAAACTGTATATTCCAGAGCTGTTGTGCTTGTTGCTGTATGATGCTAAACTGTTGCACTCTTTTTGTCTGTTAAACCAAACCTCCCCGCTCAAAGGCAGTTTCTATCAAATGAGTCTTGTTAAGAACAGTCCTTGGAATTTATAAAGTGGTTTAAAGTAGTGTCTCCTTAGAAATTGTCATCATCTCTCTCCTGAGTTAAGGGAACTTGACAATGGAGTTATACTGCCCAAGTTCAAAGGAGATCAATTTTTAATGGCCTGGACTATAATATCTAAAGGGTCAAGAAATACTGTTTGTTTTTTAACTCTCAGAAACCCCAGGCAACAATGATGTCTGCAAATCTAGAGTCCATGTAACAATAATCAAGCACTAATCAATTAAAATTACAGAAAGTGTCCCCAAATTAAAGTTCCTTTCTGCATAAATATTCAGCTACAACTTTTATTTGCAGGGATTTTCCAGTGTGTCTGATAGTGGCTATCAGATGCAGATTGGATCCATTCTCTAAGACGCTGGACAGAGGCTTTAGCATTGTACTTTGCCTTTTGCTAAATGCAGTTTCAATTCCTGCTCCTCAAGTTTGTTGAAAAAGACAAACAAAACATAATAATTATGCTTAAGACATTTCCATTATCAACTGTAAAATGTCAACTCACCTTCAGGAAGCTTCATCAATGCATATGGGAAGGGAGAGAAAAGAAAATACAATTAGACTTTGGTCTGCATGCCTGGTGTTGCATAACAGCACCAGCTCAGGGAAGCAGTTACAACAGCACAGGGGAAGAATGGTAGACTATCAACCTCTTATTTTGGTTAAGTACACTCAAACTAGTAGTCAATTAGCTGCTACCCCAAAAACAAGTAAGAAGTTGCTGCTGGTTCTGCTCCCTCTGCTGCAAAAGGGCAGAAAACAGAGGCAGCTTAAGAACCATTTGAAGATTCTCCTCCCAGCTCCTCAGTTTCAGTTCTCTAACTGGATTTGGGCTGAAAGTATTACTTTCCCTTTTTCTCCCTCAAATGGGCAAATTCAGCTGTGCTAGCCACAAACACTTTGTGTTAAATGAACAGCTGCTGAAGAAAGGAAACCACAACGGGGATTGGGAGTAAAGAATTCCAGTTTGCTGCTCTATTGACACTAGGGAAATAGGACTTCGAGTATCTGCCAGTTACTCCTAGAACAATAAGGAACCCTCAGTTCTCCGAGTGCCATCTTAACAAGGGTTTCTCCCTCTACATATACCACAAAGAAGTGACTTGGAGTGACGTGCTAGTTGGTGCTTCAAAGCAAGGTCTGTTCTTCAAGCCAGCTACCCATAGCACCCCACATTAGCCAACTGAGATGTACAGCTCCCCCTCTGCCCCTTCCCCCCAACAAAGCAGAAAGGATGACAACATGTGGATCTTTACCTCTGAGCTCTTATCCACCCACACTGGAGAACTAACAGGACCGGTTGGCCATGTGCTACAGAGAACAGAACCAGAAAAAACATGCAGCCACTAATTTTACTGTGCATCAAGGGTTACCAATACATAACATGTCAGAAATGAAAACATTCCTTATTCAGATTTAGCATCATCCCAGCCCAGCAACAAGAACTGTTATGTACTGCAAGCATTTCAATGTATCTCAAGTCATAGTGTAAGATACATTCAATAATGCCTTCATGAACAAAGAAAAAAGGTTCCTACTGGATTTTGATGCTTTTGATTTGGTTTTTGGTGGTGTGGGAAATATCCCTCTTTTTAAATTTAGAAAGACAGCATAAACTCAGGGAACAAAGAAACAAGGAAGAATATATTAAACGCAGTAGGTGTTTCTCACACTGAGTTTCGGGGGGAAAGATCCCTTCGGTTTAAATTCCATACATTTTATAGTTTCACAAAATCCCCACCCTTTTCAGATAAGCTTAATATATTCTTTTTTGCCTAAAAAGGTTTCTTTTCTCCGAAAAGGGGCTTTCCCTTCTTTCCAATTGGCCACTGGACATCCTCTGTCAAAAATGATGGATCTTCCTTTGTTCTTAGCCCAAAGAGAGAAGAGAAACCCCTGCGTACAAAATTCTCACGTGGCCCGGAAAGATTTTAATTTTTAGGAATTTTTATATTTCCCTTATGCGGCCGAAAAAGTCCCTGATACCCAGTCCCAGTCTGGGACTTGAATATCTTACAACTTCACGATACGTCTATAAAAAAACATATTTTTATTTCTTACAGTGGGTTTTTTTTTTTGATTTTGGTTTTGTTTTGGTTTTTTTTTTAATTAGTTCTCTTCCAGGCAGGCCTCTATATTCCAGCTCAAAAATTTTCACAGAGAATCAAACAGAACCCAAAAGCTCAGCAAAAACCTGTTTGTACCATGTATCAGAAACTAGACTTTAGAGAGACATTTTATCTGTCACATACCCATTATTATCTCTTGGTTCCTCTTCAGTGTCACTCATTAGTAGCACTATTGAATTATCTGCTGCTCTGGAAACAAGTGGGTGCTGCTGGTTTTGGTCCCGCTGCTGCAATGGGGTAGAAATGGAAGCAACTTAGGAACCATCTGAAGCCTCTCCTCCCTGCTCCCCTGTTTCAATTCCCTAATTGATTTTGGGGCCTTCCAGGGATGGGGCATCCACAGCTTCTCTGGGCAGCCTGTTCCAGTATCTCACCACCCTCACAATTCTCCCTAGTATCTAATTTAAATCTCCCCACATTTAGTTTAAAACCATTCCCCCTTTTCCTATCAGTCTCTGCCCATGTAATAAATCACTCTACCTTTCCTACAGGCCTCCTTCAGGCACTGGAATGCCTCAGTGAGGCCTACCTGGAGCCTGCTCCTCTCCAGGATGGACAGCCCCAGCTCTCCTGGCCTGTTTGTGGAGGAGAGGTGCTCCAGCCCTCTGAGGCCTCCTCTGGCCCTGCTCCAACAGGCACATCCTGCTTGTGCTGGGCCCCAGAGCTGGACACAGCACTCCAGGTGGGGCCTCGTGAGGGCAAAGCAGAGGGAGACATTCACCTCCTCCCACCTTCAGCCCGAGGAATACTGTAGCCTTTCAGTGGCTAAAGAAATCCGCCCCCCCCCTTAAAATAACACTTGACAAGGTGTCACTAAATAGAAGTCGGTGGTTCAGGCTGCCAGCAAAAAGACAAAAGAAGGATTCAAGGTTGATGCTTTTATGGGCTGTTTCCATCACTGCACAACTTACCAGAGTCCAGAGATTACTGCCTAGAGGTTTTTAAGTCTGGGCTTTTGCATGTGAAGCATTGCCTATAAACCAACAGGCCACGTGCACTAACTTGCTCCTTGAGCACCGTGGATGGGCGTTAACTGAACGGAAAAGGGCAAAACGGTCAACAGCAAAGAGTCAGGCCTTCACTAGAGGGAGAGGGGGGTCTTAGGATTTAGTATTTTCAGGACAAACCAGGCAGGATTTGGTAAGAGAGAAGTTGTATAACATCTGTTTCCTTCCAGAGACCCCCAGACTGCACCGGGCAAAGTCTGTAACTGAACTGTTGGAGAGTAAAGAGTATTAGATGTCAGATGAAAAGATAGGCCTTCTCAAAGCTTTTTTTGGGGCACAAAGAATAACAGAATATGCCAAGTTGGAAGGGACCCACAAAGAACATAGAGTCTAACTCCTGGCCCTGCACAGGACCATCCCCAAGATTCACACCAGGTGCCTGAGAGCATCATCCAAACGCCTCTTGAATTCTGTCAACCTTGGAGCTGTGACCACTGCCCTGGGGAGCCTGTTCCAGTGCCCAACCACCCTCTGGGGGAAGAACCTTCCTCTGATATCCAACCTAAACCTCCCCTGACACAACTTCAGCCCATTCCCTCAGGTTCTTCACTGGTCACCACAGAAAAGAGATCAGTGCCTGCCCCTCCTCTCCCCCTCACCAGGAAGTTGTAACTGCAGTGAGGTCTCCCCTCAATCTCCTCTTCTCCAGGCTGAACAGACCAAGTGATCTCAGCCGCTCCTCATATGGCTTCCCCTCAAGGCCCTTCACCATCCTTGTGGCTCTCCTTTGGACACTGTCTATAAGCTTAATATCTTTCTTACATTGTGGTGCCCAAAAGTGCCACAATGTTCAAGCTGAGGCTGCATCAGTGCAGAGCAGAGCAGGACAATCCTCTCCCTTGACCGGAGGGACTGTGTCCTGCCCCCCAGGACACAGTTGGCCCTCCTGGCTGCCAGGGCACTGCTGACTCATATTCAACTTGCCGTCAACCAGGACCTCCGGGTCCGTTTCCACAGCACTGCTACCCAGCATCTCATTCCCCAGTCTGAACATCCAGGATTGCCCCATCCCAGGTGCAGAATCCAGAACTTTCCCTCGTGGAAAAGAACTTTCCCGTATGGAACTCCATATGGTTGGTGATTGACCAGCCCTCTAATTTGTCAAGGTGTCTCTATAAGGCCTCCTTGCCTTCCAGGGAGTCAACAGCTACTCCCAGTTTTGTGTCGTCTGCAAACTTGCTTAGTATCCTTTCCAGCCCTGCGTCCAAGTCATTTATGAAGGTGTGGAAGAGCACTGGGCCTAAAATGGAGCCCTGTGGAACCCCCCGAGAGACTCCCTGTTCATGTGCTTCTAAGGTAAAAGAAAGGAAAAATATGGCTGAGAGAGGGGAGGAGAAATAAATTACAAAGTGTCTCGGCTTTCTAAGAGTACTTCAGAATTGCCAGTAGATTGGTTTACATCAGCTGTGCTTTGCAGGTATAACCATGCACTTCTTGCAAGCTGGAGGAACTGTTAGAAAGCATGGGACGTGCACTTCTGCAGCAGATTTCTGAGAAGGAGCCCACGAGTGACACCCCTCCAGCACAGGAGACAGGCAGAGCTGTTTCCAAACACCCCTTGGCATTTGCCACCCCAGCTTGAGGCTTCCAAGGCTGAAACTGAGCAAGACCCTCAGTAACTCAGTTCCAGTGCTGAGGGCGTGGATGTGCACCAGAGCTCGGAAAACATTCCTCTGGCATGTTTTCTGGACACACAACTACTGCAGACTGTGGAATGTCACGTAATAACCTCTGGAGGCAGCTCTCTTGTCAACAATATGTGCGATTATTGTCCTGTCGGTTACTCTTAACAGAAATGTTCATAGACCATCAATACATTACCCCATTCAGACAATTCACTGCACTTTGTTGTTTTAAAGGCAGGTGCCATTCTCCATCTCTTCTTTTTCAAGGCAGAAAAGTGCTACCCAAACAAACACAGTGCAAAGTTTTCCCAAGGGCACCAGAAAACTTCAGCTTTCTTTGAAACATTTTTGTTTGCAGGTGCTTTTTGCAAAAGTTCAAAAAAAATAACTAAGCTCTTTGTATTTTTTCTTGCAAGTGTTTTATTGGACAATTAAAAAAAATAACTGAACTAAGTTCCTAAGTTTCTAAGGCTTCAAAATGACAGAAAACTGGAAGATATTTGACATCCTGGAGAAACAATTCCGGCATGTTTTCTTCCAGTCTCAGTCACTGTAATCCCTGCCTGGTGGAGTGTGACAGGTCTGTCAGGCTGCTGGTCGATACCAGAGCACAGGTCTCTCTGATGACTTCAGCAAAGATCTCTGGAAAAAGAGAGGGAGAGAGAAAACCTTTGGTTGCTTTCATACAACAGGCACATCTGACAGAGGACACTCAGCAAACACAGTTACTTGATTCAAAGGGCACTTGCAAAGCCTTTAGAATTTCAGCAACTGCCTCATCAGCGTGAGCCTTTTTGCAGCCTTCCTACCGCACATTGTGCTTATTTTCTTTTGCCACTTTGCCAACAGATCATGGCACTGCATCCCTTCATCCTCAGTAGCTCACAAAGCCTTGTGTTTTATGGAAAATGGCACTGCAAAGGCCACGTGGGATGGCAGGTTAGAGGCTGAACTGCACCCTCTCTACAGCTTTTACAGCTGCACCACTGCTTGCACCACAGGAGAACACAACAGTTTTAACAACAAAACTGTACAATAACAAGAGGAGCAGCAATTCTAGGAGTTGCTACTGGCAAATACTGGTCATGTGCCCAGCAAGGACTCCAAAATTCAAGTGCTGCTCAGGAGCCAAGTTCCTTTAGCAAGTGCTGCTCCAACAGGGCAGGTTGATGCTGCACATCTTGCCTGATTCTGCTGTGCATGGGACAGTCCTCTCCCCTCTTTCACCACCCACTTTTCCCAGTGGGAATGGTCCCTACTCACTGCACACATGCTCCCCTGCTTCTCTACCTTGGCACAGCTGAGGACTGTTTTTCACAGAGCACAGCACCATCCCTGACCTGATCCAGAGCCCTCTCAGCCCAAAAACGCTTCCTATCCTTGCCACTCCAAAAGCCATAACATGACTAAAGCAGCTGCTCATTTTCACTGAGAGAAAGGGAAGAGTGAACTCCAGAACTAAAGATCTTCCATCACTACTGCAGTTGGAATATCCTTTCCCCAACTAAACGCTGGCCCCAACGCCTCCATGCTTTCAGAGCACCTCAGCGTTTTGTCTGCAGAACAGCAGTTTCCTCCTGTTGTCAGGACACAAACCTCAGCACCAGTCCAAGCCAACACCTCAAATTCCAGCCACAGGCAAGCAGGAATAGAATGCAGTAGCCCATGACTGATGCACGAGCCTCCCCTGTCGGGAACACCGACGACTTGGAGACACGCTCTTGGAAGCACTCACTCTAGCAAGGACCTGGCCAAAATACTGGCAGTGCCCTGGTGTGCAAACTGGCAGGGAAGCTTCAGCACATCTACCAGAAACACTGCAAATGCTACACTGGGATAAACCAGAAATTCCTGGCCACCAAGGCCACCTGAAATGCCAGACAGTCAGGACTCAAAAGGCACACACTGGTTGTGTTTCTGTGGGTCACATAAGAAAAAGACAAAGGCAACAAGATGATTTGAGTGGAGAAGGGAAATGCTCTCTACCCTTACCCACCTACACCTACAAAGCTGTTTTCTGGACTGGTTGCTTCCGGGATGGAAAGGCAAATCTCCACCAGATTAAGTTTCAGAAGGCATCTTATGTTCGAAGCAAACTCAGGAGTGTTAGGGCAGGAGATACAGTTCTGCAGCTCCCCCTTTTAAGAAAGACTTAGATTTAGGCATCTTTCTGACATCCCACCACTGTATACTCACTTCACTTTATTGCAGTCTTTGCTTACTGAAGACTAGCTTTCATCTTCATATCTCTCCCCTCTAACAGGAAGACAGAAAAAAGGAAAAAGGAAAAAAAGTCACTCAGGTTTTGAAAATACACACCAAGTACAGACCAGTCCACTTAAGCTGGAGTGATTCTGATTCTGACTGAGGACAGGAAAACTAAGACACTGGAATTCACCAAGTGGAAACCCACAGCAGAGCAGATATAGATTTCAGGCTCCCTGACAAGCAACCAAAAAGGACTTTTTATCTAATTTGCTTGGATAGATTAATTGTTTTGTAGTGGCAGGGATGAAACTGCTAAACCTCTTGTTGAAACCTCTTATTTCCATTGCTGAAAATAAGCATTTCATCTCTTCTAGGTGGGCTTTTCATTTGCTCAGGAGGGGATTTGTGACCATTGAGAAGCAGCTGTGGAAAGTTTTGATTCACAGTCGCTTTAGACGTTTGAGAACACCTTTATGGGAGAAGCATAATGGCTCCACTCCCAACCTGTGAAGTGGAAACTTTGCAGCAGTTTTTCAAACACCCCCTTGGTCCTTGTACAAACTCACCTCCCCTCCCACCTCTCACCTTTTTCTTCCCGCTGGGCTCATCAGGACTGTCCATGGCTCTCCTCTTCAAGTCCCGCTTCCTTGCATGAGGGAGGTCCTTGGTCTCTGCTCTCTTCTGACCTTCATCTCTCCTGGGGCTCTGAGGGACTTTCACCAGGTAACTGAGCTCTTCTTGCACCCGGACAGGCTCAGGAGCTGCGGGGTCTCCCACTGGTGAGAGCAACTTCTTCACCCCGAGAGCAAAGGGCTCTTTGACTTTGGCCTGGTGGGAGCCCTTTCTGTTCTCAAGGGGCTCTTGGAGGGCTCTGATCTCCAATGGATCAGGGTTGCTGTCCTCCTTCCGGCATCTCTTGGCCCCGTTGTGCACCAAGGCCTTGCCAGGCCTTTTGACACCTCCAATACGGTGGGTCTCTGAGCCCGAGGAGCTCTCTGAGTCACTTGTCTCGGAGTCTGAGGAGCTCTCAGAGCCACTGGTCTCAGAGTCTGAGGAGCTCTCAGAGGCACTGGTGCTCCCTGACTCTGGGCTGCTGGATTGAAAATATCTTGGAGGAGCAAGTGGAGAAGGTGGCTGTTCAACAACCTGTTTTGTTCACAAAAACAAAGAGGAGAGGGGAAGGAAAGGTTAGCTCAAGGAACTCAGAACAATGCCACAAGGTGAGATGATACAACATTGAAAACTGACCTGGTTGTCATCACTCTCCTCACTATCACTGACCAGCAGGTCATCCAGGAGCACACTGAAACTACAACCAGAACACAAATATCAGCCAAGGCAGACACATTCTCAAGCACCACACTCTGCACAAGATTTGGGTTGGGCTTGCCAAAACAAACCAAGCTCCCCCAGCCCTCCTGAACATTTGGCACGTTCAGGCTGTGAAACCCTGTCACTGCCTGAATGGGGGGTAAAATGGCAACACACATCCAGGCATTTCCTTGGGCTTTCCAGCTGACCTGGGGATATTGGGCAATGGAGGTCAGGAGCAAGAGGCAGCAAAGACCAAGCTCAGAGAGGGAATGCTGCTCCCAACAGGCTCCCTGGCCCAGACTGCAGGGGGGAAGGAGTCTGATCCTTGCACAGGAAGAGACTCACATACTCTCAGCCTGCACTGCTCCCTAAGGGTACGACATTAATACTTGGGGGGTCTTCTTCAGTTTTGGTTTGCTTTCAACACAGGCAGTATAACCATTCCATGGTTTAGTGGACTTGGCATTGCTGGATTAATGGTTGGACTTGAGGATCTTAAAGGTCTTTTCCAGCCTAAACCTTTTTGTGAGTCCATCCGGAAATAATAATGTTTCATGGGTGAAAATTCCCTCCACTCCAGTTTTCTAAGAAAAACCAGACTGATAAAACTTAATCTTCAGAATCCTCAAGGAGAGCACCAGTTTTTGTGCCTTCCAGGTTCTGTTAAGGACCTGCCCAGTAGAGCTGGGAACAGAGTCTGGTTACTTACGATCTTCTTGGCTGAGAGCTCGGCAGTGTTCCTGAGGCTGTGCCAGACTGCTCTGCACATCAAACAGGAATAGGTTGGATTAATTTGCCTCACTTGTAGCCTGTTTCACCCTATGATCTCGGAGCACCAGATTGGAAAGTCACTTTCTTCCAGGATGTGTTTGCCACTGACAATATTCATCGCTCCATGGGCTTTCCCAAAGGGGTTTCCTAATGAAATACTGCTTGTGCCCTGCTGAACTGCTACCTTAATTTCTAGGTAATGAATGTTTACAGTCTCTATCTAAGTTCATCCCTGTTCAACGAAGCAGGGGAAATCACCCTTCTTAATCCATGTAAACATCTGAAGTTCTCCACAGCATTTCACACACCACACACAACATGACCTGTCAATACATACATAACTGGATATTTGCTTTGGATTTCTACTTACCCTGATTCTGAGCTGCAGAGCCATCTGTGTCCTAGAAAGAAAGACAAAGTGCATGCTGAGAATTAAATAAATCAGCTCTCTCTCAATAGCACTTTACCAATGATTGGTTTCCCAGGTGTTACCTACTGGACTAAACACTTTGACTAGCTTGTCACAGTCTGACTGGCAAGTGTCCCAGAGTCCAAGCTGGCCTGACACACCTCAGCATGCACAGAAATGATACATGCTACTGCCACCAAAAATGTATTACTGGCACATTAGGGGTAGGTACCTCTTGGAAGAAGTATTTAAAAACTTTACAAGTGCCAAG
>NW_020897751.1:0-44700 GCF_003984885.1 Neopelma chrysocephalum
TATTTAATCAGTGAGGGGTTTTTTTCTACTTACTTCCAGGTCTTTCCTAAAAACTCCTGAATAATAAAAGGCTGGAGTGGGTGTCTTAACTAAAGACTACCCACAAAAAAAAAGAGAAAGTAACAGAACCCTTAGGTAGCCTTTCCTTCCACCCTCCCATCTGCCCCAAGGTGATCAGATACTGGAAACAGAGCTGGAAATTCCTCAGCTAGTCAAGAGCAGTGCTGGCTAAACCCTGAGATGGTGCAGCAGCTTAGACACTGGCCACTGGTACTGGTATTCCCCTGTCTAAGGAGTGTTTGGGTCTCATTATTTCCACTAGACATTTTTGATGACAATCTGGACATGAAAATGCCCTGAGAACAACCACAGCTTGAGGTTTGCAGGCTTTGATGCAACAGCCCCTGTTTCCTCCATCCTGCTTCCACCGGGGTTCAGCTGGGGGCACGTTGACCACCCTTTGCCAAAGTCCACCCTGACGTCACACCTCGGTGGCAAAGTCCCCATGTGCCTCCCCGACCGGGCACGGTGACCTGGTTACACTGACCACCCTGCTTTGTCCGTGGATTCTGGAGCTGCCACGTCAGGTCCCGCAGCCAGAGACCCCCATGGGAATCCAGCAGCTACCAGTGGGACAAGGACCACCTGGAGCATAAGAGTGGGGGAGCTCAGCGCCCCAATTCTGACTGTAAACCTTCCCGCCGAGTCATTTTCAAGGCAATTAGCAGCACAGTGTCCAAATAAGGAAGTGATGATCTTTGACCATATTACATTGATTTAATTTATGAGAAGAGGATTTGCACTGGCAGGTTGTGCCTGGGTAGAAATGGGAGCTCACATGTCCCTTGGGTGATACCCAAGGGGCTGGAGGAGCACCCAAGATTCCAGGAGCATTGATTCTAGGACCACACATCTGTCCATAGGTTTTCAAAGTTCCATAAGGTGTCTTTCCAAGAGCACGACAGATGGGTTTGGGAAGAATGCTTCACAAAGTTTTATAACTCCCTCTGATTTATTCTGCTTTACTCTTTCACGGATTCTCCCAGACAAAAGCAAGAACCAGGTTTGGTGGAAGAGAAAGCAGATGAAAAGAGGCACTGAAGCTCCTTGTGCCTCCTGGTCTCCCCTCCAGCTCTAACAAACCCACAGGAGTTTTCTCTCAGAGCAGAGAAAACGGCACAGTTGACTGAGAAAGCTGCACATCAGAGAAGAGGATTCATTTCAAAGTGACACATCAAAGTCTGAGTTAGGCATTAAATTTCCAACATAACTGATGGAGTGAAATAAATACCATCGGAGGTAGATTAGTGGCACAGTAAGGGAGTGCCCAAGCTTGGGGCACATGGCATCCTCCAAAGACACCTCTCCCTTTCTGCTGCCTTTAGAAGGATCTGAGATGGTTGGTTTAGTCTAGAGCCCTGATGTGGGAACCTAGAGATAAATTCCATCCCAGATGACTTTCCCTGCCCTTTGCTATCCTGTCATGAGGATAAGATTATAACAGAGATCATGCAGTGACAGCAAGACACCCCCACATGCAGATTTCTCCTGTAGGAGCTCCAGAGCTCATCCCTGGTAGCTCAGGCAGTGGATAAACTCTCTTTCTTGGGACCACTGGGAAAACTCTTCTAAGTGACCATTCCATGGTTTCACCTCTTGAACTTCCCAATGGGTAGCAATCAGCAGTCCAGAGATGCCTATGGGAAAGTGGGTTGCAACCTACCACCTTCCCACAGCCCAGTCCTGGAAGGACTCAGCAGCCAAGCCTAAACAAGTGACCTGCCACAGTTCAGTTCCAGCTGGAGACCTCCTTATCAGCAGGGTTTTGGTTTTTTCCACAGGCTATTTCTGTTTGCCTTTCCTCTCCAGGCAGTGTGTTTAGCACAACCAGCACAGCACCCATCTCCTAACCCCTTTCCCACCTTCTTTTGGGGGGTAACAATGCTCATGGTACAGCCCATCCCCAGGCTCTCCCCATTCACTCCAGCCTGGCCCTTTAAGTAACTTGACCCTCCGGGCTGCAAATCCCAGTCTCGAACTAAAAGGATGGAAAAGCATTTCCCCCCTTCCCCCTGGGTCTTTTTTGCTTCTGAAAGAAACTGTCTCTTCCCCTTTCTCTGTTGGTGGGAAGACAAGGATCACCAAGGGACAGAGCAGCTTTCTGAGCTTTCTCCTCCCATATCAAGGCTCTGGCACTTTCCCCACCCCACACTGCTTCTGGCAGCTTTTTTCCAGCTTTCCTCCCCTCCCGCCGGTCTTTGGCAAAGCTCAGCTGATTTCCAAACCCTCCGTGGCTGCTGGGGGTTGGTACAAAGGTTTAATTATTTGCTTTTCCTTGGGTGTGTAAGGCGGGGACAGGGAGGAGGTTGGGCCCCATCGCCTGACACTGCTAATCTTGCCCACTTTTGTTGTATAGTCCCTCTCTCGCCCCCCTTCCTTCCCTGTCTCCCGCCCAGCTCCCAGAGCCCGCCATGAGTCCACAGGCAGCTTTGGAATGCTTTTGCCTGCTTTGCTTTTCCTTCATGAGAACAGCAGAAGGTAAGAGACTTCGGGCTGATTTGGGTCCGGGGGGAGGATGGGGTTTGGATGCCCAGAGAGATGAGATGCTCATCCCAGGGCACAAAGAGCCTCCCTGGCTCCACATAATCCAGTATCTCCCCAGACTCCAGCTGGGTAGGTAGGAGTGATTGCCAAACTGCAAACGGCCTGAGCATCTCCTGAGGCAGGGATACTTTTGGGATCCTGGAAGTCCTCCTGGGGGATGAGGAAAACCAGAGAGCTGGAACTGTTTAAACTGGACACAGTGCAGAACTATAAAAACTCTTCAGTCTGTCTCACTGAGGAAAGCCCCGGGGAACGAGCTGGATTTCCATTGATTCCTGTCTTTTGTTGTTATAACAAAAGCAAACATTTCAGAAGCCCAGCAAGTGCATCAGATTTGCAGGAGAATTTCAAGTCACTTCAGAAAATAGGTTTGACTGGCTTTGTCGTGGCAAAGGCAACACCCCCCCTCACACACACTACAATCATATTTGTATACGAACAAGAGAAGGGACTCCAAATAATTCTAGATAAATAAGTTTAAAGCAGGGAGTTTGGATCTAAAGCTGCCCCATCAATTTCATTTTGCCTTATCATAAAGTCAGTGATTTAATTAAGTTCTCATGGGTAACACATAATATGAAGAATATGGCCTCTCTTCTCCCCTACAAATGTTTTTCGTGCCCCAGTTAATGTTGAACAGGCACTGTGAGATATCCCTCTCGTCTGTGGGCATGCTCAGAAAACTTGACTTCAGCATTAAAGTGTGTTTCTCTGGCAGTCTCTGAAAGTCCTGAAGCACCCAAGCAGAGCTCCCACTCTGACCATCACTTCTAAGGCAGAACTGGAAGCCTAAGGTGACACCCCAAGAACGCCCAAACATCCAAAAGCAGGCACAGATAATTTCCCATGGAAACCTTTCCATGGGCTATACTTCCACATCAGCATAGAAGTGGCTCTTCTGGAGGCAGAGTGATGCAGGTCTCAAGCATCCCTACAGGTCTGGGGCCCTCTAGGATGGAAGTTGCTGGGCGCAGCAAGGGGAGGGATTGAGTTTCGTGCCAGCTTCCCTTCAACATCCTTCCCTTGCATCTTTCCACAGGGGATTTGCAGCCACTTTCTTTCCAGCCCAGGACACTGTATCAGTACCACTACACCCTGGATGTCCAGCTGGACCATATGGCCCCACCATCCCCTGGGGGAGTCTGGCTGCGGGCTCAGGCGTCGGTCCATGTGCACCGGCTCTGGAGGGACCAAAGTGGGGAAGAGCTGCTCCAGGTGCAGGTGTGCGGGGTGGGAAAGCCATCACAGCTGGAATACTCCTCCTGGGAGCACCCCAGGAGGTGTAGCCCTCTTCCCTTTCTAGCCCAAGTCATCTGGAAAACATCCTCTCTGACAAAATCCATTGCCTGCAGGTAAAACACACCAGCCTTAGCGTGACACGCTTGGTCACTGCTCTCTGCCATCTTCTGCTGTCATAGATCCACGACCTGAAAGCCCAACACAAGCCAGACGAGGAGAGGAGCCAGGATGGCCCTGGAGGTCCCCCTGCAGAGATTGAACTGAGCCAGGAGGCGAAGGCAGAGCTCCAGAAGCCGGTGTTCATCTCCTGGAACAGTGGGAAGGTTAGCTGGACACCTCCCGGGCTTGTCCGTGCCCTCTGCAAAGCGCTCCTGCACACATCCCAAATTTTCCCAGCTATGAAGCCCATAGGAACTCTTGCTCCACCTCTGATTTCATATCAGAGCAGAAGGAACTGGACAGAGTGCCCAGTGTAGGACTATCTGGTCTCCCATATGATCCTAGATGGAGCCCCATCCTCCAAGGGGGCTGCAGCATCCCATGTTAAAAGCTCTTCAGTCCTAACCATGGGATACAAGCTCCTTTCTGACCTTCTCCTTTCTAAGGCTTTGGAAAACCAGGATGGGGAGGAAAGGGAAGTTTTGCAAACACACATCCACAAAGCTCTTGCTATTGAGGGATACAATCCTCCATGAGAAAACTCTTCAGGTGTTTACAGAGTGTTGCTCAGGTTGCGGGGGAGAGGCCTTTTGGCAGCAGAGAGCCTGCAGGGACACCAGAGATGTCCCCTCAGCCAGGCACCACCTCTTGCCCCCCCAGGTCAAAGCTTTCTACGGGAATGAAGCAGAAAGCATCCTGATCTCCAACTTGAAGCGAGGCATCATCAGTCTGCTCCAGCTGCAGCCCCACGCCAGCACCACGGTGGAGGTACGTGCAGAGCTGGGGCCAGATCCTGCCCAAAAGCCAGGGACCATGATGGACCAGGAGAGCTGGCCCTGGAGCACGGCCAGTCCAGGTGCTTCGGCAGAGGAGGCAAAATTCAGGATAAACAGCACGGGCTTTGCTGCTCCAACTGGGCACTGAGCAAGGATGACTATTGGAAAGGCAGATGACTTAAAATAGTCTCTAGATGATTTTCAGGAATGGGCACACTTACAAAATAGTAGTTTTTCCCTGGACAGTAGGAATAGTGGAGAAAAAACACTGCAAGCATTCCTGCCAAGCAGGATTTGCTTTGCCAGAGCCAGCAAACGGCTGGGAAATCCCTCCCTCCAGAGCTCAGCCCAGGCTGGAGTGACCTGTGAACAACGGGGAGTAATCTCACAACCCAAAATGCAGGCACAAAGATGCTGCTGCTGGTGCCAGCATGAAATGCAAAGATGGCCAGATGGACTTGGAACTATCCAACATCCCCCCAAATTCGGCCCACTTTTCCAGCTTTTTGGTGATTTTTCTATTTATTAGGTTGTCCTTTCTGTCTGTCCTCTACACAGATTGTTTTACTGAGGATGATCAAAGCTGGTCACCCTTACCCACCCTGGTCACTCACATTTGTGTTTCAGGAGGATGCCTCTGGGAGCTGCCAAGTCACCTATGCCGTGTCCAACCACTTCATCACCAAGACCAAAGACCTCCTCAGCTGCACAAAACCAAGCTCTGGATTCACCTCTGTAAACAAAGCAAGTTCAATACTCTCCCTGTGGTGGGCTCAGGTCGTGTCAAGTACATCAGGGCCATCCCCCAGTTGATGTCTTCTGGCCCTCAGACTCATTGGATTGGGGATTAGGTTGACAGGACCAAAGGCCTCTGTTTTGTTTAAAGCAGTAGCCCATGTTCAGCCCTGACATAAATAGATTAAATCCTGTGGATCTTCATGCAGTTATAGCTGCCACGATCAAAATTGAAGGGTTTTTTTAAATATATAAACTCTACTGACTTCAATATAAAAACAGACATCACCACAGAGAGCCCAGGGGCCCTGGCAGGGGTCTCAACACCGGACAGTCCCAGGGTGATATCATCACTAATGCCATTTGCTGCCTAAAACCACCACTTGCACCTAGTCCAGCTCTTCCCCTTCCCCAAGCCCTGCCACGTGTGGGCCCACCTGCTCCGATAACATCTCCTGGTGCTCCCGAGGCAGAGGTGAAGTCCAGCAAGTGCGTCATTCCTTTGGGAAGGAAGAAATCCAGAGGGCTTCCCCAAGGTCACCACGCAGCACGGCGAGGAAGTTGAGCATTTTTTGGCATCGGCTTGGTGGAAATTGCTGTTGCTTTCCCTTTTGCCTGGGGAGTGTCCTTGCTGATGCTCCCCAGGAATGGGCATTGAGGGCCATTCCTCTTCCCACGCCACGCAGCTGTGTCGGAGCTGACGCTGTTGAATGGGCTTGGAGGAAGAGCAATGCTTTGGGAGGCATTTATTCCCAGTTTGCAGTCTCCAGGAGGAGCATCCCCTGTTCCCTCTGCTGTGGCTGAGCCCAGGTGACACCACTCTGTAACAAAAGTCCGTGTGGTGTCACCAGTCTGTCTCCCCACATCAGCCACAGGCAAGAGCATCCCTTGGCCGTGGTCCTCTCCTGGTGCTGCCTTCTCCCACATCTGGGAAGAAGCTGGGTCTTCTAGATTTCCCTTTCCTACATTTTGCAAGCAAAGCAGGTGACTCTGTGGGCTGAAAAGTTCTTCTTCTGCTGATAGAGAGGAGAGAAATCTCCCGAGGAGAGGCCAAGAGAGAAAAGGTTGCATTTTTTCCTCCTTGCTTTTCCTTTTTCAAGGTTTTTGGAGTTGAGTGGCAGCCCAGCAGCAGAAGCCAGTATGTGGTGAAAGACAACCTCCTCCAGTCGGCCCTGGCAGAGGAAAGCCATGTGCTGGCTCCAGCCCTGAGGTCCAGCTCCAGCATCAAGATCAGTTCAAGGTGAGTGATGACTCCAGCCGTGAGCCACAGAGGGTGTAAATCACAAAGCACTTCCCAATGGCTTCTTCTCCCTCCACAGGCAGCAGCTCCAGCTACTGTCTCCTCCAACGCCTGGTCCAGCAGAGGTGTCTGGACAAAGCCTTGAGGATGTGCTGGCTGGCACAGAGGGACGACACCAGCCCCTGGGCATGGCCAGCCTGCCCTTCAGGAGGGTCTGCACCAACTGCCCGTCGGTCAGTGATGCTACTGACCCCCAAAACTCACCCCATGCTCTCCCCCCAACCTGGGCACTGGTAGGATTCGGGGTTAAAACACAGTGGTACTTTTGGAGGGGCAGGATGGGGCCCCAGGAGCACACACAGCTGGGTTATACTCATCACAGCTCTGAGGCCAGGAAATATTCCCACTGCAGGTCAGGCTGGAGAGGATAAACAAGGGATTATTTCTGCCTCCCCAAATCCTCCAGGCTTTTCACTTAGGAAATCTGGAATTGCAACAAAATGATGTTCACAGTTTCTCCTGCTCTTTTCCTGGAACTCACCACAAATTGGGGCATATGGGCTTCAGCACAAGTCCTCAGCACTGGGGGTGTGAGGCTGCAGTTGATGCCTGCAACCAGTTGCATGACCCCCATAGGCACCTTCCCACTCCTAAATATTTCCTAAGTATAAACATTATCCCATGATGACGGGGGAAAAGAGGCTAAACCCCACCTAACAAGCCTCACCTTTGCAGCTGAGAGCCCACCTGAAGGCTTTTGACAGATGGGGAACCAAAACAGACCCCTCGAAGGTGGCCACTGCCTGGCAGTTCCAGAGGTTCATCCGGATGCTGCGCAGTGCCAAGAAGAGAGATGTTCTGGAGCTGCTGAGGAGAACTCCTGAGGAGACACGGTGAGACTGCCAGGAGCTTTCTTGCCAAAATTCTCTGCACGTAGAACCCTGGCACGAAGAGTCATTCCTGGCTGAGGCAGCTGGGGTCATTTGATGCTGCTCCATACCCCATCCCTGCTCCAGGCAGCCATAGTGCCAATGTACTCTGCTTTCCCTTAATGCCCTGCATGGTTTTTGAGGGTCATGCCACTGATGACCTCCCTCTTCTTGCTCCAGCCCCTTCGTCATGGAGGCAGCAGTGGCTGCACAGTCAGCGGCTTCCTTGGCAGCTCTCTCAGAATTCCTGGATTTCAGCAAGGAGGAGCCCAAGTCCCTCCTGGAGAAGTTTCTCTATGCAGCAGCTTTCTCTCCCCGGCCTTCGGGAGAGCTTCTCCGCCTGGTCTTAGTAAGTATGGACATCTCTTTTCCTCCCTGAGGGTCCTGCAGCTGGGATGGATCCACGCCCCATTTCGTGCAGGAGGGAACAGCAAGCATGTTTTCCTGAAAAAGGAAAATATGTTTCTGTAGAAATAAATAATCCTGCTTATGGGGTTATTTTATGTGTGTTTAACACACTGGTGATGGGAGCTGATGGTCCTCAGAGGAAAAGCTTTCAGCAGAGAATGCCTCATGTCAGTACATTACACCTAATAAAAGCTTAATTAAAACCACTGTGAAAAATCAGTGGTTTATCCAATTAAACCGTGCATGGCCTCCTTCAAGGCAGGTAAGAGCAAGTTTTTCCTTACTTTTGTGATGAACGCTCTGAGATGAGAGGTAAAACATACTCCTTGTCTCTATTTTCCCCCATTTTTTCCCCTGCATAATAATATCCCTTTCCTGATGCCCAGGACAAGCTGGATGGGAAGCAACTGGCCCCTGAGATCTGGGAGACAGGGATAGTTGCCGTGGGCTCTTTGGTGGGCAAGCTGTGCCAGCAGAAGCTGTGTGGGCTGCAGGTGGGTCCTCTGCAAACCCTCATGCTTGGCTTTTTCAGACAGCCCCCAGCTCCAGGCATGCCCAGAATGTCTCCTTCCCCTCACCTCACTCTCCTCCTCTTCTGCCCTCCTGCAAACCCCGAGCAGGAGGTGGAGCGTGGGGTGGAAACCATCCTCAGGGGGCTGAGAAGTGCCGAGGAGGACCCTGAGGTGGTCATTTACCTGCTGGCCCTGGGGAATGCGATGCTCCCTGGAACCATCCCCATCCTCCTGGAGCACGCTGAGGAGGGTCCTGCTGCTGTCACCACCACGGCCATCTCTGCCCTGCGGCGATTCCCCGCTCAGAACATCTCCAGCAAGGTAGGAAGCAAAGCTGCCAAGGCTTGGTGTCCTCTTCCCACCCAAAACCAAACTGTTGGGATGCTTTTGCACATCACAGCACCGTTTTCATTTCCCTCCTGCATGAGGTGAAACGAGCAATGAGGAGGATCTTCCACGAGAAGAGGAAGAGCTATGAAAAAACATGTCGCCTGGCTGCTGCAGAAATACTCCTGGATAACCACCCCTCACCCATGGACGTCATCAACATGCTGCTGGCCACCGAGGAGATGGAGACAGAGATGGCAAAACTGCTGCTGCTGAAGGTCCAGAACAGCCTGCGTGCCCACCACCACCCGGCAAGGTGCGCCTGGAGGGGAAGGTTGTGTTTTCCCCCCCTGCTCCACATCACTGTTTTCCTCCTTCTCCCGCACACTCCATCTGTAGTTTTTTTACCAGAATGCCTTTAAAATGTGCCACCACCACTTCCTGGGGCTGGCACGGGGGCTGCCTGGAAATTCCTGGAGGAAGAAAAGGGATGCAGATGCCACCCAGCCAGCCAGAACCCAGCATCCTTCCTCCTGCCCTGTGACAGTGGGACCCAGGCTCATGTTTTCAGAGTCCTTGGAGGCCAAAGCTCTGGCTGCCAGGGCAGTGCACAATTTGTATCTTGGGGTATCAGGGTGCTCTGCATTAATCTTCCTATGTGCACAAAATCAACCAAGCTCTCACATTTTTCAGGGCTAAACAAAAGCTGCACTATAATGTCTGACTGGTTTATCCTAATAAACCGGAGGAGAGGAGAATTCCAGGGTAGCCCATGCCTTCTCGTTTCAGTTTTTCGCTCTGGGCAGTCAGCAGCCAAGAGAAATACCTTGGAAATTTATATTTCCTCCTTTGCACAGCCTTGTGTAACAACCACTGACATTTTCTCTTCCTTCCCTCCCAGTGCTGACACACCCTTTCCCTTTTGCTTCCAGGAAGATAATGAAAGACATCATGGGAATCCCGCAGATAAATAACTACAACTTCTTCTCGAAAGTTGGCACCTCCTCTTCTTTCTCAGGACCTCTGACAGGTGACAGCACAGAGGACATTGATCCCATGGTCCCCTCAGAGGGCTAAAGGAGGGGCTGGCAGGGAAAGGCAGCTCTCAGGAAAGGCTTAAACTCTATAGAATGCCCTAAAATCTCTGTGTGAGGTTTCTGAGCATGTCCCCCAACACCAGCTGGTTGCCATCACCTGAGATACATACATACCCTTCTCTAACACCCCTACGGCAGGAGGGTTAGGCTGTGCCATGTGCTTTTCCCAAATCCTGCTAATTTGAAAGAGGAGCTTCAGCTGGACCTGAAACCAATGGTAAATATTAGGTGGGAGTTTCTGTGCTTTTCCTAAGTCATTTCACTCCATTCCTCAGTTCCTTTGGTATTTTTAATAAGCTCTTCAAAAAGGAGAATCCTTATACTGAGATTAAGAAACAAAAAAAAAAAAAATCAAACTTCAGAGAGACTGCAACAAGCAACGATTATTAAATAACTGCTTAATTCTTCATCCCTCAGCTCTCATTTCTGTCCCTCTTCAAATTATCTCAGTCTAGCTTTGTGGGTGTTAGTGAGGGTGGAATAGCCAACACCTGGGAAATAGAAAACAACCTTGCAATGCTGAATCCTTCAAATATTGCAAGAATGGGAGGAGAAGGAGCAGAGTTTTCCCCTCTGGATCATGTAGTTTTATCAGATATAGAATGGCCAACATAGGAGATCCATCCCCACAGTACCAGCCATACCCTCTATTGAGGAGGCTTACAAATTACCAAGGAGCCACCAGCATCCTGCTTTTAGTGACCTCCCAATTCCTGTCATCATTCTGGAGGAGCTTTTCCAAGAAACCACCCTGTCCTGCTGAGCACTCATGTGGTGACACTGCGTGCAGGGGATGCACTCACCGGGATCCCAGCTTTGCACATCCCACCTCCAGCCTCTGTATTTCTGTGTCAGCCTTCAGCCCTGCTGCTGCTCTCAGAGCATTTGGGGTTCACCACCATTCAGTGACTCACATGCAAAAAGAGATCATAGAACCGTGGAATGGTTTGGGTTAGAAGGGACCTTAAAGCTCACCTAGTCCCAACCCCTCTGTTGTGGGTGGGGACACTTTCCACCAGCCCAGGTGTGCCAGGTGCTGTCCAGGGATCCTTATGGGCATCTCTCTGCCTTTCAGTCACCCAGGACCTGCTTTCCACCTTCGGGCTGGACCTGCTGTTTTTGGAGGGAGGATTCCTGAGGAAGAGCAGCTCTGAGTTCTCGCTGCTCAGCCACGGCCGGCGGCTCCGCGCGGCTCAGGTGCACTGCTGGGAGAGGGGTGGGGGTGACAGCATCAATCCCGTGGTGCCACTGTCCTGTCTGTGTCCCCTCCTAACCTTCTTAGGGTGCCTGACCTCACCTCTGCACTCAGTGTGCAGAGATCCCCAGCAATAGGTAAATTCATACCCATATCACCAATGTGAAGGCGGACACACCTGCTCCGGAGAAAGGAGACCCCTGCTCCCCGAAAAACAGAGGATTTGACACTGATACCTCAGGGTGCTCAGGTTGGAGGCCTCATCCAACCCACTCCACAGCTGATCTCCCAGTCCAAAGGGTGCCTACCCAAGGGTTGGACAAGCACAGCAACTCAAATAGTGCTGTGGGACACAAAGCACTCTCTAGCTTTGCTCTGTGCCACTCACACATGTCCACCTCTGTTCTAGGTCACCATTGAAGCACAAGGGATGGAGTCGATGATGGGAGAGAACACCTTGGACGGGGAAGAGGAGCCAGAGCTCATGGCCGGGATGTCTGTCACCTTCTTCGATGTTCAGCTGCGGCCGATCGTCTTCTTCCAGGGATACACAGACCTAATGGCCAAGGTCCTCTTGAGCAGTGGAGAGCCCACAAGTGTGGTCAAAGGGAACCTCCTGCTGATGGACCATCACCAGGTACTGGATGGGGGGTAAGCAGTGACCTGCCTCCATGCCAAATCCTAGTGAATCCCAGAAAGTGAGCCGGTGGTTGTTACTCACCACAGATACAAATCTAAGAGCAAGGTGGCACTGCTGGATGTGTCTGGGTGGTGGTAAACAGCAGGATGGATGGATGGCTTTGCCATGGGACGTAAGTGGCACGGCTGGAGTTCCTCCCTTGCAAACCCTGCAGCAGGTTCGGGATAAATGGTTCCAGCAGCCACAAGTCACTGCCGGTGTGAGCCACCCGTGCAAGGGCAGTGCCCAGTCACAGCAAGCTCTGCCTTCTCCATCTCCCAGGTCATTCCTCTGCAGTCTGGGCTACAAGTGACCATCAAACTCCAGGGTGGGCTGGGACTTGACATTTCAGCCGACATGGACGTGGGCATTTGGGAGCAGGAACTGAAAACCAGCATCAACACGAGGTGAGAGGGTGAGGAACTGCTTGGCTGTGGGGATGGGGGTACCTGGGGTCTCAGCACCCAGCACCAGTGTGGCTTTCCACAGTCCCCAACTCCTCTCCTGGTGGGCCCTGGTTACACTTTTCCATGGCCAGACCTCAAATTAAGGTGTTGATGGAGTTGTTTGGTGCCAGTGTGTGGTGCCCAGCGCAAGGCCGTTGTTCGGTGAGCAGGTTCATGTGCTTCTATCTCACAGGGGAAGCCTCTCCATGGATTTCCAGGCAGAACTAGATTCCCCTTTCCTCCAAGCCACCCTGAGGAGCCAGACAGAGGTGGAGACCTCAATCCACTTTGACACCACGCTGAGGTTTTCCAGCAGCCCCGTGCTCATGTGCCTGCAGCTGAGGGAGGAGCAGGTCCCATACAGGTAAGTCCCTGGGTACAGTCAGATACTGTAGAAACATCATGATGTGCTTGAGATAAAGGAGGATTTCTCGGGGGAAGGTGGGAATTAATGGCTGTACACTTATTGAGCAGGGTGGGTCAAAATTGGTAGGAATGAGGGAAGGACAGTGCAAGTTCATGACAACATGGGTGGAAGCACCATCCCTAGACCATCAGGAGATGGTGAGTATGCTGGTCTGGAATGAGGTCCACCACCACCACAGCCTCCTGACCATCTGCTGTTACCTTGTCCCACAGAGAAATCTTCACAGTTTCCAAGTCTGCTGGGAGCCAGAGCAGCACCACTCGAAAAGGCAGGCGTGGCACCGTGCCCGGGAGGGAATTTGCCTTGCACCAAACCAACTCCAAGGTCTGCAACCTCCTGCTGACACTGGAAAAGGAATAGGTGAGTCAGAGCACTACAGGACTGGAGAAGTGCCTTATCTCTGCCACACACCCCTGTGAACCCAACATGAGCTGCCAAGGGCCCTGCCCAACCCCTCCACAACCACCTTTGAATCAGAAAAATGCTGCAATAAGGACACCAGAAGAGGCCACAAGAGGAAATGCTGCAGGACAGCCAGAGGCACCCCTTGCTCGGGGCTGGAGGAGCCAAACCTGCCCTCACACCCCAAAGGCTGAGATTTCCCTCACCTGGACTCTTCCCCTTCATGGGGAAGGCCTTGCTGGAAGCTGGGCTGATTCTTGTGAAAAACAGGACCACGATTTCTCACAGCCCAAGAAACCCTCCCACAAGCCTACAGCCCAAAATGCCCTGTTTTCTCCCCATTTATCAAAGCAGTCAGGAGGGAGCACATCTGCAGCCAGCTGGGAGGAAATTCCCAGTGGAGAGAGTGAATGACCCTCTTTTAACACACAGCTTTTGTGGCTGCCAAATTGTCCAGGAACACGTTAAAAAATATCTCTGGAGGAGGTGTGATGTTTTTTAACTTTTTTCTTAATGCATCCTCAGAGATACTCATCTCAGAATAATTCTCAGGGAGAGAGCTGGAGAAGCAAGACAAAATGTTGTATGTTCTTTCTGGCTTAAATGAAGGTGTTTGCATTTATTTGCATGCAAAGGCAACCCAGCTCCCCCCTCACAGCTTGGAGCCATCCTCTTATTCCTGGGGGGAAATTTGCACTCTGTTGCCAGGGATGTGGTTAGTGGCTTCCTGCTCTAGTGTCTGCACCTGAATTTTTCCACGTGTTCTTTCCTTCTAGGATAGGCAGGGCTGCAGGAATCGTCTGAGATCATTAAAAACACCTTGAAATTAAAACCCATAAGGGCACAAGCATTTTAGTGTTTGCAAAGAGTGGGTTGAAAAGGTGTTTTGACATTATCAGGACTCCTAGGATGGAGTGAAAACACTGAAAATGGAGAAATTGCAGCTCTAACAGGTGGCACACAGAGCTGGATCTGAAGTCAGCCACACTCAGCTGGGCAACCAAATGATTTCAAAGCTGCCAAGGTGTTTTAAAAGTTCTCCAACCTTGGGTATTATTATTTTTTTTAATGAGTAATTGGTGGTGCAGCCTATCCTATTGGGCAAATACAGATGCGGCCGCCACAGAGAGCAAAAGATCCTGTTTGACCGACATGGTCCCTCCTGGATGTGAGAATCTATCACAGAAGAGTTTGGACCAACATTACAAAGCTGTTATTTCAAGTAAACATCCTTCAGGGTGGACATAATTCAACCCAAACTGTGAAAGTTAAATAGTGGGATCACACCTCCATCCCATCATCCCATCCTATTCCTCCTCTTTATCAAGACCAGCACATACTAGATGTGCCTCCTGCTGGTGCCTGCAGACTCAAACCCCATCAATCCAGAGGTGACTCCTGCCTGCAGCCTCTCATCTTCATTTTTGATTCAAAGTTCACATATTAATGGAGAAGCCTCTGGCCTCTCTTATCTCCTGAACAGCAGTTCCCCTTCTCTTTTAATCAAGGCAGCAGATGGAGATAAGATTCCCTCCACCCTGTATGGTGGAAGGCAGCGTTCCAGCAACAAAGAGATACAGCAGCTTCCCTTTACTGCTGATATTTGGGCTCTTTTGGTGACCATTTATGAAAATCGCAATTAGCTTCGAGTAAATATTGTTCTGCTTCACATTCTGCTCTCAAGCTGGATTGTTATCAGCCACCACCACCCAACACCTCTCCAGCACTGGAGGGAGGCTCATGAAGAAAAAGCAGTATTTCTTCATTCCTCCCTGATAATAATGTGCATTTGAAATATTTTTAGCCCTTTTCTGTGTGCTATAAAACATGCTTTTTAGGAAAATAGAGAGACATTGAGTATATTGTTTAAATTATGAGCCTGACAATGTAGCACTGAGTCTCCTGGTTTAGGGGGAGGAAAATTGTTTGGGTTAACATCTGGGGACACTAATTATCAGTGCTTTGGTTATGTACAGAAATAAATGCCATGAGCTTTTATATTTTCTCTGTTTGACTCTTATAACTTCTCTGGACACACGGATGGGAAGAAGAGAGAAGCACTTCCAGCAGGAACAGCATGGCCAAAGCTCTCCAGGGACTTTCTAGGTCTGTATTTAAGGTGCCCCAGAGACATGTGGTTAAATGCCCCATCAGGGCTCCAAAACAGGGGTGTGAAGGCCACCTCTGCTCCTAGAACCCCCCAGAGCACCCTTAGAGATGACAACAACCATGCAAGAGGGGGTTCCCATGGGGCCAGAGACCCTGCCTCACCCTCTCCTGCCAACTTCTGCAGAGGTATTGGAGGCCATCCAAGACTTTTGCTTAAAATCAGGGCTTCCCCTGCACCAAGGCTCTGCTGATTACAGGGCAGTCTCTTGGAGCTGGCCTCAAGGACACAGAGAGGGGGCTTGCCCTCGGGTCTGAACAGGGGGATCCCTGTGTGCCCGTGGGAGGGGGGAGCCCTATCACCCTTGTTGCCCTGCTCAGCTTTGCAGCTTTGATAGCAGCTCGGAGTGCCCTGGCTCCCCAGCCTCACCCTTTCACCAGGAGCAGCCTAGAATTTCCCACTCCTCCAGTCTCAGGGCAGGATTTGTCTCAGGGCAGGGCTCAGCTGTGTTTTACACCCCCATGAGATGCTGTAACCCCTCCTGGCAGGCACTACCCTTGTGACCACCTGCACAATCCCTATCCAAACTCACTGCTCTCCCACGTGTTTGGGGGGAACTGTTCAGACCCCAAATCTCTCAGCCTTGGTGTTTGCTCCTCACACAAAGCCAAGAAGCACCCTCCTGCCATTTGGGACCTTTTCCATTGCTCTCTTTCCCCTTTCTCCTTCTCTAAAGGAGATTCAGAGAGGCAGATTTATCATTCAGCTGAGATTTACCCTAATTTTTGAACTTCTAGTCTTATCCTGCCAGAGGGGCCAGGTCCTATAACTGGGATTGGAGTTGAGAATGTGTTTCCAGATCCCATGGAAATGATGATGATGTTTCAATAGAGATTTTACCAGTTTGCACTGGTGCTGGAAGCTTTGCTTTCCTGCTGAGCCACCAAACCCCTCAGGTTTTCCAGGCCCCTTCCCGAGATTTTTTTCCCCAGTCCTGGGTGGATGCTCAAACAGCAAAGGCAGTGAAGGGACATAGACCTTTTAGTGAAGTCACCCATTTCTTTGGGAATGGCTCCAAACCCTCCTAGAAGGGACCTTTCAGACTCAGTTGCCCAGCACAGGCAGCACTGTGCCCATGGAGCTGGAGTGGAGCCACCTCAGTCTAAGTGGGCAGAAAGGGACCTGGACATGTCCCCAAGTGCCAGATCTACACATCTTTTATCCTCCCAGGGATGGTGACTCCACTGCTGCCCTGGGCAGCCCATGCCAGTGCCTGACAGCCCTTTCCAGGAAGAAATTTTTCCTCACATCCAGTCTAAACGTCCCCTGGCTGTTTCCTCTCATCCTGTGACTTGCTCCCCGGGAGCAGAGCCCGACCCCCACCTGACTCCATCCTCCTGTCAGGAAGTTGTAGGGGGTAAGAGAATCCCCCCCCTCCGAGTCTCCTTTTCTCCGGGATAACCACCCCCATCTCCCTCAGCCTCCCCAAACGGTCCTTTCATCCATGAGCAGAGGAAAGGGATATACAGGGAGGGGTGGGGTGCCAGATCTGATTCCCGCTGGAGATCCCCCAGGACAGCCCCTACCCAGCTCCGAGGGACCTGGCAAGGGGCGAGAGGCAGAGCAGCCCAGAGCCAGGAGCCGGAGCAGGGCTCCCGCCGCCTCTCCAGGAGTGGCTTTGCACGTGGAGCTGCAGGTCGGCAGTGACTTCCAGTGGCCGCAGCCAGATCTAACAGAGGTGCCAGGACAAAGCCCCTCCGCTCCGGCCCCGCGGGGCTGTCCCACAATCGGCACGCAGAGTCGTGGGACCTTTGTGATGGATCAGGGCTGACCCCCGGCAGACCTTTATCCCCTGAGCTGCGTTCTGGGTGGCAATGCCATCCTCTCCTGGCCTCCAGGCTTGCCATCACAGGCGATTTCTCATATTTTCTTTTCCCCCGCAAGCCACACCATTCCCAGGACATCTTGTACAGCCCTCAGGAGAGCATATGGGCACCACTCACCAAACAGGGCGATAAAACATTATCTGCCTGTCTATCCCAGCTGGCTCCGGAGACAAAACTAACACGAGAAAGTGTGCACAAAAGTGAGGGCAATGTGCATGAGAGCACAGACCGTGGGCTGGGAGCAGCTCTCCCTGGGAACCGAGCCTAAAGCGCTGGGGCAGAACTCTGATCAGCCACTGCTCTCTCCTTCCTCGGCAGCTTGTAATAAAAAGATTGTCTTTCCTCACTCCTGGGCCCCACTGACTTGCCAGGCCCCGTAAAAAATTAAAAGAAAAAGTGGTTTGGAACTCACCAAAGCAGTGGTGTAAGTCCCAGCACCGAACTGTGGCAACAGCAAACCTCCCGTAGAGCTGCAGTTGCATATCCCAAGCCTCTGCTGCAGAGCTTGCAGCTGCCCTGGGCCATGCACATCACACCAACAAACCTGCAAGGCTTCCCTGAAAGCCTGGGACAGGCACAGGGACACTTACCTGGGAGTCACAGCACCCTGGAGTCACGCTGGAGCAGACTGGGGTAAGCAGTGGAGCATCCATGGAGCAGTAACCGGCAGGGTTGCTGTTATAACCTGCCCAGCCATCAGGGGTGGAGGGAAAAAGCTGTGAAGCTGCAATGGGACACAGCTGGGCAAACCACAGCAGCTGTGCCACGAGGTTGTCCCTGCAGGAAAAGCTGGGGGGAAAGCTCAGGGCCAGGGCTGGTGAGTCAGGCAGGGAGCCTGGGAACTGGCTGAGCTGAGCCAACAAGTCTCCAGGGCTGGGATAAAACCCTCTGGCACATCAGGTCCAAAACCCATGGGAAAAAAGCTGATCTTTTCCTAAGAAATTGTTCTACCCACTCCATCTTGGCCAAAAATGCAAGTATTTTGCTTTCTATAGGGAAACGGGTATTAGCAGTGTTTGAAGAGACAGCCAGAGTCCCAATTCTGTGTGGGACAAGGGTACAAAGGGTGACATGGGGACAAACACCTGCTCTGGCCCATTTTATGGAATCAAAGAATCACAGAGTGGTTTGGTTTGAAAGGGACCTTTCTGCTCACCTCGTTCCACCCTCCTGCCATGGTCAGGACACCCTCCACCACACCAGCTTGTTTCAAACCCTGTCCAACCTGGCCTGACAAGAAACCCACTGGCCACAACCACACCAGTTGCAACCCTTGAGGTCTTTCCTATCCCTTTTAAAGCCGAAAAGCCTTCTCTGCCCAAATATTTTGGCTGCTGCAGTCTCATAGACAGAAGGTGCAGTGAGCTCTAGGCCTGCTATGTGAAAGGGAAGCATCCAACCACTTGGCAACATACAGGTGGAAAAGCTTTTCCATGGTAAAAATCAAAGCACTTGAAAATGTGGAGTTTAATATTATGTACTTTGCACTTAACATTGACACATGGTTAATTAAGATGTGGCATGTAGTCACTGTAGCAAGTCAGAAAAGCTATATACAACTGAAATTATTACACATTGGATAACTTCTATGATTTGCAATTTGCAATCAGTTATAAAAACAAGTGTTTAACAATTAAATTGTTAAACAAGTGCTGCAAAGATCCAGAGGAATCCAGTGTGGTTGTATTTTAAGGAGTGACGTGGTTGGGTTTGGGTTTAACCTTTTAAGAGGGACCATTAAAAACACAAGGGGAAGGACTGAGTAACTTGCTGCCAAAAGATGTAGTGATCCCACCATCACTGTGAGCACCTGAGGCCTGCAGGAGACATTTAGCAGGAAGTGAAGTAGGAAAGAGGAAAATAAAGCATTGTTTGAGGGATTACAGCAGCATCAATCACCACCACCACATCTATGAAGTTTTCATAGGAAGCACCCATTTTCCATGAACATGGCTTTACAGCAGCTTCCACGCTCCCTGAGAGCAAAGCCACCTTGTTGTCATCTCCTAACCCATCCTTCCCTCCCTGTAAGTGCCACTAGTTTGTCTTTGCCCCCACGGTCCTCAGTAAAGTGGCACTGGGGACCACTCAAGCGTCCCCTCTTGGCCATGCCCTGGAGTTCATTTATAGCTGCCTGCAAAGGGCAGGAAGAAAGGCAGGGAGTGCACATCCAGAGAGAAGTTTGGCTGCTCCCTCCGGCCCCTCCTCTCGCCTGCCTTGTCCTTGAGCGCTCCTTATTCCCAGCTGCTGTCTGGCAGCGCGCTCCTATCATCAGGTGTCGTCCTTCGGGCGGGCTATAAAGGCACGGCGGGATGCAGCGCGTTCCCGGAGGTATCCCTGCCCCTGCCATGCTGCAAGCCACCGTCAAGCTGTGCTGTGGCATCGCCCACGATCCCCTCCGCCGCCTGCCCGGTAAGCCCCGCTGAACTCCCCTCCAAGCTCGGGACAAACAGGCAGGACAGAGGGTCCTAAAGGACATGTCGGGTCTGCATCGGATGGGCGTCTCCTTAGGAATGTCACATCTATGGTCCCCCTGTGCTTTATCACACAAGGGGTTAGTCTTGGGCCCAGGGCAGATGACCTCCCAGCAGGGATGTGGGGCACCATGGAATCATCCCTGCCCACTCTGTGCTCACCCAAGCCCACCCGTCTCTCCCCTTAGGCTTGAAGACAGCAGCTGTTGCAGCAATACAGAAGGACATCAGAGGGCTGGTGGCAAGAGGATCCCATCACCTGCCTTCCAAAATTCCTCATTATTTTCAGAAGCTGATGGGGAAGGACACAGGTAAGCTCAGCCCGGGCCTGTGGGTACCACCTTTCCTAGCCTTGCTCGCAGCCTCCTTGCAGCACATGATGGAGGGATGTGCAATAAATGCACCCCCTCCCACAAAATTGGACCCATGTTTTGGGGGACAAAGTGTCTTCTTACTGCTGGGCTGGTCTCCAGCTCTCTGCTGGCTTAATAGCATTGCCTGTGCTGATGGCAAGCTGTGGGAGAGCCTGAGGCTGTGGGAAGGTAAATAGCATTTGCTCACTGTAGAGGCAGCCAAAGCTTTTAGCAGAGGTCACAGGTACTTATCCGTGTTTTGCTGCACTCCTGCTGTGTCCCTAGTTACACCACTTACCTAAAGACTTGAAAATTGGCAAATTCATCTGCTTTTTTCGAAGCGTGGCTCAGTCCAAGGGCTGCCTGTATGATGTTAGTAACACCCAAGCAACGCGCAATTTGTACCACGGTGTTACCGGGAATTGCTTTGGAAAGCAGTTTCAAAGAGCTTTCCAAGCAGTCAGCACAGACACAGCAGATAGAAGCCAGCAAGGCTTTCTGGACCAAGCCATCCCTCTGCCCAGCAGGGGACCAGTTGCATGGGAAGATCCAAGATTTTGGGTCAGCAAGCCTCTTCTGCTCCAGCTCCTTCGTACTTCTGTACTCACAGCCATGTCCGCAGGCAAAGCTGGGGGAGGGGGGTGTGTTTCACATTGCTCTGCCTTCCTCCTGCAGCTCCCTGCCCCGAGCCCACCAGAGATGTCAGCCCCAGCCAGTCCTCCAGCCTGGACCTCTCCTACATCCGCCAGGGAGAAAGGGCCCTGCAGCAAGCACTGAGCATCCTGCAGCAGCACACCAGCTGGCAGGCAGAGCCCGTGCTGGTAAACCCTCACCACCTCTGTCCTTGGCTGTTCGTGCCAGAAAAGCTCTCAAGGGGAGAAATTAGTCCGGGGAGGGGGGGTTTGCTTCGCAGAATCACAGAATGATTTGGGTTGGAAGGGACCTTAAAGCCCATCCAGTTCCAGCCCCTGCCAGGGGCAGGGACACCTTCCACTAGACCAGGTTGCTCCAAGCCCTGTCCAACCTGTCCTTGAGCACTTGCAGGGCTAGAGTGGCACGGTTCAGATGTGCCAGTTTTGGGGTTGACTGGGGCTCTCTTCTCCCCCAGGACACCGGTGCCGCCGTGTCCAGCGCTGCCCTCCCCGGGTGTTTCAGGCAGAGGTGGTCCTGACTGTGCCAGTGGCACAGCTGCACCAGGAGCTGTTTGAGAGGATGGAGCAGATGCCCCAGTGGAACCCAAACCTCAGCCAGGTGAAGGTAAGGTGGGGCAAGATGCCACCATGGGCAGATGGTCCAAAATTTTCCATTACCAGGGTTGCCAGCACCCAAAAAACCCCATATTTATGGGCAGTTTTAATATTGCTGGAGGATTAAAGCTGATTCCACACTCCTGCAAGAGCAGGATATCACCCCAGGGAGAGGAGATGTGCTTTCTGGCACGGCATTGTAAATGTGTCATTTCCAAGCTCTCTGTTCCTCATGGTGCCAGTTCACAGAGGTTTTTCCATATCAGGGAATTTGGCATTACGCAGACTCTAATGTCAGAGGAATCAGACAGCTCAAAAAAAAAGAGGCAAAATCAAACATATTCACCCTGTAGGAAGCTTGTGTTGTCCTGGGCTTCTTTCTCGGCTCCCAAATTACAGCATATCCCTAAGGAAGCTGCCAGTCCCAGAAAGTCTCCCCTTGCTCACCCAGGCTGGCTCAGATGCTCCCCAGCCTCTGCTTATTTATTGCTACCACTTACCTGTGCCTTCTGGAAAAGAAACAGCATCGAGAAGTTCCCATCTCAGATTAAATAATAATAAAAAAAAAAGCTGCAAAATCATCGCTTTTCCCTCTTGGAGACTGGAATTTAATTACTCACAGGTGTCAGCCTCAAAAATCCCTTCTCGCTGCTGCTTCTGCCCACGCTGCTGTCCCCCAGGTGGCTCAGGGGGAGGAGTAAGGGGGTGTCAGAAATGTTCCCGGAGGGGCAGCCACAGGAAGCCTAATCCTAATTCCTGGCACGTTCCTTGCTCCGGCAGGTGCTGCGGCGGGTCGGGACGGACACGCTGGTGACACACGAAGTCACCACTCCCAGCCCGGGCAACCTGGTGGGGCAGCGGGACTTCGTCAGCGTGCGGCACCGCGGGAGGAGGGACGCGGCCATCTACCTGGTGGGCACTGCCACCCACGCCGAGCCGCCGCCCCCGCAGGAAGGGTGCATCAGGTAAGGTAACCCCCCTTTGCCCCCAAAAGGACCGTCACGGGGTATCGTGTCTCTGCAGAGGGGGGGCCACCGCTGCAGCCCTGAATGTGGGCACCGGGCACAGCAAGGGAGGCACGCCAAGGGCTGCACCCCCGTTGGGGTTGCTCTGGGACCTCCTTGCCCCCGTGTGCCCCCCGGGGGGGACCCTCACTGCCTGCTCCCCTGCAGGGCCGAGTCCCGGCTCAGCTGCATCGTCCTGCAGCCGCTGGCGGGGGACCCCGGCCGGACCCACCTCACCTGGCTCCTGAGCATGGACCTGAAGGCAAGTGCCACCTGGGCAGGGACAGCGAGGGGTGCACACCCCACTGTGCAAAGCCCCCTCCTCCCTTTGGCCCGGCAGGACCAAACTTGGGGGTGTTTTGTCTCCCGCAGGGCTGGATCCCCGCGGCCGTGCTTCACCGTGTCCTGCCACAATCCCAAGCCGACTTCCTCGAGCACCTCCGCCGGCACCTCTGTGCCACTGCGGGCCCCTGAGCTGCGGGGAGACGGGCTCTGCCCCGGCAGGAGCGAAGTGGTCAGAGCTGGAGACTCATTCCTGGCTCAAAGCAAGGCTGGACGGGGCTCAGAGCAACCTGGTCTAGCAGAAGGGAGTTAGAACAAGATGATCTTTAAGGTCCCTTCCAACCCAAACCATTTCATGATTCTCCACTCATTGCCAGTGATGGGGTGAGACAGTGCACCCACCAAGCAACCCTGGGCATAGAGAACACATTCCCTTCTCCCAGCACCGTGCTTCTGCTTCAAGGATGGAGTGGAGCAGCCAAAAGATGGGAAAACCAAGGCTGCACTAAGCCTTGCACGAGGGGTTACCTAAAAACCCCAGCAAAAGCAGCTGGTGTTCAGCATCATAGAGGAGCAGCTTTTTGGCCTGAACTAGCAACACATCAATATTTATTTTTGCAATGGCCAAACCACCTATTTATGTGTGTGTATATGTATATACATAGAGGTTTTTCCCCTGCTCAAAACAACAATGTGAAATTCTGGCTGATAAAGAGGAGTGGCTGGGTTGAAATAACGTAAAATAAACCCATTTCAACAACCGTTTGTATTTCCCCCTTCACACACCCACCCCACAAATAAATTAGCAGCAAGAGATTTTTATGTGGATTTCTTTTTCTTTTTTTACATTATGTTAGAGTTCAAAAAAAAAACCCAACAAAATTAATAAATATTAAAAGTTAAAAAGCTCTGAATCTCATATGTACAAAATTTTATACATCGTGGTAACACTGGACAAGGGTTATATCACAGGAATGACACGATGGCTCTGCCAGGCCCAGGAGGATGAAGGGGACTAGGGGACTAGAGTCATCCTCTCCTCCTGGAGACAGGATCAAATCCCTGTGTAGCCAGAGCTACCCAAGCTCAGCCTGCCCTCAGCTGGAATAAATTCCCCATCCCTGGCAGTGTCCAAGGCCAGGTTGGACAGGGCTCAGAGCAACCTGGTCTAGTAGAAGGTATCCCTGCCCATGGCAGGGGTTGGAACAAGATGAGCTTTAAGGTCCCTTCCAACCCCAACCATTCCAGGATTCCATGAAATACCCAGTGCTGGGTGCCAGCCCTGCAGCATCACCGCCCCAGAGCAGTGTGTGTGGGGGGATTATCACACCCTGCTTTGAATCTCCCCCACCTCTCAGCTTGAGGTCAGGGTTAGCACCTGCAGCCCCCCTTGCCCAAATTCCCCCAGGGGACCCCAGCTGTGGGGTGTGAGGGGCCCCTGCTCCGAGGTACAGCAAGGAACCACTGCAAATATTCCTAATGCAATAAAGCACCAATGCCCAGGCCAGCACTGAAGGGGGGGAGGCTGGGGGTGCAGCTGGGAATTTGGGAGGAAGAACATCACAGCCCATTTTTGAGGGGGAAGGGGTCTTTTTCTTATGCTCCTTGGAGAGTAAACGGAGCATTATCTTTGGCACAATAAATAAATGCTGGCACTCCTGTGGAGGGCAGTGGAGAGGCTGGCAAGGGGCACGGCAATCTGAGGGATAAATCCCACCCTGGCACACCCACAGCATCTCGTGGGTCCTGTGGGTGCCAATACCTGCACGACTTGGATCTGGGCACCCCACAGGCACCCTCCACATGCCCACTCCCACAAGGTGTGCCAGTTGCTTGGCTCAGACAGACAGGGGCCTTTTTTTTCCCCATCTTTTGGGGTGCCCACCTAATGCCAAAGGGCAGCACCCGGGAGCAGGGGACCTGCAGCCTCAGGTGCTTTGAGAGCAGTTAGATAAATGTGTGTCCAGCCGTGACTTGGCAGCGATCTGGGGGCAGTAGGGTGAACAAGCCACCCTCTTCACATCTCTTCAGCCCTTTTTATGCTGCAGGGAAGCTCTGGGGGAGCGTGGCAGTGTCCAGTTAGGAATGCAGAGGGGTCTCCCTCCATTTCAGCCAAAGCAGGTATCTCAACCCCTCCCCTGCTGCAATCCAAGCCAGACCAGAAAAGTCACCCCAGGCCACCTTACCAGCAAGCCCCAGACACCTGAAGAGCTTACAAACACTGTCCCTAGGGATGCCCCATCCTGCTCCTTGGATACCAGGGAAGCAGCACCAACAAGGCCAGCGGATGCACCCACACCACGCACGTGCTGCCAAGACATTCCCCACTTTGCAACGCCAAACTGGTCTGTCTGCCAAGCCTTGCCTTCCTCAGACTCCATCTCTGTGCCCAAATCCTCCTCCCTAGGGCAGCGCTCACCAACCCACCTTCCCCTGCCACTGCACCTGGGGGGGCCCAACGCCCTCAGCTGGGGAGGCTGCACAGCCGTAAACACCAAAACCAGGGCAGCCCCCTGGGGGACACCATTCTGGGGAGGGTTTAAGGACTGTAACTCCTCCAGGCAGACCCTGTGCCCAGAGCTGGCCTGACACCTGGCAAGGTGTGCCCAGCCCGAGGCTCCTAAAGTGCTGTGCATACATTTAGTACTTGGCACAATAATTTTTAATGGCATTAATCACCCCCCCTTCCACTCCTTACCACGCAACAAAAGATGCAGATGAATCTTCCTCTCTCCTCTCTTTAACTGCCCCTAAAATCCACTTCCTGCTTCCCAGTCACCTCCATTTCCCTCCAGCAGGTGTTGATGCCCCACAGGCACTGGGTACAAGGTGCAGGGATGAGGCTGCTTGTCCTGGGGAGGCTGGGCATTGGTATCAGCTCAAGGCTGGCCAAGGGCAGTATTGGCTAAAAAAGTCACTCCCAAGTGACAGGCATTTTTTACATCAATTTTTGGTCCTTGGCCTGGTTCTTATTGCTCGCATTGGAACTTCCTGGACCATTTCCTGCCTCCAGGACAGCAGCTGCTCTATGTTTTTCACGCTCCACCTTCTCCCAGACAGGTTTCGAAAACTCTCTACCCCAACAGGGACGGCCCAGAGCAGCATTTTGGGATTTTCCCACAATTCCCCCTCCCCTCACCACCTCCCTCCAGTTCCTTGTCCCCTCAGATTCCCAGTATCCTCCCACTGCTACCCCCAAGCTCTGAGGCTGAGCTGCCAAGCCAGGACCCTCCTCTCCTGTGCTGCTGCTTGGAGCAGGGAAAGGAAAAAGCAATATTAAAGCCACTCTCTTCCCAAATCTTTTTAGCACCTTGGGAGGAAGTAGCCTGTCTACCCACAGTGTTTTTTTGCTCCTTATCACCTTTTTTTTCCATGGCGCTGTCAGAAAAACGCCACAGCCGGGAGGGCAAGGGGAATCACAGGAAATAAGTGGTTTTCCTGGGAATTTCTGGGTGTGGAGCCGGGTCATTTCCAAACCTGGCAGTGCCACCCACGAAAACCATCGCTAGAAGTGAGGGGAGAGAGGAAAAAGAGGGGGGAAAAGGGAGGGAAGGAGGGAGCAAGGCTTCCCCCGCCCCCCGGTGAGGTGGCCCCGAGTGGGTTACCTGGCTGCCTGGCCCCTGCTCGGTTCGCTCGGGGCCGGCAGCCCCCCGGGAAAAGCACCACTGCTGGATAGCCCAGGTGTTGGAGTGGGGTCCCCACCTGCTGTGGGGTATGGAGAGAGTGCCGGAGCGGGGCTGGGAGCGGTGATTCCCGAGGGAGCGCTGGGGCCAGTGACGGGGCTTGAGCTGGTGGTGGAGGAGGCTTTCTTGCCACAGGATTCACAGCAGAGTTTGTTGTATCCAGGGATGGAGCAGTAGCGAGCCAGAACCTCCATCTGGCAGAAGATGGACTTGTCCCCGAGGCAAGGCTCCCCTGGAGAGGGACAGCAGCGTCAGCACAAGATAAGGTGGCACGAGGTTCCCACTCCTGCGCCTTTGCGATGGTCCCAAAGGCAACAAGGTGCCCTTTCAGGGTGCTGCCTATCCACAAAGCAAGGGAGGAAGAGGGACTCGGAAAATGAAGCCAAAGCACTCAAGGATTCTGTGCACAGAGAAAAAAAGAGAGAACAAGGGATGCTCCAAACCAGCATCCTACATTGGAGCGGGATGCGCCTCACCCCAGTTAGGAAGGACTCTTGCTCAGAGCAAGGGGCAAAAGCTAGAAAAAGCCAAAAAAATTCCAAGATAAAGACGGTATAAAATCCGTGAGGCAAAAGGAATGCAACACAGAAACTGCAAGAGCCTGGGCTCCACAAGATGGCAACCGAGCTGCAGGCTTTGGAGCAGAGGCACCAGGGATGCAGCAGCCGAGGGTAAAACTCCCCAAAAGCACTGCTGGATGTGTCCCAGCTGCCAGCTGCCTGCATTTCCCACAGGGAGGAGGAGATGGCCTCAGGAGGGTTATCGCAGGAAGCATTGCCCTCCCGCAAGCAGGGACACTCACTAGAGGAGATCTTGCTAACGGGGTTTTTGGCTCCATCCTGGGGCACCCGCTGGCCTTTGGTGGGGCTGTGGTCACCGGCGTCGGCGCTGGCGGTGATGCCCGAGAGCTTCCCTGCTGAGAGAGCACCACGATGCCCAGAGGCCACAGGAGGCTGGGGCACTCAAAATAGCTCGGGAGAGTGTTTTGGTGGGGGATTTGCTTTGTTTTAAGGGATTTCCTTAGCGATGAAGTCCCTTAGGGAACACCCAGTTGGCCCAGCACCTCAGCCACCCAAAAAACACCCAGGGTGCCCATCTCCATTGTACCCTCGGCTCATCACACCCTCAAACTGCCAGAAAACCCCAAACCAGCCAATATCAGGATAAAGAACTAAAAAGGGAAATATTCTGGCTGGTGTTTAACCCATTCTCTGCCAGCAGCTGATGTTCAACCTGACCTTCTCTGCTGGCACCTCCTGAAGCCACCATGGGCTGGAGACATGCGTGAAGGTTGATCCCCACCAGCGTGTGCCCCATCCCAGTGCCACCTCCAGCTCCCTCCCCCTCCTCTCACCTGGGCAGACGGCCACGTGGCAGCCCTGGATGGCCTCTGGCTTGTCTCCCTCGCAGCGCCCGCCGCTCTCGCTGCCCTTGCACACCACCTGCCGCTGCTGGACACCCTCCCCGCAGGTCGCTGAGCACTGCACCCAGACAGACAGACAGACAGCCAGTGATGGGGGGGGGGAGCCCCCACACCCCAACAGCACCCAGGGGGGCATCTGAAGTATGTGCAGATATGACTGCTGGGGTGAATATTGCTTTCTAATATGGGGTTTCCCTCCCTGTCTCCAGCAAACCCCCACACTCTCCGCCGGGGTGCACAGGGGTGTTCTCCCCTCTCTAATTTGGAGTGAACCAGTGAAAACATTGCTGGCTCTTGTGCCCTTATCTCCATCTCTGGAAGTGTCCAAGGCCAGGATGGACAGGGCTTGGAGGAACCTGCTCTAATAAAAGGTGTTCCCACCCACAGCAGGGGGGTTGGACTAGATAACCCTTAAAGCTCTTTTTCAACCCAAACCATTCTAGGATTCTACTCCACGACCCCTATCAGCACCTGTCCTTCACATTTGGCTCCCATATCCCTTCTCCCAGGCACTTCCCACCACCTCCATCATCCCCTCCCACCCCGGCTCACCTCGGACCAGGCTCCCGTCCTCCACTGTGCGGGGCAGGGCAGGCGGGCGCAGGGCCGGCGGCTCTCGGGGCGCTGCCCGGGGCAGTACTTGGTGTGCAGGGTGCGGTTGGTGCCGTCCTGCAGGCGCTGCACACACTGCACCGCCCGCGCCTGCACCCCCAGCTTCCCGCAGGAGCGGCTGCAGGCGCCCCACTCCTCGGCCACCCAGCTGCCAGGGCGGGAAGACGGACAGGGAGGAGGCGTCAGAGACTCGGTTCCCTGCTGGGAACGCTCCCAGTGCAGCCCCGAAGAGAGATGGGAGCACCTGGGGCCGGGCGGGGAGGGCTTACATGGGCTGGGAGCACTCCTGGAGGTTACAGCGCCGCCGGATCGGCTTCGGCTTCTTGCCGTTGTCACAGAAGTTTCTGTGCACCATCCGGTTGTCGCTTTTCCGACGGCAGCCGTACTTGGTGTACTGGATGCCTGGGGGGTGGCAGAGTGTGGGCAGCGAGGTGATGGGTGTGGGGTTCACACTGGGTCCCCACCAGGGCCCTCTCCTGCATTCTGCAGGAACGAGGGCTCTCAGATGTCACTGCTGAGGTGCGACCCAAGCGGTGCATCACCCAGACTTGCAGGGGATGCTCACATGGATGCTGGACCCCCCCCAACTCCTGGGGTCACTCAAGTTGCCACGGGGTGCACGTGTCCCTGCTCATTGTAGGGGGGTTGGACTAGATGGCCTTTAAAGGTTCCATCCAACCCAAAACATACTGTAATTCTATAACGTCTTGCCCATTATTTGAGGATCAGGTCCCACTGGCCATGTGGAAGCAAAGCTTTCATCAGCAACACCAGTGTATGGGTACACATGCTTCTTCCCAGAGGGAAAAACCCAGCAATAATCCTGCCAGGAGCTCCTGTCTGCTACCTGCTGTCCCTCTCAGCACTTCCTGGTGTGTCCATACCTATGTCCGTGCAAACTTGAGGAGCCAGTCATCTGCAAGATCACTATTCCTTGGCTCAAATCCAGTTAAAAACAACCAAGGAATTCAAAAATTATAGCAGGCCCATGGATAGACAGGCAAAGGTTACACACACACGGTCATGTAAGCCTGCTTCTGTTAGAAATCTGGCTAAAATGCTCACCTAAACTGCTCTGCAATAATTTTTCCAAGCCAGAGACACCCCAAAGGGCTCCCACACCCTCTAATGTGCCCAAGCATCCCTCCCAAGCACGCACTGCAGGCTGCTATGAAAGGGAAAGCTACCTCCTCCACACGCCTTGGAGCACTGGGACCAGCTCTTGAGGGCCCACTCATAGGAATCCATCTCCTCAAGCAGGACGTTGTTGTTTCCGATCATGGGCAGCAGGTCCTCGTGGATGATGTACCTGTACATCAGGCTACTCCTCGCCTCTTCCTCCTGAGGGATGACCTGCAGGCACAGAGGGGGAGAGGGGGAAGGAGTGATGCCATGGGAGAGGGAAGGGAAGAGGAGGCCATCAAAGGATGAAATAAGTCATCAATGACCACGTGGTATAGTGGCCTATGCCCAAAACCAGGGGGGGATACAGGGGTGGATGGGAGCACAGACCTGCTCTTCCCTGGGTGCTCAGGGAACTCAATCCCTAACTCCCTCAAATGCCACATAACTAAAACAGGACACGGAGTCGTAACCAATTGCTGCACAGAGCCAAATGCAGCTGGACTCAAAGGCAAGTGCCCAAGCAATGCCTCCTTATGCCATTCTTGCATGCAGCCCATTATCCCTCACTTTTGGCTGGCTCATCCCCTGGATTTAATGATGTGCCCTACACCCTTTCTTTACCAAAGTCTTTTCACCACTTCCCACCTCAGACCACTTGCCCTCTCTGTGACAATCACCCCCAAACTCCCCAGAATACATCCAGTCAGCCTTACCAAAACACTGATGGCCTCATGCAGGGGACCACTGGTTTTCAGGCTTTCCTTGCCCTGTTCAACAGTGTATTCCCACTCCAAGCCCATCTCAATGAACACTTGGCTTTTGGCTTCTTTGCCCTTGGCATTCAGGATGAAGTTACCCGTGGCTTGATTCTTAACAGCTGGAGGAGAAAGGAGGTATTTCAACATCACTCCCTCTGGTCACTGCCTTTGGAGGACTGGAATGACCCAAATAAGACCCTTTTTGGGGGGAATTATCAGAATAGGGCTGAGAAAGAGTGAAGGCAGAAGTGGACTGCAGCGTACTCACCAATGCTGTGGGATGCCGGCTCCACCTCTTCTATCTGAAGGTGCCTCGCTCCAGCCGGAATCTCAAACATCTTCAAAACACCTACTGAAAGGGAGGGAGGAAGGTTGGGGGAAGAGAAAGAGCAGGTGTGTTCCAACTGGACACGCATGTGAATCCAGCTGGGCCTGACCAAATCTGCTCTCAGACTCTCACCTGACTGCTTGGGGGTCTTGGCCAGCGTGCCCTTCACCGTCCGGCAGTGGGAATTGTCCCCCCCACAGACCCCACACTTGTCATCCTGCTTCAGGGAGCCAACCTCCTTGTCACAGCCCACGTGCTGTCACCCGTGGGGAAGAGAGAACAAGCCCAGGGTTACATCCCTGCAGCCCAGCCCATTACCCTGCTGCCCCCTTGGCTGCCCACAGGGCTAAAACACGTGTCCCCAAGGGGCTATGGGTCAAGAAGGTGCACAAGCTCAGGCCTGAAGAGGGGAAGGACAGGGAGAATCCCAGAGCAGCTCCTCACCACGCACTCGCCCCGGACGCAGATGCTGTAGGGGTCTCGGTAGCTGCACCGGGTCCCGTCATGAACGACCTGGTTCATGAACACCACGTCCCCTGTGCCCTCAGACTGGCAGATCAGCTCACACTTCTGAGCATCTGTGGCAAAAGAAAGAGGAAAGGGGAAAAAAAGAGGGGGGAAAAAGGGGGTTTGTGGAAATACATTAGGGTGAGTGAAGAATGAAACCCATCTCAGCTCATATCCCTGAGCACAGCCAGATTTCCAAAGCCCGGGTTATTCACGTGCCTGATCTCCCACATCCATTTGCTGCTCAAGAACCTGCATTTTTGCCCAGCACACTCAGGAAATTAGGAGAAGGACGGGACACACTATGTGACACTGCAATGCAAGATGGTCCTGGCTCCCAGCCCAGCCTGGAGCAGACGTTCCCCACTGCAGCTCCAGGAGCAAACAGGCAGCTCTGCCATGGAGACAGGCTGGGAGAGCTGGGGATATTCAGCCTGGAGAAAGGAATGCTCCAGGGAGACCTTATAGCTCCTCCCAATACCTAAAGAGGCTCCAAGAGAGCTGGAGAGGGATTTGGGACAAAGGAGAAGGGCCTGGAAGGCTAGGACAAGGGGGAATGGTTTCAAACTGACAGAGGGCAGGGTTACATGGGATACTGGGAAGAAATTCTTCCCTGTGAGGGTGGGGAGGCCCTGGCACAGGTTGCCCAGAGAAGCTGTGGCTGCTCAATCTCAGGTTGGACAGGGCTTTGAGCAACTCGGGATAGGTGTTCCTGCCCATAGCAGGGAGTGGAACAAGGTGATCTTTTAGGTCACTTCCAACCCAAACCGTTCTAGGATTCTATGATTTTAAAGACCTGCCTTGTTGGACAATAGTCTCCAGCTCAGCCTCTTCCCACCACCAGTGCAGCCGGCACAGCCTCCATCCCCTGGTGATGGCCACAGCCTCCTCTGGGAGGGGAGGCAGTTTGGTTACAGCTCCTTTGCCAGGACCCGCCGCCACTCACCATCGTGGTGCTCGTAGGGAAGCCAGGAATGTTTGCTGTTCTGGTGGGTGTAGTAGGAGTTGCGCTTGGAGCACTGCTGGGCACGGAAATCCTGGTAGGGCCCCGGGCACTCCTCGGCATTGCACACCTGGTACTCGTAGGTGGCTCCCGGGCAGTGGCGCCCGCCATATGCCGGGCTGGAAAATAAATGCAGCGGGTTACAAGAGCGCCGGAGAGGGGAGGATGTTCAAACCCAACACAGGCACAGCTCACACAGGAACAGATGTCCCCATCCCTGCCAACACAGGGAAGAGCCAGGAACCTCTGGCTCTCGGCCACTTCCAGTTTTACCCCTGCTAAAAGGGAGGGAGGAGAGATCCAGACGTACGGCGGGTTGTCGCAGCTCCGGCTGCGGGATCGCACACCTCCCCCACAGGTCCTGGAGCACGAGCCGAACTTGGACCAGGAGCTCCAGCTGCCGTCCTGGCTGTACGGCTGCTCCGACGTCTTCCAGATGCAGTGGCCCTTGAAGCACCACTGGAAGGGAGGAGAAGGAGGGGTGAGCTCCCCACCTGCCTCTTCCAAAGTGCTCAGTGAAGAGCCCTCCCGCATCCACAGTACCACAGGAACGGTGCAGCACAGGAGGAAGGCGCTCTTCAGCGTGCCCTCGGGCACGTCCCCCTCCGAAGGAAGCAGGACCAGCCCCTACCTTGCCCGGAGAGCACTCTGTCCCATCCAAGGGGGGCCCCTTCTTGGTCTTGCAAAAGTAGGGGTTGTCCGGGTGGCTGCACCAGAGCTGCTTGCAGGGGTCGAAGGTGCGGAACTGGGGAGCACAGAGGGGCTGGGCTGGGACAGCAGCAGCAAGTCCCAGCAGGCTCGTGGCACCCAGCCCGGCTGGGGGTCCCGGGGAGGGGGCACGGCGCGGCTGTACAACCCGTACTCACCGCCGTGCACGTCTTGTAGCCCACGCCGAAGTCGAAGCGGCACTGCTCATCCATGGAGTAGTTGATGCCTGGCAGCTCGGGTAACGTGGGCCACTGGTGCTCAAAGGGGTCGTCCAGGAGGCAGTCGTAGGAACTGCAGAGACACAGGGCAGAGTCAGACGTGGAGCATTTCCCTCTGTCACCCCCATCCCTCAGCTCTGGGCCTCTCTCCAAATTCAGGTTTTGATACGTCTGAATTATCACGGAATCCCAGAATGGTTTGGGTTGGAAGGGACCTTCAAGGTCATCTCATTCCAACCGCCTGCCATGGGCAGGGACACCTTCCACTAGACCAGGTTGATTCAAGCCACAAAGTGGCCTTGGACACTTCCAGAGATGGGGCAGCCACAGTTCCACTGGGCAATCTCTGCCAGGGCCTCACCACCCTCACAGGGAAGAACTTCTTCCTAATCTCTAATCTAACCCTACCCTGTGTCAGTGGGAAGCCATTCCCCCTCGTCCTGTCCCTCCATCCCTTGTCCCCAGTCCCTCTCCAGCTCTCCTGGAGCCCCTTCAGGCCCTGCAAGGGGCTCTCAGCTCTCCCTGGAGCCTTCTCTTCTCCAGGGGAACACCCCCAGCTCTCCCAGTCTGTCTCCAGAGCAGAGGTGCTCCAGCCATCGGAGAACCTTTGGCTACAAAACATCACCAGTTATGCCACCTAAAGGGAGACCCTCCCCTCCCAGTTCAGACTGACTCACTGGATGTAGCGGTTGAGCTCCTGTTTGCTGCAGCGGGACCAGTGGTAGCGGTGGAAGGCGGCCTGGACCAGCGGGGCCATGATGCTCCCCATGCTGGTCTCGTCGGCGCAGCGGTTGCCCTGCCCATCGTGCTCCATGCCTAACCTGGTGGGAAAAGGGATTTCTGCACCAGCAGAAAGCATGCTGTGCAAAACAAGGGGCTCCCACCATGCTTGTCCCGCTGCCGAAGGGGCACAGCCCGCTCTGCCCCCGCGACTTACACGTGTCCGGTCTCGTGGGCCACCACGAACGCCGAGGAGAATCCATCCTCATGGTTGAGGGTGCAGCTGCGGAGAGGGTGGCACATCCCCGTCACTGGAGCATAGCCTGGGGCAAAGAGAGAAGGGAAGGAGACAGGAGGAGAGGAGAGAGAAAACCTTTGAGAGAGGAGGGGGGAAAATGACAAATTAAGAAAAAAAAGAAAAAAAAAGGCAACAAAAACACAACCTGGCTTCACTGCAGCAGGAGGACATAACGAAGAGGAAGCCGCTGAAGAGGAGGAGCTGCCCACACGGCTCGGAGGGCAGGCCAAGGACTCGCTCACCAGTGTGATCACCCCCGTGCCAAAAGCCAGCTGAGGTTGCTCTGAGGCTCACAGGCACCTCTCTGCCCTCGTGCCAACACCCCTGGGCAGGCAGGAGGGCACCCTGCGCGTGCTTTATGGGTGCAGGTCACCACCACCTCCCAGCCCAGCAACGGCCCCCCCCGCGCTGTTCTTCAGTTAGAACAAATAAAGAAGGAAGGAAGGGAGAGAACGAAAGGCACGAGGTGTCCCCCAGAGAGCCCTGCCAGAACCACAGCCCTGCTCCCCTGGAGTGTATCCACACGTGCCCCCAGAACCACAGACCGCCCCGGCCCCCAGCCCTCGATCAAGTGCAGTGCAGTGGGGCAGCTGTGGGCAGGGAAACCTTCCCCTGCCCAGTCAGCATCACATCACCTCCAGTTTGGTCACTTTTCCTTTTTTTTCCTCACATTATTTCTGCCCAATTCAATCAACTCATTGGCACACTCCAGAATTTACTTTCCGAATATTTTTTACATAAATATGTGTTGGGGTTTTTTTATGACCGACTCTTTTTGGCATCAAGGGGGTTAGTGAAGGAAGGACTTACAGGTCCAAGAGGCAAAAGCAGGCCAGGACCATGCTGGATAACTGTGCCCTGGGGACAGGCATGCTGCAAGAGGAGAGCTCTGTGAGCCAAGAGGGAGGAGCTGAGCTGCAGCAGGACAAGGGGTGGTGATGAGCTGAGGGTGGATGCCCACCTGTCCTCCTGTACTCACCCCAGCCAAACCACGGGATCCACAGAGCCCATCATCCTCGTGGGATACTTGCTTCACACCAAGGCACACCCATAATTGGGTTTAACCACACAGTAATAAATCAAATCCTGGATAAATTGTTTTAAAATATTCCCCCCCCAACTAAACCTTCCACAAGAAAGAGTAAAGATGTGGGAAGTTTTCTGTATAAGGGAAGAGCAAATATATTTTGTCTAGGATGAAAACAGGATAAATTCCTAACCAAAGAGGCTCTGAACAGCAGATGGGATAAAGGAATATGAAAGGGTGGATGCTTAGTAATGCAGATACCAGTCTTTCATATGAAGACCCCAGTAGGAACTGGAAGAAGTATAAAGGGTTCTCTACAGAAGAATGACAGTGAAAAGTAACTACTTGGAAGATTTCAAATTGGGAAAGACTGGATTAGCCTGCAAATGCTTCCCAGACATACACACTCAGGAGAAGCAGCATGTCATGGAATCATGAAATGGTTTAGGTTGGAAAGGACCTTAAAGATCATCCAGTTCCAACACTCATCTGCCCTCACCAGCACAGCAAGACACCAGACAGTCTTCTTCTTCTTCCACATGCACTTAATTCTTCTTTATGGACATTTCCTACCCATTTTCAGCCTCTCTGATCTTCTGCATGGACCACCAGCCTGCTCTAAGGTGACAAACCAACCATGGGTGATGACAGGGCAATAAATGCACGAGAATCCCTCAGCCTGGGCCAGAAATCCCTCCATGCCACACGCTGCACAGGGTCACAGAAACTCTTCAGGTATTGACAAGACTTCTGCAGCAGTAATTAATAATTTACAACCCATCTATCCACTGCCTTTCTCTCCGAAGGGCAGGAGTTTATCTGCAACCCACACGTGAGGGCAACAAGGTTCAACTGGCCCTTCCCCTTCCAGCTTTACAAACAAGTACTGGAGGTGCCACAGTCTGGTCCCTTCATGCCACACAGCCCTGAGCTCATCAGGGGTGAGAGGAATCCGAAAGGACTTTGTTTTGAGGAAAAGAGGCAAGAGTAAGAGAAGTGTTATGACTCCAGCAGCCCAACCAGAGGGTAGTTCCCAGTGGATGAGGAGCACCTTGTGCCATGCAACACAGCCAGGCAAGGACACGGCAGCCACAGGAACTTCTGCAGAAAGCAAATGTCCATCCCAGGGATGTGTGACAAGCAGGAAGCCAGATCCACAGGGAAATGGGGAAGGAGGTGGAACAAGCACCCCTAGAGCAGGGCTACTCCACTGTTCCCACAACTCCTTCCCACCAAGAGGGAGCCCAGAGAGTCTTCTCCCCCTTCTGCTGACATGCCAAAAAAGGTCCTCTCACACTTTGGATACAGTCACTTTGCCAGGAAGGGTCTAGAAAAACGAAACAAAACCTGGTATTTTGCCCATGCTGCCACACGACCCCAGACAAGGAGCCCAGGGCAGGTCAATGGCTCGGTGAGGAGGCTGTTGGCACAACCCAGGCTCTGCTCTTTGGTGGCCAACAACATATTCAAGAGGGTTTCCAGCTGGATATCTCCTGTGGTTCATCTCCTGCTGTGGAGAGATCCTTTTCAGGCAGGTGATCCAGGTGAGGACAGGTCCTCTCCATCTCTCTTCCCTCCCTTGCAAACAGGAGTACTCGTGCTACAAACCAGCGTGAGGTCACCACCATGTTCATGGCATCAAATGGAACCTCCTGGTGGAAATTCAGACCTGGCCACCAGCGTGGGAAGAAGGAGATGGCAATTTGGAGGCAGTGGGCTCAGAACTGGGAGAAGTCACCTCTCATGATGACACCAAAGCACCTGCTTTTCTAACGGAGCCCTGAAACACCAGGAGCTTTTCCTGCAAATTTTTTTGCCAAGGTCTTTAACTTCCCAGACCACATCAGCACAGCCTCTGCACCAAGAGGGTGAGAGACCCCTGCAGTAAAACCTCCTCTTTGGCCCAGGATTCATTCAATGGTCTCACGTCCAAGAAACCAATCCATATAAAACCAGGTTTTAAAAGCCCTCCAGAGGACAGAAAGGATTGACTGTCCCAAAGAAGCTTCCTGTGATATTTTATCTTTTTTAACTTATTTTTATATTTTTTAAGGCATTTTGGGGCAAGAGGAGGACTGGTACGAGAAATCAAAGAAGAGTAGAATTAATAAAGATATTATTTCATCCATTCAGGTCGGAGCTCTGAATTTGTTCCGTCTTTCTTCTACTTCACACGGGGGGAGGAGGAAAAAAAGCAAATACCGATTTTTATAACGTTTTCTGGACCTTGCTGGCCAAGACTGTGTTTTTGCAAGAAATCCTCTCCCCTGGCTGGCTTTCCCCCAGCGAACTGCACGTACCTGATCGAGATAAGTACAGTACCTTGCATACCTGCGGGACCAAAATCTTGCCTGGTGAGGAAGACAGCGTGGTCGTGGTGCTCGGCGTGCTCCGGGTCCGAGCGCTGCTGCGAGTGAGCCCAGCGACACACCTGCTCCAGGCTCCGGGACGGGTTCCCTCGCTCGATCAGGCTCACTGACTGCAAAAACAATTCAAAACTCAGCGCTGGGAAGCAAAGGAAGACACGCTGCCTTTCCCCCCCCGGTCCTTAGTTGGAAGCCATGGGAGGTTTTGTCCCGAGAAGTTCCAGGTGGGAGACAAGAAGCTGCAGGAGGACTCTGGTGTGAACAGTGGTGAGCTGAGAGCTCGTCTGGATTCAAACATCTGCTCATTATTTTCCTACATCATCCCCTGAACCGCGGCATAACTGGACAGAGCAGCTGCCTCCAGCACTGGCTTTTGGGAGGATAAATCATCCTAAAGGGAGCCCGGCAGGTCTCATCCCTCCGGTTATTGGCCATAACACCACAGCTCCAAATCCCTTCCCCTCCATAAATCATCCTCCAGCACAGAGCACAAACACCACTGGGAGGAAGCCAGACAGATTATTGGCTTTCTCAGGTGGAGATGATGTTCCTGGTCCCACAGAAACCTCCAAAAATGGGCCACCCTCCATCCTCGTCCCTGTTCCTCAGAACCAGCCCCAGATCTCTTGGATTTCTGCCAGCTGAGCATATTTCTATAACAAGGAGGGGTTCTTCCAAGACCTAAAGGGTCTTATTTGTGGATCACACACACAGACACATCACCGTGTTGAATCATTAACACCTTTGTAGAACATTTCGTGTAGGATAGGGGCTCGCCCCAAAAATAGGAAAATCACACTGTTGTGAAGAAAATCTTCTGGCTGCCATGCTTGAACAAACCTTAAAAAATAAATCCAACCTGAGAAACATTACCAGGAAACCTTCCCATGCTTTTTCTGTCCACGCCCAAGCCACTTGAGAGCTGGACAGCCAGCAAAGCCTTTCAGGGAGCCGAGTCAAGGCTGGGACACAGGAGATCCCAGCCTCATCTTCTCACTAATATCCAGCTCCTACCAATTTGGGAAGCCACCTTTTCCTCATCATCTATCCTTGAGCTCCTGAGGAAGCCTCTTGTATTTTTCCCACATCCCAGAGGACACAGATAACGGCAGATCGCAGCCACCCACCATCTCCCCAAGGACCTCTCCTTGGCTATGGCACTCTCCAGACCTTCAGACTCCAAAATCCAGGCCAAGAAGGGTTCAAATTCATCCCTGCTCAGCACAGTTATCATTTGGGCTTCAGCAGCTTACCTGAACAGCCACATTTTTCCAAGCCAGGGCTTACCTAAGTAGTAAATATTACATCAGGTCCTGCCCAGCACGCCCGAGCACCGTATTTACCTGCCGGTACCCCACCATGATCATCCTGACCAGCACGATGTTGATGTGAATGCCCAGGGATTCATCATGATAAATTTCATCCACCTGAACAAAGGAGGGAAACACAACAGGGAAGAAATTGAGATCATCTCCCAGCCCTCAAGCCCCTCCTGTCCTCCACACTCCCACGCTCAGCGCCCGACCCCGCTTTCCAAGACCAGATGCAAAGATCCCACCTCCCACGCCCAGTGGGGTCTTTTTTTCCCTTGTGTAAAACAATAAAGTCAAAAGGCCAAGCTGGAATAAGGCAGTTTTTCCCAGCATAGGTGGCTCAGATGGTCAATGGCATCACCCACGCCATCGAGAGAGTGGAGGAGGGCTGAGTTTCCTCCACCGCATCCCGCAATGAGCCATTGCCCCTTGGGAATACGAATTCCTCAGAGGGATGGAAATGCTTCAGCCTCCAGCATCCTTGCATGGTGGAAAGGAAAAATGCCTTTTTGAGGAGAGGCAAACAATTGTATCAAAGAAAGGGCATTACTCAGTCACATCAGTGAGTCAAACTTGACCTACCGCTTCAGAAATCCCGGGAGAAGACAACACAATGAGAAGAACAGGGAGGGTTTGTGAGTCAATGAGATTTCTATCACCCCGGGCTATTAAAAATGACTTTGCAAAGGAAATAACGAGCTATAACCTTTTCCTTCCGCGTTTCCAGGATGAATAAACAAATTCTACTCCTAAGTGCTACCAAGGGAAGAAGAATCCAGGTGGGAAAGACCTCTGAGAGCCAAGCGTGGTGACAGCCACTGAGAGAGGCACAGAGCGGGCAGCCACAAACTCACGTGAGATCCTGCACCACCTTCACCCACCTGCAAAGCACGTGTGAAAATGCAGACGGGAAAAAAAAATGATTTTTGAGAATGGGACCCCCCTTTTCCCCCAAAAAGTCTCCAAAATGAACAGTTCCACAAATGGAGGTTCACTGCAGAAGTCGAGGAAACCCTATTAAAACCATTTTTAATACTGACTGGAATTCAAATTTAAATGAAAATATATTTTTTCAGCTTTGCCCAAGAGGGAAATAATTTGCCTCAGCTCTATCATAGCTTTCCAGACTCAATGAAGATTATAAAATCAGATTTATGAAGCTTTTCTGTTTTTTCCCCACTCCTTTGGGGCTTTTTAAGCTCACATCAAGGGATGGGTGACAACTACCCTTTTACTGCTGCCCAAATCCAAGTCAGCCATTTCCCAGGGTGTTTTACAAGCCCCCCAGTTTACAGACTGTGTATGTGTTTGAAACACCCACTCAGGCCATTTTTAAACCCCAAACCCTGGCATTAATGTTTTCCCATGATAACTAACACTCCTGGGAGGTGGCTCCAAGATACACAGAGAGGTGATGCAGATCCTGAGCCTTGAATGCAGCAAAACTGACTAAAAAAAGTAAAATCAATCAATAAACTGCCAGTCCACCCCCATTAACTCATCCCTTTGGATGCACAGGCTGCGAGAGCCGCAGGGTTATTTGTTTATCAGTGTGGAAAGACAACGCTGGTCAACTCATTCTCAGGTCACCCCTGCTTCCTGTGGTTGGGATGCTCCTGCACCTTTCAAAGGTATTTTGTAAAAATAATGAGCATATGATGGATTCCTGCTGATCCTAACTCTGTTTTTCGGGGATGTGCACAGATGGGAGGAAGGCTGTGCAGCGTTGCAGCTGCAAACATTACTCAGAGCTACAGTCCCACCAAAGCATTAAGGATCCATTCCAGTAAGGAATTTCAAATCCCCAGGGATGTGAGGCTCAGCCCTGGGTTTTGGGCTCTGGGAGGCTTTGGCAGCCCAGAGAAAAACTCATCGGATCTGAGAAGTCCCACATCAGGAGTTTGACCTGTTACAAAAATATTCCAGCCTTAATGTGTGTCCTGTGAGAGGCAATATAAAAGCATGGGAAAGGGGGGAGAGAGGGAGAAATGAAAACTATGCTTGGAGAGATGGAGAGCTGGACCTGGGGGTAGTTCAGGGAACAAGGAGGGAAACACAACCACTTCCTTCACATTCCCAAACCTTTAAACGTTTTCCTTCACCACCAGCACTTGTCAGGAGCTGGAGCTTCCAAGTGGCAGAAGGCAGGGTTAGATGGGATATTAGGAAGAAATTCTTGGCTGTGAAGGTGGGGAGGCCCTGGCACAGGTTGCCCAGAGAAGCTGTGGCTGCCCCTGGATCCCTGGAAGTGTCCAAGGCCAGGTTGGACGGGGCTTGGAGCAACCTGGGCTGGTGGGAGGTGTCCCTGCCCATGGCAGTGGGATTGACTAGATGATCTTTAAGGTCCCTTCCAACCCAACCATTCCATGATTCTAGGATTCTCTGGTCATCCACCAGCACTCTGCTGCTTGGTCCCCGCTCCCAAGGACCCCTCAATCCCTGTTCCTGCCTTAGGGACTTCTCTGCCAACCAGAGCTCCCGGCCAAGCCACTTGCTATGACTGGGAGCATCCAGCAGTACAGACCTCTCCTTTCCCAGCTGCATAGGATATTTTGGCAAAATGCTCAGCAGATCCCACAGGCAGCAGGAAAGGATTCTCCATGACAACCTGGTGCAGCCCCAGCCGGCAAGAGGAGGGCTGCACCCAGGGCAGGAAGGAGCACGAGCAGAGTTGCTGTCAGAGCAGGAGCTTTGATCCATGGTACACAGCCCCCTCCTCTCAGCGATGGCTCTTCCCACCTGCAGTACCTACAAACAGTCCCCAGGTCCGAGAAGAGCTCCCCGGCCCAAACCATGCACCCTCAGGCAATATTAGATGCCCTGGGAGAAAAAAAAAATCGGGAAACAGCAATATTTTTCACAAGCATTAACAAATAGACTCATCACCACCCTCCCAGCACTGTACATCCTTCCTCAGCCTCACTGGAGGAGCAGCAGGACCACAAGCAGCTTAGAAACAGCTCATTAAAGGACTAAGACCAAGAAGTTGTATTATTCCAAGACAGGATTTAATCCCCTAAATCTTCCTTATAAAGCAGTGCTAAATCCCACTCTCCTCCAGCTCGCAGGTACCCCCCTCCAGCCTCTGAACTGAAGGGTTAACCCCAAACCCCAGCCCCTGTTTAGTCTAGGCTTTAGGGAGGGATCTCTACCTAACTGATACTAGCTCAGCAGCAACCTTTAGGGTTAATTCAGAAAGCACATGTGGAACCAGACTGCCCAAGGCTATGGACTTCCCTTAACAGCCAGATAGAAATAATTGATGGAGGGCAAAAAAAGCCATATCCAAAGGGCTTGGTGCTTCCTGCTGTGGGGACTGTGACCCAGGTTTTGGGGTTGCTGGGGATGGGGAAATCAGCAGGGCCAGCATCCCCTCAAGTGCTCCAGTGCCTCTGGAAAGAGAACAGGGCATCATCTCCTCTCTCCCCATCAGCCCACCCTGGAGCTGGTTCAGGCCAGCAGAGGGGATGGAAACTGGCCCAGAGAGCAGTTTGCAGGCTTGGCACAACTCCTCCTGCCCTCTGCAGATGCCATTATGCAAGTCAGTGTCTTCAGAGAAACCCCTTCCCCCCCAGAAAAATACCTGCTCAGCAAAGGGCTCTGGCAAAGGGACCTGCATCCCTGAAGACATGGGACAAAGATCTTCTTATCCCTCTTGCCCATGTGGTTACGTGCCCAGCCTGTTTCACACTGTCACCTGGCAAGAAAGGCTCTCCTATTTCATTTAAAAGGGAATTTTTCCACCTATAAACAGCCCAGCCCTTCAGGGTCACTGTGAATTAAGGGCAAACCAGCCCACAGGACCTCCCCCATCGCTGCCACACCAAGGGGACAATACTAATATTTTACAATGAAAGGAACATTAAACCCCTGTGTATCCTCTCCAAAAGGCTCAGTGAGCTCACCCTGTGCGTGGGACCCCCCTCAGCCCCTCCCTGGTGCCGGGAGCAGGGAATGCTGCCTACCTAAATCCCTGCAAGCCTCTGGCCAGCCCCGAGTCTGCAGCCCCAGACGCGAGATCCCGACAGCAAACCGCACTGGCAACGAGGTCTAGACCTCGCTGTTCTTCAGGGAAGGAAAACAAAGGGAGAGACACGAGAAGAATTTGCCAAACCAGCAGAACAGCTGACATTTCAAAACCCCGGATCGCTTACTCAGAACAGCCAAGTCATCTTTAAACTCCTTTCTTTTACTCCCTTGCTCAGTTTTCATGCTGGTGGATTCACCCTGAGCCTCTTTTCTGGGGCTGAGGGATTAGGAATGGAGGGAAAAGTCCCCCTGACCACATTTTTGGGCTTGCATGCCCTGCAGGGATGCACAAAGCTGTTGTCAGCACCTCTGCAAGGGCTGAGCAGAGGAACAGAGGGAAGGGGAGGTTTGCTCTGCAGGGCACAACCATAGATTTTATCAGAGCTCTCTCACCAACAAGGTATGTTGTCCCAAAAACATAGCAACAAGCACATAAGTCTATAGAGAGGGTGGGAAAAAGTGCATGGACACACAAGAGACATCAGAGGTATTTTTGTTATTATCAGCAAGGAGGGGACTCACGAACCCCTCTCTCCCACAAAAAAAACCCATACACCAGAAGGACCAGAATTTTCCCATTATTTTAGATTGGCTTCCTGAAACAGCAGCAAGCTCATGCCTTGAGCAATCCACACTCCAGCTTGGCTTTTCAGATAAGCCCAGGTTAAAATTAAAGCTGAAGGTTTAATTTTTTTCCCCAAACCCTCTCCTATGTGGGGTCTCAGTAGCACTCTTTGTTGCTCAGCCCTTAGGAACAATAATTTCAGCTGGAGTCAGGCAAGTCCCAGCCTGGAGAGGGCTCTGACTCATGGGGTTTCCCTAGTAACCTGAAACAATGGGAAAACACCAAGTACCTTTGCATCCTTAACCAAACCATGGGCAATATCCGACACAAACCCAGCAGACCAGTTAAGACCAGGCCAAGTTTAACACAGCCCATAGCTTGGCTTCTCCTGCTGGAGTGGGGCCATCCCCAGACTTGAGAGGATCAGGGACCAGTGGTGGGAAGTCCAGAGGAGAAAAACAAGGAGCCCAACCTAATGACCAGAAGCTGCAAAGCAGAACAGGACACAAAGTATCTCCTCTCCTCTACCCCCTAAGTGGTGCTGGATCCCCCCTGGCTCCCAGCCCTGGCTCCCAGCAGGCACTGTGGCTGGGGGATGCTAATTTTCCTTCAGTAACACCCCAATCCCAGCCACAGGCAGCAAGCAGGAGATGGGAATGGCTTCTCCGAGCCACCACAACACCAAATATTCATTCCAATAGCCCAGTGACAGGGAGAGGGACAAGTTTTGGTCGGGTGGACACCACGACGCTCAGCTTGGAGCACCAAGCCATGCTCAGCAAGTGACAGCAAAGGATGCATTTCCCAATCCCTCCAACCGGACCCCAAACTCCTGTGTGGCATCTGAGCTAAGAAGGGAAGGGCAGGCTGGGAATGCAGGCTGGGAGCTCGCAGAGAAGGCAGCCTGCCTGCAGGGAAGCTCCTAGGTGCACAAAAGGAGCAGTCATCCTCCTGTCAGCTTCCCAGGATGGACACAGCGCCCGTGAATGAAAAGCATCCGCATTTCTGGCAGCACAACAAGGGTTGTGTGGGTTTTTTGTTAAAAAAAAAAAAAAAAAAAAAGAAGAGTTCTCCATGACAAATCATTTATCACTGAGCTTCAGCTGACACCGAGTTCCTAATAAAGGAGTTTGTGCCTTGGGAAGAGCCGCAGGACCCCACCTACAGCAGGGCTGGGAAGGGGTACATGTCCCACCACCCCCTTGGCACCCAGTGGAGACCCCAGAAAGAGCCAGGAAAGTTTATTATCAACTTCCAAGCTCGCTGCCCCCTTTCCTTGGGACGTATCTTGACAGGAAAACTCCTAGACAGGAAAACTTTCCCAACATCTCCCTGACTTACTCCAGCCCAGCTCATTAAGTCCTTTCCTCGTTAGAGGGCCGGCCAAGTCCCTTCTCCTTCCCCTTGCCTCCAACTAATGGGATTAGTGTTCAGCTGTGTGGTCCCAGCACGCTCCTCCCCACCACCTTCCTCTCTCCCTCCCTCTGCC
>NW_020897751.1:44710-55492 GCF_003984885.1 Neopelma chrysocephalum
AAGTATTTGTTGCATGTATTATCCCTGGGGTTTTTTTTCCCCCCTTTTATTGATGCTGCTTTTTTCCCCCCTTTATTTAATTCATTAAAGTCTCCAGCACTGCCTGTAATTGAATAGGCAGCATCCTCCCTTCTCCCAGCACAGCATCCCATGCATTCACTCCCTGAAAAGTCCTGCCTGCGGGGAAGGAACCATGAAATGTGCCTGAAAACCAACCTTTTGATTAGAGCTGACAATCCCCGGGCGCTCAAACCGTCCCTCCCACCCCCCCCAAGATGGGAAAGGAAAAATGACATCATCTCCGACCCCCATAACGTGGGAAGAGCCTGAGGTCAGAGCAGGGAACCCTGTGGCTTCCCACTTGCAGGAGGATTTAGTAAACCAAGAGGAGAAACGTTCAGAGAGGGAATTTGAGCGATGCCAAGAGCAGCCGACCGCAGGCATCGCAACAACGTGCCGGAGAATAAAACACTGCAACGAAGGCATTTGCTTCTTAAAGCCAACATTTTCTCTGTTTTGGAGCAGCCACATTACTCATCCTCCACCCCATCACCCTCTAATCCTGCAAATCCTTACCCCCATGTTGATAACTTCCCCTTCATTACCGAAAATATGGCAGAAATAATGCCCAAACCAACAAACAACCACCCAAAAACCAAAAGCACCTTCATAACTTCATTATTTCTGAACTGGCTGAGCCTTTTCAACATTTTCCATCACCACATAAAAGAGTACTTAAAGAAAAATAAATAAATAGAGGCGAGGATAAAGCATGGAAAACAAAACAAAACTGGGAGAGAGAAAGAGATCCTTGAACATGTACCCTCTTTGCTGACATTCAGGTGCTGGCACAACAAACCTCCTGTAAATGGCTACCTGAATAAATATTGATCCCTCCACATCTCTCAGGACTCAGGGAATATGGATGTTTCTATCTTAAAAAGGAAAGAAAAGGGATGTAGGGAACCAGCACAGGCTTCCCCATCCCTCCAAGTGAGGAGAGCTGCAGGAGCTGTAAAGTAGAGCTGCTCTAAACTCCTTTTCAAACACATCTAACTAACCCTCAGGGTGCACAGGTTTTCCGAGGAGTGTGAAAAAGCTTCTGAAAAGCTACAAAAATATTTCCTCTGCCAACAAATATTACTCAAAATAAATTATCAACATTATCATTACAGAATAAATAATAAAATACCGTAACTTCTAACTAAATAAGGAACAACCATTCTCCTTTCTATCATTTCATAGAATCATAGAATCAGCTGGGTTGGAAGGGACCTCTGAGGTCATCAAGTCCAACCCTTGATCCAACCCTGCCGTGGTTCCCAGACCATGGCACTAAGTGCCTTGGTCTTAAACACCTCCAGGGACAGAGAATCCACCCTTTCCCTGGGCAGCCCATTCCAGTGCTTATTATCCTCTCTGTAAAGAATTTTTTCCTAATATCCAACCTAAACCTCCCCTGGCACAGCTTAAGACCCAGCCCTCTTGTCTTACTGATTGCTGCTGGGGAGAAGAGCCCGACCCCCAGCTGGCTCCCCCCTCCTGTCAGGGAGTTGCAGAGAGTGAGGAGGTCCCCCCTGAGCCTCCTCTTCTCCAGGCTGAACAGCCCCAGCTCCCTCAGCCTCTCCTCACACCACTTGTGCTCCGGTCCCTTCCCCAGCCTTGTTGCTCTCCTCTGGACCTGCTCCAGCCCCTCCATGTCCTTCCTGAGCTGAGGGCCCAGAGCTGGACACAGCACTCCAGGGGTGGCCTCACCAGCGCTGAGTCCAGGGCAAGAATCCCTTCCCTGCTCCTGCTGCCACACTCTTCCTCAGCCAGGCCAGGATCCATTGGCCCTCTTGGCCACCTGGGCACACTCTGGCTCATGTTCAGCTTCCTGTCCATCCACACTCCCAGGTCCCTTCCTGCCTGGCTGCTATGTGATTGCACTTAGGATGATCTGCTCCATAACCTTGCCAGGCAAGGTGAGAGATCTTGGTGATGAGAAGGAGATGGTCTCAGCCAGGACAAAGAGAAAATGCTCTTGGTCTTGGATGACAGAGAGCAACAACACCAACACACCAGACCCTGCCATTGGCCAGGGGAACACGATAGAGGTAAACACCAAAGGACTCTGCTTTCCATCCCTCCGATTCCCACAGCTGTTAAATGCCAGAGCCAGTTGTGTGAAGGCACAGCCCTTCCTGCAGCACTCCTTCCCCTCCCAGACCCGTTTTTTCCAAGGGTGACAGATCTGCAGCATCAGAAGAGCACTAAGCCAAGGGAAGGGTGGGAGCCACACCTTCCCCCCAAAAGCCAAGCCTTACTATGTTCATGAGGGTGAGGACGTAGTTCTGGACGTGCTCCTTGCCATGGAAGCGCACGACTGAGTCATCCACAGCCAGCAGGACCTCGATGTTGTAGTCATCCTTCCTGGCATGGCGCCTCTTGCGCTCCGTGTCCCCCAGGCGCTCCGTCAGCAGCTCCAGAGAGTTGGGCAGGTCACCCACCTGCACCCCGGGCACTGGGCAAGGCATGGAGGGCAGAAAAACAAACAGCCACTGAGGTGACCTGGCACCACGGTGGCACTCCACAGAACCAGAAGCGAAACAGGGAAAACAGACAGGATATTTAATTCCAAACAGGATATTTAACCCTGACTGGTTGCTCTGTGGTGCGAAAATGGCTCTGAATTGGAAGCACCAGGGCTAAAATGCATGTTAGTGGTTGGACTCTGATCCTAAAGGTCTTTTCCCACCTAAATGGTTCTACGATTTGTTTGATTCCACAGTTCACAGAATCATCATAGAATCACAGAATGGTTTGGGTTGGAAGGGACCTTAAAGCCCGAGTTCCGTGGGCAGGGACACCTTCTACTAGATCGGGTTTGCCCCAAGCCCCATCCAATCTGGTCTTGAACTCTTCTAGGGACGGGGCAGCCACAGCTTCTCTGGGCAACAACTTCCAGTGCCCCACCACCCTCATTTCACAACATGGAGGTGATTAAACCAAGGCTGGGCTCCAAGCCCAGCATTTTCACTCCTTTCTTCTCACTAACAACCCAGCTGGCAGCTAAAACCAGTACGAGCCAGGGGGTATGTGGAAGGAGAAATCCTCTCCCCACTTATTATCAGTTGCTGGGACAGAGCAGGTTCCAGCAGCCCCTACCTTCAGGGTGGAGGTCGTGGCGTGGCGCGGCGCTGTCCTGTCGGATGGCTGACCGGCGATACACCACGTGGGCCCTCCCGTGCTCCTCCATCTCCTGCTGCCCCCTCTCCAGGGGCTCGATGAAGAACTCGTTGCTGTCTGTCCGAATCAAGCCAGCCTGGACCCCACAAGGAAATCAGGGGGGAAAAAAAAAGGTGTGGTTTTGTATAGGCACAGGCAGACATATACGCTCAATACATGCACTAAAGATTGATGCAGATCACACATGGTTATGAAGACCATCTCAAATAAACCTGTCTTGTTACTGCTCCGTGACACCAGGATGGCTCCATTACCATGCTAATCTATGACAACCCATAATTTCTCCTGCAGATGGGAAAAAAAAAATTAAAAAAGGAGGGAAAAACTAACCAACCAGAAAAACAAACAAACAAACAAAAACAAACAAAACAACAACAAAAACCAACCTGGCTGCAATTCAAGTTATGTCTTTATATGGCAATGAAACTCTGTTCCTTCTCATCAGCGATGAGTTCTGCCAAACCCTGAACTCAAGGGATAACAGGATACACACCACTTCACCTCCCTGCACCCTCCCCATCCCATTCCCGTAGCGCCAGTGAGGAAATGTGCCATTTCACCAACCCTCAGAGCTGCAACAAGAAGAAGGAAAAAGAAACCATCCTCTCTCTGCCCCACAAAGCGCTTGGGAATTAGCACAGGGGAATCCCATCGGAGGAGAAGCTGGAAAGCATTACAGCTCCACCTCCCAAACACTGGGAAGATCAATGAGAGGGCAAACATCGCTGGAAATGTTGTCCTGGCTACCGACCTGCTCCTAATTAACACCAAGCTCCCATCAAATCCCTCTTACATCAGCCTGAGCACTCAAACCCCGCAGCGCCGGCCGGCTCAGACCTCAGGCAAGGAAAAGGATCACTGGGATTTGGCTTCCATCCCATGGGCAGCACCCCTCCCAGCCCAGAATTTTTCCCAGCTCCCTCCACCACGCACGCGTGCGTTCCTTCCTCCGGCGCTGCCCGCTCTTGAATTGCTGCCTGGAAAGCACCAGCAGAACATATGGATCTGTTCTTACAGCAAAGCCTTCGGCAGCTTGTACCTACTGGAGTCCTCATCAGGGTTTTGATTGGAACGGTTTTCATCAAATCAAATAAAATAAAAATAAAATGTATACAGAGATGTATTTTGGACAGAGTTTGGGGCTCTTCCAAGCCCGCCTGGATCTTTGGATCCCCTTTCCATTCACGTACTGTTGGATTCATCATGGCATCGGCCAATCTGGCTCTCTTAGACTTCATCAAATTTCCTGCTCCACTTGGGGTTTAGTGGCTGCTTAACTCCTCTGCAAAGCAGATTTTTGGCTGGTTTTGTTTTACACCTCCTTGCCGAGGAATGTAAGTACTTGCCTGACACACATATGTCAGATCCTTCCCACAGGAGACGTTCAGGTCAACCCAGGGCAGGACCTCTCCAGCCAGGGATTGTCCCACTACCCTCAGCCAAGGAGATCAAGACCACAGCCAGGTTCAATCAAGAATCTGGAGCACCAGGTAAGGTGGTGGCGATGAGGCAGAGAACAAGCCAGGGACTGAACCCACAAGTCAGGTTCAGTGATAGCTGAAAAGTCCATGATGATGGGGCAGGTCACAGAATCATGGAATCAGTAAGGCTGGAAAAGCCCTCTAAAATGATCAACTCCAACCATTCCCCCAGCACTGCCAAGGCCACCACTAAATCATCTCCCCAAGTGCCACATCCATGCGGTTTTTAAATCCCTCAAGGGCTGGTGACTTCACCACTGCCCTGGGCAGCCGGTGCCAGCACTTGACAAGCTTTCCCATGAAGAAATTTTTCCTAATTTCCCAGTCTAAGCCGTTGCCCTTAACTGTATTACAAGAGAAGGAGAAGAAGCAACCCCTGCCCCAGGAGGAGCTCTGCTGGGACACCACCACCCCCTCCCAGCCCTGCCACGGGGCGTTTCACCCCGGACCAGGCACCCCAAAGCCGGTTTATGGGTTTAGGGCGAAAGCCAGGACTTGCTGAGTCAGGCGGCCGGAGGAAAGCTGTGCCGCCGCGCCGGGGCAAGGCTGGATTAAAATATGAAAGAGCCTGGTCCCCAGCCACAGCCCACTTGGGTCTGAGCTGCTCTACAGCTCGTGACTAATTACAGATGGCTCAAGAAATAAAGCAGCCAGACTTTCTCCCAAAGGCGGGATGCAACACGCTGCCGACGCCGGTGGTGACCGAAGGCAAAGCAGACAACGCGAGGATTTGTGTCTGATCAGAGCAGCCCAAGGAATGAAACAGAAACCACACAGCAGTCACCCTGGCATTTACAAAAATAAATTAAAAACCAGAACTACTCAAAAAACACCATTGCAGGCCATGCACCAACCTGCCTGGTGTTAAAGAGGAGCAGCTCAGGTTGTATTTCAGCATTTTGGGAAGGTTATAACTGTAGGCAGCCAATAAGAAAGGCCAGACACCACCTAGAAAGCCATACTCAGCTTTCCTTGGGCTCTTTCCAAGAGATCAATCCCACCCTCAGTGATCAATTTGCCATGTGCTCTCCCATCCTCGATTTTAATTTGGTTTAATAATACCAAATTGAATTAAATTGATCGGTGGGACCATCACTCCTATTTCTAACATGAGATGCTGTCTGCAGCTCTCAGTGAAGGTAAGCACCAAACTAGAAAATGGCCCTTTAAAGACAATTCCACTGGAAAGAGGGAAAATACACTTTTTTTTTCTTTTAAGGAAAACACCAAGCTCACTCCTGTCAGCTCACAGAGGGTAAAGTCTCTTTTCCAGCTCTCCTGAAGCTCCCCAGGCTACAGGAGAGATGAAATCCAGCCTCACTAAGGGGGAGCCCCCCAGAACCCTGGGTAAGCAACTCATCCACCACCATTGGGTGAAAAGCTCCAACTCCCACAGGAATTCAGGAAATTCTGACACTTCAACAGAGCTGAGATGTGGAAAAATTAATAAAGCTGCTGCACTCAGCCAGAGAAGCAAACAGTGCCGAAGGGGGAAGCCAGCTGCGTGCATAGTATGTATTTTTCCTATGAGATTCACACTTAATTTGGACAAAAAGTCCTAGAAAACCAGGCAGTGTGAACACAGACACCATCACTAACACCACTGCCCTTCCATCCAGGGATTGCCTGGTGAGAGCATCAGGGGGGGTCAGTAGAAGGGTGCATGGCCCACAGGTGCTCCATCACCATTTTGGTACCTCTCTGTCTGCAGCACAGGCTTTGCAGCCTATCAAATTCAACACTTTGCCCTCCTTGACTCCTCTTCCCTGCTCTTGGTGCCAAGGCAAGAGATTTTTGGGATGGCTACAGACCCTGCTTTGTCAGGTGACACAAGCCAGGACCCCTGGTGGGGTGAGGACATGGAGGCACTTTCAGTGCTGATTGATCAGGTCTTCAGCCCAAACAGGGCTTGGTTTGCAACTCACTGCCAAAAATTAGGATTATCCCCTGGGAGAAAAGCCCTTGCACCCATATAAGACCCAAACCAGCTGAGGCCAGTGGGACACCTCACACCTTCTTTCTTCCCAAAATTAACCCTACAGTTATAGGAGCTGCAAGGAAAATCCTGGAAGACAAAGCCTTTTTTTTTTTCCACCAGGGCATCAGTCTGGGGACTATTTCTCCCTTCATTCCCTATGAATTACTGTTCCTGAGGTCTTTTGTGCTCTGCTTATCTGCTGCCACCCATCTGAGGCAAACCAGGGCGCCAGGGCTGGAAAACGCTGGCTCTACAGTTTACAGGACTATGGCAAAAAAACCCGGAGGAAAAGTCAGCCATAAAAAGCAAATAGGGTGCCTACGGGTGATAATCCTTCACCCATCTCTGCTACCAGCAAAGCAGGAAGGAAACAAGGCCGACCACACACTGCTGAAGCCAGCACAGAAAGATATGGGATGCCTCCGCTGCAGCGAGACGTGTCTGCCGGGGGAGATTTCTGTCTAATGCTACTTTACCAGTTAGGAATTTGGTGGCTTAGATCAGCTTTGAAATTATGTTATGGGCGACAGCACCTTCCCACCCTGGTACGAGACACCCTTGCAAAAAAAAAAATCAAAGGGCAGATTTTCACGTGTGGATGCCTGCGGCGAACAACAGCCGGGGAAGGTGCCACGGGCTCGGCATCTGGGAAAGAATCGGCTCCACTTACATGGCTAAATATGGATTTAGGAAAGGCTTTGTGCCTACTGTCTTTTTCAAGAAACTGGGTTGTTTTTTTTTATCCCCCCCCTCGTTATTTATAATCTCAGTCTCTGTTTGTACACGGGCTAATCTCTTTGTGTACACAGCCTTCATCCACAGCATCCCAGAACGCTTCCTCTGACCGCAAACCAGCGGCCGAGCGCGGCCCTGCGCCTCCCACGCACGCTATACTGGGATACCAAAGCCACAGTCCCCTCCCCGAGCTGGTGGGTAACTTCCAGCAAAAGTCCACAGCAATTCCAGGGTCCTTGCTTAAGGACGAGCTTCCTCCAGCTGGTGCTCCCCACATTAAGTCAGTGGGGAGCACCTTAGTAGCAGTCCTGACTGTGTACAGCCCTCCCAGACATTCTACTGCTTCTCTGACAGATCATAAATGTCATCCTCCCATCCCATCCACACCCAGCACCGTGTTTCTGTTCTGTTTCTTGCTCCATTTCCTAAATCAAGCTCTCTTCGCTGCTTTTTGGGGGTCCCCTTGGGCTCCCAACTCCTCCAAAGCAGATGGATCCTGAGCAGACTGTAGCTGTCAGACTGTCTTAAGCTAGAGGATCACACAGCCAGAAAATCCATGGAAGAGGGAAGCCAACTGTGACACTGGATGTATCACAAAATCCTCTTTACTGGGGGAGGAGGAGAGCCCCTGCTTGGGCTCTGTCCTCCCAGCCTCTTCCCCCAGTCTCATGCCCTTCCCCAGACGATGGGAAATTCCTGGTTGAGGCCAGGATATCTATTTGTTGGCCACAGAGCAAAAAATAGGCTGCAGGAAGAAAAGAAAAATCCTTTTCCTGGGGAAAGGTCACTTCTTCCTTTATATGGGCTCAAAAGGGTGGGCCTTGGGTACCGTGGGTGGCCAGACAGGCATGGCTGCATAAATCCACATGGAAATGCATCCTGTGGCACAAGCTACGTCCTAACCCAGCACTGCTGCTGCTACCTGCGGCCAAGGGATGGCCAGGTCACGGGCAACAATAACAACAAACCGCACCTGGGGAGGTGTGCAAGGGGCTGAGAAGGGAAAAACTTGGGGCTAAAGCCTAGAAAAGTTAAATTAAAGCCTGCTTGGGATGGATGCTAACAGTATCCAGGGCTCCAGGGAAGAGAAATCCCCTTGCTGCTTCCTGGATGCAGCAGGACAAGGATCAGCTGCTTCCAGCATCCCTTTGCTCATGATGCCAAAGGGAGTAAGATTGTCCACAGAACCTCCACACTTCAAATCCAGATCTCCATTCCAGACACATCACTTATTTGCTGGAGCTATAGCAAATGCCTTTAAAGCTTCCAAGCCTGCCCAAATTTGCCAGCCCCAGTGCAATCCGTGTCACGGAGAAATGTCTGCAAGTTCACAGCCTCAGCAAAATTCCCAACAGGATGCTTCAAAAGGTGTGGATTACATGCTGAAAAAATTTAAGTACTATATGTAGGCGAAATATGTATTTCTGGCTATGCTGCTCTATCATTTCTGCTTGTACAGTAACACTGGGTGCTGTATAAAAAGAAAGGAATGCCAAATTTTTTGTGCTAGCAGTCAAAACTGGCTTAAGGAACTCCCAGAATAAAGCAACCAAAAAAGAAATATATAAAAAGAACCAAAAGAAAAAAATGCCCAAAATAAGACGTTTATTCCAACCCAGGAGTAACACTGAGTGGTACCAGGAGGAAACAGCCAACACTGGTACCTAAAACAAGACTTAAACCGGCTCAAAGGAAATCTGAAGGGCAATGGGCCAAAGTATTAAAAAATGAGCGATTCCCCAAGCGTATCAGAGGTAGGAAACCCACAGGCAGAGCAGACGCCGGGGATAAGGAGGTAACAGAGCCATTTGAAGGAATTAAAGCCCTGTGGCAGCAAGTTACTGATGCTGAACTATGCTCAGAAAGCCAGGAGGCTCTGAGCATGAGAATGATTAGGGGAAAAAAAAAAAAGAGAAGTCCTCCCTCAAAAAGACACTTGGTGGAAGCCAGACTGCACCTAACAGTGATTTCAGGAGATGCTTGAGCTCGCTCAGCATCATTTAAGAGGTGGGAAATGCAGAGAAAAAGTTCCTGGGGCAGTCCCAAGGTAAAACACAGGCAAGCAAGGACAGAGCAGCACCACTCAGCGTGGTGTACCCATTCCAGAGGCAGGGCACAGCCCCTGGGTGTGACAGCATGTGGCACAGTCCACCTCCGGGCAGGAGGCAGCTCAGGCACGGGACTGGCAATTTTTTAAAGCCCTTTAAATAAGTATCCCTGCTCAGCCAATGGAAGGATGGAGCAGGCAGGTAGAACCCTGTGCCAATGTGGGGAAAGGCGACCTGCCAGGTAAAGGGCAGTGAATGCCGTGGACACCTAAAGCATCACCCAAAAAATCAGGTTTCAGGACACCACCATTCACCTCTTAAGAGAAAACCACACCAAAACACAGGCACCACACACGAGCCGCCCCGCCAGCCCCCAGCTCACCAGTCCGTCGCAGTTGCTGATGGCCACGGCGGCTCCGGGCATGCCGGAGATGTCGCCGGTGAAAAGGCACCGCTGCTGGAGGGGTTCCCGGAAAAGCACCTCAAAATCCTCCTGCCATTCAGCCACGGCGCCCGGGGGCAGCAGCCGCCGGTTGGGCCTCAGCCGGAGGTGCAGCTCCTTCCCAAAAACCGTGACGTTGAAGTAGAGCAAGCGGCGCTGGGGGGGCTCATCTGGGGGGCTGCGGGGGACGCGGCGGTGGGACGGGGAGGGATCTGGGGGACAGGCGGGATCGCCGATCCCCGCCACCGCCTCGCCGGACACCACGTGCGAGAGGAAGCGACCCCGGCAATCGGTGCTGAACGGGACGATCACACCATACTCGCGGAGTTTGCCGGACAGGAGCAGCTCTGCGGAGACAAGACGGAGGGAAAGAGCCGTGGGCACGGAGCATCCCGCTCAGGCGTCGGGATCTCGGCGGCCAACCCAACTTGGGGAACCTTTGGCGAGCCCCGCCGGAGCTCCATAAACCCAACAACTGCTTTTCCGTCCCAACACGGCCCCGCTTTGTAGTTTTAAGCGGGTGCGTCCAACGTAGCAGAAGGAACTCGGGCTGACGTCCCCTCGCACGCCAAGCACGCCAACTATTTCTCGCCCAGGCTCCATCTCCCCCAATTCCCATTGAAACCAAACACACCCCCCCGCCGCCGGCGGATTCTCCCCTTCTCCCCATCCTGCGGGGTGCAGCCACCTGTCAGTCCCCCCCCGCCCATCCCGCCCCGGCGGGGCCCCCCGTCCCCGGGGCAGCGGCCGTACCTGGGGCGCTGCCGGCGGCCAGGCAGCCGTGCAGGGGGACGAGGCAGGAGAGCACCAGCCGCAGATAATCCATTTGGGGCCGGCGGCGGGATGCGGCGGGATGCGGGGGCCGGCGGG